>NC_056730.1:1038784197-1038914197 GCF_019279795.1 Protopterus annectens
ATGGGCTCCCAAATAACAACATAGCATAGTCCACAGAATCCAAATGGAAGGTCATGTTGACCAATCCCAGTAGCATGTCCACCATGTCCTACTTCATGAACTGTGGACCAACCCCTAAATAATGCTGGGATGAAGTGATAACTATAGGGATACTTATCAGATAACGTTTGCATAATGTTCGAAAGAGGATAGAATAACAGCGGTGGGGTTAGAAGCATGGATGCAATGGAGTGTGTGAAGTCCGAAACTTAACAGTGTGCACATACTATCCCAGCCTGCAAACACAAGAATGGGTGGCTACAAACCTGCGCGTAAACCACAATGTGGCGGGGTAATGACCAGAAATATGAGCCCTGCCTCTGGGTAAAATGTGTGAATCTATACAGTTGTGAGGTAAAGCTACATCAGGATATGGCCATACTGTCATGTTGATGGTTGTACAAGCATGGAATCCTCAGGCACCACAGTACCAAAGTGCTGAACCATTTACACAGACCAATCAGCAGGTATCTGCAGCCCCCCCTTTAGAATGGCATGATTGTGCAAGAATATGTAGGCTGCAGACCACAATACTGGACACAACTTCATTCATCTTCTGTTCCCCAGGAAATTACTGCAAGCAAATATGTATACCTGTCAGTAGTTGATGACATAAAACAACACAGTGTAAAACAGTACTTATGTCTGAATATCTCTGCTAACACCAAAACCATGTAGCAGAAGCAGCACAGACACAATTAGTTACAGTATCCCACTATCCCTTGCCCATTTTGACCGCATATTGTCAACTGATCTACAGATGTCCTGCAGAAACAGGTTGCTAGCTGTAGGTGTAGAACACAAAAGCCTGCACTGGAGTACAACCAACCTGGAATGGATTCACATATTCAATACAGAAAGTCATACTGGGCATGCACCCACACTTAGAGAAATGAAGCCCATGTCTTTCAACAAAATTCTGAAAGGTTATACTGGGCATGCTCCCACACTTAAAGAAATGAGGCCCATGTCTGGCTACAACAGTGGACTATACATATCTGACAGTCGCAGATGTTTGTGCACACACTCTACACTGCACACCAGTCATGTTTTGTTTGCACATACATCAGATAGGAATACACACATACATCCAAGGGAAACACACTATAATAGACCAAACTTATACATACAGAGATGAGTGGAAGAGAGTGACAGACAGTGACAAACAGATTCCCATCCTGAGGCCTGTCCCACCCAACACACATCCAATTGGCTAAAACCACATGATATGCAAATGTCAATCACTGTAGACATTTGCTTCTGATATCCCTCAGCAATATAGTGTATGTGGTGCTTGTGATAACTGTGTAACATGACTGTACAAGTCATTATTCATCTAGCAGTTGTATACATGCTCCTGTTAAATGTAAACCTGTGTGTGACTGATTGTTGTGTGTGTGCTTCCACATGAATGGTTTATGGCCCATTCACACACACTGCACTCCCCATTGCCCTACTTTGGCAATACTGTTGAGGCCAGTCACTACACTTTCCATTGCCCTACTTTGGCAAGCCTGCTGATGTCATTCACCTTGAAATACACCTTTGGGGAAGGTGTAGCCCTGTAAGCTCCCTGGTGTGTGATCTAACTGTGTAATGCTGTAGTGTGATGTAGTAGTTAGGAGTTCTAATAGCAGACATGGTAACTGTGTGTGTGTGTGTGTGTGTGTGTGTGTGTGTGTGTGTGTGTGTGTGTGTGTGTGTGTGTGTCTGTGAAGGGATCAATGTTTTGTGGCCATTCACAGTCACTACACTTTCCATTGCCCAACTTTGGCAAGCCTGGATGTCATTCACCTCGAAATACACCTTTGGGGAAGAAGTAGCCCTATACACTCTGTGACATGTGCTATAACTGTATAATGCTATAGAGTGATGTTCTAGTTAGGTTGGAGTTCTAATCCCAAACATGGCAACTGTAAAACTCTGTGTATGTGTGTTTGTTTGCCTGTGTAGGGATCAATACTTTTGAGTCCATTCACAGTCACTACACTTTTCTTTGCCCTACTTTGGCAAGCCTGCTGATGTCATTCATCTTGAAATACACCTTTGGGGAAGGAGAAGCCCTGGAAGCTCTGTGATGCATGCTATAATTGCGTAATGCTATAGTGTGATATACTAGTTAGGTAGGAGTTCTGTGTTTGTCTGTCTGTGTATGGATCAATGCTTTTGTAGCCATTCACAGCCACTAGACTTTCCATTGCCCACCTTTGGCAAGCCTGCTGATGTAATTCATGTTGAAATACACCTTTGGGGAAAGAGTAGTCCTATAAGCTCAGTGGCACATGTTATAACTGTGTAATTCTGTAGTATGATGTAGTAGTTAGGTAGGAGTTTTAATCCCAAACATAACAACTGTGAAACTCTGTGTGTGTTTGTTTGCCTATGTAGGGATCAGTGCTATTGAGGGCATTCACAGTCACTACACTTTCCATCGCCCTAATTTGGCAAGCCTGCTGATGCCATTCGCCTTGAAATACACCTTTGGGAAAGGTGTAGTCCTGTAAGCTCTGTGGCACTTACTATAACTGTGTGATGCTGTAGTGTGATGTACTACTTAGGTAGGAGTTCAAATCCCAGACATGGCAACTATGTAAATCTGTGTATGTGTTTGTCTGTGTAGGGATCAATGCTTTTGACACCATTCCCAGTCACTACACTTTCCGTTCCTCTACTTTGGCAAGCCTGCCAATGTCATTCACCTTGAAATACACCTTTGCGAAAAGAGTAGCCCTATAAGCTCCACGGCAAGTGTGATAAATGCAGTACACTGTATTAGCAATACATACCTAGGTAGGGGGTTGAATCTCAGCACTGTCAAGTGTGTGTGTTTGTTATCAGTATTTTGTGTAGAGGTAGCTGAGATTGTGTAATAACAGGACTCATTGTGGAGCAGGTTTTGCACATTTCTTATATAAAGAACCTATTATATGTCCCAATGTCCACCTTACAAGGGCAACAGATGTCAAACAGCAGAGAGGCTGGTGTAGGCAATCCATACCCCTACATGTGACATTATGGATTGGGGAACAATATAGGCAATGCTTGTATTACCCAAAGAACACTCTGCACCCATGTCTCATACACAAACACACTTGGCTAGGCAACAGCTACTATGTTGGTAGTTCCTTGCATATTGCCCACAGATAGTAACCATGGTGTGATTGCAGTGGACTACAGGGGACATGGCACCCTGTTCCATCCCTACAATAGGCAAATAATTGCATACAGTGGTCCTTTTCTATGTTCCCCACTGGATGCCTGCAACAACTGTAGAGTCAGCAAATGTAACCCACAAAGGAAATGTCATGCCTTATACATATGCCCTGTATGAACAGATGCCACTAACACCAGTGAATACCTGCATCATGCTGTCAATGTAGGTGCAAGATCAACCAGAGTTCCAGTGCCTGTTCTCACCACATGAAATCAGGAATGCCACATCAGGTGGTAACAATCTGTCCACACTACATGGCCCAGACACCCCCAGGTACACTTTCACATGTCACAGAACATGCATGTGAGACATGTGCACATCCCAGACACTGTCCATGTTATGGAATATAGAACACATACATGGCAAGCACTGCACAGCACTGGCCACCCACAATAGTAACCCAGATGAGTGGAAGGTGAATACAATACTTACCTGTGTGGGCCAATCCAGAGACTACACCCTTGAGCCACACTGCAGAGCATTGTCATGTGGCCTGATGCCAAGGTATAACTTTTCTGTAGCCTTATACAACCTTCTTGCACAGTCAACCGCTATACACCTGTAAAGCAATGAACCCATGCATGTCAGTACTGGCAGACCTGTGTGTGTGTGTGTGTGTGTGTGTGTGTGTGTGTGTGTGTGTGTGTGTGTGTGTGTGTGTGTGTGTGTGTGTGTGTGTGTGTGGAGATTAATGATTTGGAAACCATTCACACTCACTACACCTCCCGTTGTCCTACTGAAGCATGCCTTCTGTCAGTCACCTTGACATACCCTATGCCCATATATCAGTATGATAACCATGTGGTGCATGTGATACCTGAGTAATACTGTAGTGTAGCAAACTACTTATTTAGGAATTCTAATTCTGACCCTGTCAACTGTGATAATGTGTGTGAATCCCTGAGAGAGTGTGGCTGTGTTGTATTGACACCTGCTTTTGTGGACAGGCACATGTACTACACCTACCTCATCCCTCCTTTATCATTGTTGCTGATGTCACTCCCCTTCAAATATGACTTTGGAGAGCTCTCTAACAGGTAAGCTCTGTGGCGCATGCAAAAACTGAAAAATAATGTAATAGCAATACAAAGTCTGGCAGGGGTTTGAAACCCCATACTGGTAAATATGTGACACAAGCATGCTTAGCTTTTACTCTCCTACCCCCTTGCTTTCTTACTTTCTCTCAGTCTGTCTTTCTCACTCCCTCTCTGGTGGATGTGGAGAAGTACACCTGCTTTGCTTAGGCAGCAGCTTGCATTTTGTAACTGATGCTCATGATCATCTGATGGCCTGTGCATGAATTGCAGTCCCCCACTAGCTGATTGCATGTTGAACAGCTGTAGTGACATTCCCATAGCCAATTGCATGGAAACACAGTCCTATAACTAGGAACATCATGTGGAGGTTGGCCCTTTTCATTCACTGTGAACAGGACTTCATGTCGGTGTTTGGCAAACAGCATCACAGAGGGTGGTGGGATATACCTCTTACAACATACACTGTGGAGACAGGCCAACAAACAGGAGGGGGATGTTCCAGACATGAGTACAGAATGTAAGTCTTGCTCTTCTACATTTGAAGTAATGTTGGTTTAACAGGGTTTGTGTGGATATGGCTGGTCTACATGATTTAATACCTGTCATGACAGTGTTATGTGGTTGAGGAAACCCCACCTGTAGGGCTATCTGCAGACTGGTCAGTGTTTGGAGTCTTACATTTGTTGCGTTACTCACAGATGACCAATCTTTAGAAATGCAGTAGCATAGCCTGAGGATTGCAGTCAGTACATGGTGATAGCAATGAGAGTTACTGACTTCATATCCCTCAGAAGACATATGTTGCAACAAACCCTGTTAAATCAGTAAATGTATGAGTTTATCAAAGCAACATGTCAATATTGGCCCTGTGTCTGTGCCTCCAGCCACAGCTCTGTCAACCTTTGTACATATGTCATGCAGTAAGAGGTGCATATGTTCAATACACCATTATTTATTGACATCATACCTGATAGCAAGCTAGTGAGATATCGGACTGCTAGACATGTTATGTATAGTAGGGGTTATATTTGAGGACACAACCTTTACATTCTGTTGTAGTGTGTACAGTAGTGAGGTCTGTGTATTTATGGTGATTGTCGGCAGAGTGTGCATTGTGAATATGTACATTGGCCTGTGTACAGACTGTGGTAGATGTCATTGTTCATGGTACTGTTCTATCTGATGTTGCATGCTGCTCCAGTGTATGGTACCCTATCGGTGTACATGTTGGTAGGACCAAACCCACACATTTCCCATACCAAAGTCAGGCTTCAGAATACACTGTGTATTGGCTCAGTACATGTAGAATTAGTGTTGATCAGATAGTTCATATACTGTAATATTAAGCATACTTACTATATGTGGCAGTTTGCCTGTAGTTTGCACAGTGCTTTGTGACATGCCTAGCAGCTCAGTGTACTTACCCAGTGTGATGTTATGTCCAGATATTTGTCAGATGTACTGCTGCCGGGCCACCATAACTGTTATGTAGATCTGACAAAGCAGTGAGATGCTGTACAGATGTATGCCACTAACTAGTGGGAAGTATGTGGTCTTGTGACCCCCTGCTCTTCCTGCTATTATGTGTCAGGACAGATAGGAGTGTGTGAATGCATACACTGTGTGAGCATATGTATTTCTGTATTTATGTGTTATACGTATTTACACAGCTGTTAACATCCACTTTGACAGGCTTGTTCCACACATCTTGCACTAAAGGGCTCTGTGTATACCTCTGGACTGACCAGAGTGTGTCAGACTGTCCACAATTATTGGTCATATCTATGCTGTATTCCACAGGACCATTACTGTGATATCTATGTTATTGTGCTATGATGATCTTAGGATGTCTGTCAGTAACAGATAGCGTACATGTCAATATCAGATGTGAATTCAAACACACAACATTTCTGTTAACACAAATCCTGTTGCATTAGCAACAGTCTACATTTATACTTGCAATACTTACATGACATCCCCTTGCACTAACAGGTTGCGACTATTGGTGCTGAGGTATGACTCCACTACATGTTCTGGAAATATATACATATACACATATATACGTACATATATGGATATATATATATATATATATATATATATATATATATATATATATATATACATACACACACACACACACACACACACATATATCTATCTATCTATCTATATATATATATATATATATATATACACACATATGTATATATGTCTACACACATATATATATATATATATATATATATATATATATATATACACACACACACACACACACACACATATATTTATAGATATCTACATACATATAGACATAAATATATCTATATATATATATATATATATATATATATATATATATATATATATATATACAGACAGATCTATATATGACCATATATATAACCAATATATAGCTGTATATAAATACATATACATGAATATATATGTGTATGTACATGTGCACATATAACTACATATGTATATATATAAATATATATATATATATATATATATATATATATATATATATATATATATATATCCTTGTTTTGTGTAAACATGACTGTTATATCTTCCCAGATGTATCACACTGTATTTATCTGATATGTGTATATTTAGATATAACAACATACATGATTCAACAGTAATATCACTAACAAGTACTACACCATTGTAGACATCATAGCAGTTCAATACTATTCAGTATGTGTACTGGCAGATATATTAGAAAAGCAACAAATGTCTTCATAGCTGTGATGGTTTAGTGATTAACTGCTGTGACTATAGTGTACAGAGCCCTAGGTTCAAGATCTGCAAGGGTAGTTTATTTTGTTCCTGGGCGGAACAAGGGCTGTTGAATACAGAGTGATTAAGGCACTTTTAAGCAGTTGTAAGCAAGTTTGTGTGGGTTTGCAGGACGGTAAGCAATGCTAACTTCCAGTTTAATATTTGTACACCCAGTTAACCTTTAAATTGCTTATCCTGTGTAGGCTTTGCATACCCACATGCAAATAGGATTAAACCCGCTTACTGCTGCTTAAAAGTGCTTACTCCCGCTTACCCCCACACTAATTTCTTTAAAAGAAAAAAAAAGGGTTGATAGGAAAGTGGTGAAAAGCGACACAAAGAGGGAAAGACAGTAGGTGAAATAGCTAGGGATGTGCAGGATGGGTGTATGGAATGTCCATAGCTGTCCATTTCTTCTACAGCAGTAGCTGTGCATATACACCGATCTGGAGGTAGATTTGGACACTCATATCCCTGAAAGACGGGTGCGGACAACAGTAATATGTTGTGAAGTGAATTAGACCAGATTACATGTGTCCAGTGTTCATGTGTGTAAAATGGACTGTTATGGATGTGGCGAGATTTTTGTTTGGGAACAGATTGCCCATTTTTTTTTATGTGAGAGTGGTATGTTGGGGAGGGATAGTAGGTATATTTGGGGAGGTAGGTTGGGTAGGATGACAGAGAAGACAGACAAGACAGCATACAGGGGTAGTATATGACACATGTGGGGGTAAAAACCTTGGATTGGGAGGGGTGTTTGGAAGTTGGAAGCCAATGAGCCCCCAAACAGAAATAGTGGGACTGAGGTCCCCACCCATGGGCAGTCACCATTACACCTTCATGGCCCTGAAGGTGACTGTGCTGGGGGCTGGGTAGGAGGGTCAGGCTGACCCTCTAGATGCATTATACAGCCCTCAAACTGGCATAGCTGATCTCCCAACTCCCTTGCGGAGCTCGATACGCACCAGACCCCAGACCTGATGACAGGAAACAGTTTCCTGTTCGCACCTGCTCCCTGGGGGCAAGCCCCATACCCCGAGGCCATTCCACCTGAAGGTGGTGCAGGACTAGTGGACGAGGAGGTCCCAGGGTGGGCCTCAGATGTGCTGGTGCCTGTTGCCACAGACAGATGAGGTGAGAGAGGTGGGTCCGCTGGGACCGTCCTTCCCAAACGTGCTATGGTGTTTCAATTTTAAAACATATGTGGGTTAGTAATAGTCAATACAATTTAGGATTAGGTGTAACAGCATGCATAGATATTCTCATTAAAGGATTAGTTATAACAGCATGCATAAATATTCCCATTAACGCATTACACCAGATATGGAACAGTTGCATAACAAACAGAACACATGCATACATGGAACCACAGTGGCCATTACGACAGCACGTAGGTACATTGATGGCAGCATGCCACCAATGTGGGAGTATTTCAACATGGCACAGGCATAGAAACAAATTTCAATATTTATCAAACAATAGACCATATGTCCCAACAGTAGATTTAATTGTACACATACCCATTGAGTTGTGTATTTAGATTATTGTTGTAGATATGGTGGGGAAGGGGGGGAGATGTCAATTAACAACTTGTATATCCCTGCAGTTCTCAATACTTTCTTAGTCAGTGCTGTAATCTGTACCTTACAGGTATTATTACACTACTCTATTGCCTTAGTTTGGACAGTGGTATGTTTGTAAACTACTATATTTCGTGAATTGTGTTTTACCTGCAGTATACCCTTCTTACCGTGTATACCTGTGGAGGTATTGTTTGTTAAGACCGCCTGACTGTTTCTATGCATATTCCCAGATTCTAGTTGGATGTTATACACATACCACTCAATCTCTTATCGCATACACTCTGGGCAAGACTTGACAACATGCAGGTGAAACTGGAACAAATTTTGACAATTGCCCTCATAAACCTTTGGTGAGTTACTACAATGACAGGTTTGTTTTTGTATACATTTTCTGAATATTTACAGATCTGACAGTCAGTTATATGTCATTAAATGCTGCCTAAATGTCAGAGATCATCACACTGATTTGCCAAGGGGACAGGGTAACAGACAGTAGATATGGGCCAATTATCTGGACATTCTGGACAAATCTGTACAGTTGAGGGGTATGATTCTGTATACAGCTTACTACCACTCCCAGGATTCAAACCATGGCTGTGTCTGCTAAAAATAAAACTGTGCACATCACAGATGAGTGTGCTATCTAGATATCACTGTGTATCTCTTCTTTGATTTCTGTCTATAAGTCTCCAGTAGTTTTACAATCTGATGTTCTAATTAGAACACTCTTATACAGAAATTTATAAAGAGTTTTATTATGTAGCACAGTGCGGATGACAGTGATGAGTAATACATTATTATTCAGAGAAACTACAACATTAACAATGCCATACAATACCAGACTAAACAGTAACAGTCCAGGATACCAATCTTTTATTTCCAGGCACAATTTTCTTATCTGACAGACCTGTGGAAGGAATGTTTGTTAACACTACCTGAATGTTGCCACACATATTACCAGATTCCACATTATTATTATGCACATATGTCTCACTCTGTTACTGCACACGCTCTGGTCATAAATTCACAACATGGGGGTGGAGTTGGGACATACTTTGCTAATTACTGTCATAACATTTTGGTGAGTTGCTAGAGTGACAGGTTTGTTCTTATAGATATATTTCTGATGGTTATGATGTTTGACAATCAGTTGTTTGTCATTATTTGCTGCCTAAACTTCTGGGCTCACCCCACTGATTTGCCAGGGGGACAGGGTGACAAGCAGGAAAAGTAAGCCAATTATCTTAACTTTCTGACAATATCTGTACATTTGAGGGGTATGATTCTGCATACAGCTTACCACCACTCCCAGGATTTGAACCACGGCTGTGTGTGTGCTAAAAATGCAACACTTTACATCTCATAGGTTCATAGGTTCATAGGTTCATACTAGGCTATCTGCCCGAGGGCATTTACAAGCCTGCGTTTTTGGGCTTACGCCACCCCTTTAGTATGGGGAACTATACCCATTATTTTGCTGTGCCTCTGTCGAGCAGTGACACTGAGGTAATCCCTGGGGTATATCTGCGATCTCCCATCCATTGGTCAAGATTTCTCTTGAACAAGGCCAGCGAGGTGCTCTGCCTCACATGTACCGGGATTTTGTTCCACAGCATAGGGAGTCTTTGGGTGATGAATCTATCCCTCCAGCACATCCTATTAATAGCCGTGTCAAGGTTTAAGTTTCCCACCCTTGTGGCTCTGATGGATCTAGATTTTTTGAGGTGAAGCATATTCATCAAATCTGGGTTTGACATGGCCTTGTATGTTAGGCAAAGGTCACCTCTGAGCAGTAAGCGAGCGACTGAATAGAGCTGGAGTTCTTTCAGTCAGGCAGCATAGGACAGATTTTGAGACCCTTTAACCTTTTGGTGAGGAACTTTTGTGGCCTCTCCAGCTGCTGCAAGTGTCGGGTCAGATACATTCCGAATGGGGCATTGTACTCAATCATTGGTCTGATGAGTGATGAGTAAAGGGAGACTATAACCTCCCTTGATCTAGATGAGAATCCCTTCATGATAAGGTGGGCAATGTAGAAGGTCTTCCTAACTACTTTAGCTACATGGGTGTCGAATGACAGACTACTATCAACCTGGGTCCCCAGGTCCCTGATAACTTCTTCTGTGCTCAGTGGATTGCCACCTATTTGGTAGCTAGGGGTAACCTTGTTTTTCCCGAAAGGTATGACTATGCATTTTTTGGCATTTAACTTTAGGCCGTGGCTCTGGCACCAGTTATCCGTTTCTGTGAGACCCTTCTGAAGGATATCTGTGTCAGATGTTTTACTATGGCCAGTTTGCAGTCATCTGCAAACTTTGTCAGCCATAACCCTCCTGTGTTTGCTTGTACTGAAAAGTAGATGCCAAACAAGAGTGGGCCCAGGACTGAGCCTGTGGGACACCACTTGTGACAGGCTTTGAGTCTGACATGGCGCCAGCAACTCTGACCCTGTGGGTTCTGTCACTCAGCCAGTTTGCAACCCATCTTGTGATGTATAGGTTGACATTTAAGCTGATGAGTTTTTCAATGATACCCGAGTGGGGTATTGTATCAAGGCCTTAGCCAGATCGAGGTAGGCTGTATGGACTGCCTTTCCCTCATCAATGGCTTTGGTGACTGTTTCAAAAGTCAACCAAGTTTAAAAGGCATGATCTGCCTTTGACAAAGCCAAACTGGGTTGGATCCAAAGTCTGCAAATTCCTATGTCTTTATTTATGAGGTCCATTATGATCCTCTCCATGGCTTTGCAGATAAGGCTTGTCAAGCTAATGGGACGGTAATTTCCAGGGTCGGTGGAGGCATCGCCTTTGTGAAGTGGTACCACAGATGCAGTGCCACTCCCCTGGGTAATGATCCAGAGGTAAGACTTTGATTAAACAGCTGTCCTAGCTGTGGGTTTAATTCCTCATTGAGTTCATGGAGCACACAGCCGTGGACACCATCAGGTCCCATGGATGCTGTGTTTTTTGCTTTGGAGAGAGCAGTTCTCACTTGGGCTGGAGATGTTTGGGGGCTGCAATCGTTTGGTATAGATATCTCTCCTTTGGGGGGAAGTTTGCACTGAACCTGTCAGCCAGTATGTTGGCAATGTCTGTAGGATCAGTAATCTTCACATCATTTTGAACTAGCTCTGAGCATATCTGGGAGTTTCCTCCCAGGTTTCTAACATAGCTAAAGAAGGCCTTATGATTGTCTTTGAGTCTTTAGCTATTTTCTCTCGAAATTTGCTTTGGATGATTTTATGAGAGCTCTTAGTTTTTACTTATAGTGATCAAGGGTGTCTTACCTTTAAGGATTTTGCTCTATCTTGTAGTAGCTTCCTCCTTTTGTTGTAGAGTTTGTTTATGGCTGGGGTCCACCAGACTGACGCTTGCCTTTGGTACAAAGAGTCTTTGTTTTGCTTGGGATTGCCTTATCCATGCAGTCCTGCAGGTGCTGGTAGAAGGCATTTGTAAGTGATTCAGCGCCTTGAGTACTGTTTTCCGCCAGCTCGGTGGCCTTAAAGAAGACCACACTAGTCTTTAGAAATGTGAATTCGCCTTTTGAGAAGTTCTTTACTGTGGTCTTTTTATTTCAGGTGGGGTGGGATGAGGACCTCCAGCGAGATTAGTTTGTGGTCTGATCTCACCAGTGAGGGGTACACCTCCGGTGTTGAACATTGTGCTCCCATGTTCGTGATGATGAGATCAAGTATGTTATCTCCTCTTGTGGGGATGGTGACTAGTTGTTCCATGGCATTTGAGTTTATGAATTCCAGGAACTTTTGGGCTAGGGTGTTTGGGCTTGAGTAGTGTTCCCAGTCTATATTAGGGTAATTGAAGTCACCTAGTATGATGGTGTTTGGTGATACATTTATCCCCTCTAGTGTTTTCAGGAAGGCCATGTGAGGTTCCTGAGTTTGTGAGGGTGGCCTGTAACATGCTACAATTTGCGGAGCAGTCTTGCCTATGGTTAATTGCACCTGGATGGTCTCCGATGCATGCTATCATCTCAGTTGAGTGTGCAATTTTGATTATGTTGTGTATCATTTCACTGTTTTCTAAGTCTCTCTCAATTGCACAGTATGACCTTGTGATTACAACAGTCACATACAGACATTCCTACACATTTTATTTATGTAGCACAGTGTGGGTAACAGTGCTTAATACAACAGTACTATTACGAGAATGCAACACTACATTACCATATGATAGCAGAGTAAATACAAGCAGTCCAGAAGATAGACCTTTATTGCCAGGCTGTTACTCTTTTATCTACATACAACCTATATGAGACTCTTCCTGCCATATTGCCTAGTTTATTCAGGACATCCTATACACAATACAGGTTTGATACTGGCAATTAACTTTCTACTACTTTTAGATTTATTTCTTATGTCAGTACATGCAAGATTATTACTAACCTGCCTCACAACACAGCCCCTGCAGCCTACAGGCATGGGCTACCTGATTCAAAGCCCACTCTGCTGCCACTGTCAAAGACATAAGAGGAATATTTAGCCATACCTATCCATAATATACATGATCTGGCAATTATTAAACATGTAGTAGAATGAGTACTTAGACACTGCTGGGACATCACCCCTCTGCATAGCTTCTTGGATCCACTGATCCAAGAGCTCCCTCTTCCTCCATTTCAGGCTGGCATAGTGATGCCTGACCTGCTCATCAGTTCGAGGGATGCCAGTGACACTGGTGAGGTCACGGGCGAGACAGTCCCAGACTTCTGCTTTATAATGGGAAACCTGGTACTGGCCATGTAGGAGTCTCTCTTCATGGTCTTTTACCAGGAGTCCTGTCATGACCTTGGACTCCTGGATGCCGCAACGCTGCACTGAGAAGCACGATCCTTCTCCAACACCAGCCACATCTGGTCTTAATGCAGTACTACAGTTTGCATATATATGTTATGTAGTAGGTTATACAACATAAAACTGTTTATATATTCCTTTCACATGTAAATTGTGATTTTTCTATAGTGAGGATCTGTTTGGGTATACCTCAATTTTGCATGCAGCTGGGTTGGCTTACTGGTTAACTGCTGTGGGTATAGTGTACAGGGTCTTGGGTTCAAAGCCTGTTTAGTTTGTTGCTGGGCAGAACAGGGGCTGTTGGATACAGAGTGATTAAAGCACTTTTAAGCAGTTGTAAGTGGGTTTGCGTGATGGTAAGCAATGCTAACTTCCGGTTAAATATTCTAACAGAGAGTTAGCTTCAAAGCTGCTTAAACTGTGTGCGCATTGCTTACCCCCATGCAAACAAGGTTAAACCCGCTTACAACTGCTTAAAAGTGCTTACTCTCACTTACCCTTGCATGAATTTAGAAAGAAATGAAACATGGGTCTTGGGAAAGTGGTAGATTTGGACACTCTATGGATTTATCATTCATTACACATTATAACTTTGTTTAGTATCCCTGATTCATGTGTATATATACTGTATGGGGTACTTGTGTTTATCTGTGGATTTTACCACATTATTACAACCTCACATCTGAACTTAATGCAGTACTCCAGTTCACAAATATATGTTATTTAGTAGGTTTTAGGTTCATAGGTTCATAGGTAGGTACTAGGCTATCTGTCCGAGGACATTTATAAGCCTAGCCAGAGTGTGTCGGCTTTCGCTGCCCCACTGATTAATTAACTGAGCCTCTGTCAAGCAGAGCCAATGAAGTGATCCCAGGGCTGTATTTTCTGTTACCCATCCACTGGTCAAGGCTTCTCTTGAAGAGTTTTAGTGAGGGGCTCTGCCTAATGTAGTTAGGAATTTTTTTCCAAAGCATGGGGAGTCTCTGTGACAGGAATCTATCCCTCCAGCATGTTCTATTTATTGTTGTGGTGAGGTTTAGCTCACTAGAGTGCATGGCTCGCAGTGACTTGGATTTCTTTAGGTGGAGCATGTCCATCAATTCTGAGTTGGACATGGCTTTGTAAGTCAGGCAGAGATCACTTCTGAGTAAGCAATATGCCACTGAGTACAGCCAGAGTTTTTTTCAGTCGGGTTGCATAGGACATATGTTTGAGGCCAGTAATCCTCTTGGTGAGGTGCTTTTGTGGTCTTTCAAGCTGTTGGAAGTGTCTTGTGAGGTACATCCTTAATGGGGCATTGTACTCTATGATGGGTCTGATGAGTGACGAGTAGAGGGGTACTATAACCTCTTTATTTCTAGATGCGAACCCCTTAGTAATTAGATTGGCCACATAGAAGGAATTCCTAACTACTTTGGCAATATGATTGTCAAAGGAGAGACTACTATTTATCTCAGTCCCCAGATCTCTTATTACCTCTTCTGTATTCAGGGGGCTACCACCTATGTGGTAATTTGTGAGTATTTTGTTTTTCCCAAACAGGATGACTATGCATTTTTTGGCATTTAGCTTGAGGCCATGACTTTGAAACCAGGTGTCTGTCTCAGTAAGGACTTTTTAGAGGATGTCCATGTCAGCCGGAGAGTCAGTTATGGCTCCCAGTTTGCAGTCATCGGCGAACTTGGTTAGCCATAGTTCTCCTGTGTTTGCCTGTACATCTGAGAAATATATGCCAAACAGTAGGGGTCCCAGAACCGATCCTTGCAGGACACCACTTTTGACTGGTTTAGAGTTAGACCTGGAGCCCGCTATTCTTACCGTGTGAGTTCTGTCTGTAAGCCAGTTGGCAACCCATCTTGTGATGTAGGGGTTTATGTTCAGGCTGGTGAGTTTTTCTATAATACCTGAGTGAGGAATGGTGTTGAATGCCTTGGCGAGATCAAGGTAGGCTGTGTAAACCACCTTTCCCTCGTCTATGGCCTTGGTAACATCAACCAAGTTTAGTAGACGTGATCTGCCCTTAACAAAGCCGAACTGGGTCGGGTCATGTGTTTGGAGGTTCCCAATGTCTTTGTTAATGAGTTCCATGTTGATGCGCTCCATAGCCTTGCAGACCAGGCTAGTCAGGCTTATGGGGCGATAGCTACCAGGGTCAGTTGTGGCCCCTCCTTTGTGGAGTGGAATAACCATATGCAACAAAAAATATTCATATATTGCTTTCACATGGAAAATGGAATTTACTACAGTGAGGATCGAACCAGGAATGACTGCTCACAAAGTGAACACTCTGACCACTACACTATTGCAGTACTGCTTCAACTGAATGTATCTTGCTATTTACCCTCTTGTGCTATTTAAGCTACAGTATGCATAGCTAAGCACTGGGCAAATCCGCGCACCTACGGTTAAATTTAATATTTTTGATAAAAAAAAATTCTCTACTGTTATTTTCTCTAGGAAGGGACAGGTTACACTTATTGGTGTGGATTCATACGTGCATCTGCACATTTGGCAGACATCCTAACAACCCCCCATACCTCTCAACCTCTTCATGCAAAATATCTGGACAAAGCTTGACAAACTGAGATATGATTAGGGACATATTTTAAATATTGCTCTTATAAACTTAGGTAAGCTGCTAGAGTAACAGAATTGTTTTTAATATAACATTTCTGATGGATTTGGTGTCTGAAACTCAAATGTATGCCATTATTTAATTACTCCAATCCTGACATCATCCCAGTGATTTCCTAGGACAAATGGGGTACAGGTCAACTGTATGGGCGAAATATCTGGACATTCTACGAAGATCTGTACAATTGGGAGGTATACAACCCCCTATGAGCATTCTCGCTCATTGTAATTGCTGAAAGGCAATTCTTAGGTGCAGGTGTGTGTGTATTGTGAGAGCTCTGCTCTCAGATACACCCCCTGCACTTGTCCACACTCTGTGTCTGTTTAGGAGCAGAGGCAGCGAAACTTCATTACTATGCATGGTACGCTATCATGCTGCTCTTAAACAGTCGCTTCCATGCAGGAATAAGCTATTCCTGCACAGAACCTTACTGAGTCCCTGGGTCTATCATTCAACAGGTCATACACAACAACAGACATGCACATGCTGTCATCATTTATGTGAAATGTTGCTGTCATCTTAAAGTGCATTTGTAATTTCAATATAGAAACTTTTAATACTGTATATAGGCTCCAGATCGTAGAAATAGCCAGAGAATGTGAGCACTGTACCTTTAGCAAAGAAAAATGAAAATTAGTAAAGTACATAAAAGCAAAATGTTGATTTTTTTTAAGATGCAATGGCACAGCAATTAGTACTACTTTATCATACCATTTAGTTTTCTTTGTCACTTCTCAGCTGGGATTCTTTCACCTTTACTAGTCATCCATCAGGCTTCATTATGTTCGTACATCCTCAATATGTTCATGTTGGTATTTAATGAGTGCCTGCATGACTTAAACTGTCAAATTGTCCATGTGTGTGTCTTTGTGTGTGTGTGTGTGTGTGTGTGTGTGTGTGTGTGTGTGTGTGTGTGTGTGTGTGTGTGTGTGTGTGTGTGTGTGTGAGAAAGAGAGCGAGAGAATGTTTCTTGTGTGTATGTCCTGCGATTTACTGAAACCTAACCCAAAAAGTAGATTTTTTTCTGTACCCACTGACTGCATGGATAGAATTTGGCTACACCAAGGCCCCCCACACTGGATTACTGGATTAAGCTGGTCATAGAAGAATGTATGAATGACTGAACAAATGAATGATAAAATGAATGAATGACTATTCACTTATGAAGAGTACTACTGTTAGTACAAATTGTTCTGGCTTAAACAAGTTAAGTTCACCTCAGACAACTTTAATATCATCAAGACAGTATGGGTTAAAATATAAAACTGAGATTGTTAAGAACATAATGATCTATATTGTTCCATTCACTTACTTAATCATGACAGGCTACTCTTAAACATTAAACTCATACTTAAACCTAAAAAGACTAAACTTGTTATTTTCCTCCGCAAATCACTGCTTCACCACAATCCACATTCACCATTACATCCCTTAATAACACAATCATTAAGGTTGAAATCCATACTAAGCTTCTCGATGCCATTATAGATGACCAACTTAAATTTGACCTTCATGTGTTCCACTGTATGAAGAAAACCCATCAAAATTTAGGTCTACTGTATAGAAATAAAAAGTTCCTAACTAATGAGTTACGATGGACAGTTGCCCAAGCTTACCTCCTCCCCAACCTCTTCTATAGTGCACAAATCTTAACTAACTTACAATCCAATCTCATCACTAAACTTGAAACTACCTATAATAAAGTAGCAAGATTTGTGTCAAACGAGCCATCTAAATTTCATCACTGCCTTGCTCTTAAGACACTAAACTGGTTAGAATTCCCTCACCATCATCAACTTTCTCAACTTACCATCATCCATTCCATCCTGTACAAACCCTCATCCTGCCCTGACATCTCCTTTATTGTCTCCCTCTATAGCCCCTACAACTCCTAGGAGCTCTGATCAATATCACCTAGAAATTTACAAACCCAAGAGATCTTCTGGACAAAAAATGTATAGCTACTTACCAGCCCACTCATGGAATAAGCTTCCCATGACCCTAAAAAAAATAAACCAGACTCACGAATTCAAGCAAGCTCTAAAAGATTACCTAAATGCTACCTGGACATGTCATTGTAAATATCCTTCTTGAACTCTTTACCCTCTACCCTATCCAATCTCCCTCTTTTCTTATTCTCCTTTTTATATACTCTCTGAACGCCTACCTTATCAGCTCCCTTTTAGCTCTGCTCATCCCTTATTCTTCTCTTCTATTCTCTTCACCTAACCTCCCTGCTCATATTACCTTTCCATCCTAACCACTTAGTAATTACTTAATCCTCCAGTAATCCTATTCCCTACTTTAGTTCCCTTCAGAACATACCTACTTCTCATTAATCTCCAATACTAACACAGTCTTCCTTTTTTCCAGCTCCCTTTTTACTAACAGCATACATTCCTTGCACTCTATCATAATTATGTTTCTTATTCTATTCATATGTGTCTTGGCCCTGAAGTTGTCCATTAAAATGACTTAAAAAGAAAAAAGTCATGAGCATTTAGGATTTCCATATAGCTGAAACACCTGATGTTTATACGTGCCATTTCCATATATCCCATGTGCCTCTGTTAAAAGAGGTTTGAGAGGTCACTCAGTGGAAGTTCTAGCTTGGCTGGAGTTTTCATTTAGTTTTTACTGAGGGATCAAGACTAAGGGATCAGATGGTATACGTGTTTAATTGATAATCGCTTTGTTTAGAATGAGAGTTGCTGAATATATATAGTTCATTTCCTGTTTATTCATGCAATGCATAGGTACTGGATAATGAGTTCTTACCCGCTGCAGAAAATTTTGCTTTTTTGTGTGTCTTAGTTGAAAATGACATTTGCCTATGTAAATTTTATTTCACTTGTTTGCCTGTGTAATCATGGTAACATCAATTACTTGTCATGAATAAGATCAGACAGTGGTTGGTAAAGATACTAGATTAATTAGAAATGATGACATCTTTTAAGAATATTATATTAAGTCAAAGGATAGTTGGAAATATCCTTCACAAAGGAACCATCCTGAGCAAAATTGAATCACTCCAAATTTTTTTGGGACTCCCATACCTACATTTTAGCTCACTGATTATTGCAAATTTCTCCTTTCTTCTGTATAAGTTAAGAGCTACCTGTGATGCAGCTGATTTTTTGACTAAGACCTTGTTTCACTATTAATGCCCAGCTATATTTCTAGGCAAGGTTGTACTAGGCATCTTTAATAAAATAGGGATTTCACATCAAGAGGTATGTAATTAGAGCAATATATATTTAAGAAGTCTTAGTTAAAAACAGAGTAAATCATGTGATCTGAGGGAGAGTGCTCAGTATAACCATAACCTGTAAGTATTTCTGGTGTGTGTGTGTGTGTGTGTGTGTGTGTGTGTGTGTGTGTGTGTGTGTGTGTGTGTGTGTGTGTGTGTGTGTGTGTGTGTGCGTGTGATGTGTGTGTGTCTGCCTGTCTTTGTCTGCGAATGTGTGTGTGTCCTTACGTTTGTTACAGATTGTGTATATTCTTTATAGCATTATACAGATGTGCAGTAATTTGCAACTGTCCGAGTTGGAGGATATAATCAGACTAGACCAAAAGGATTTACAGAAATAAATAGAGCAATAACAGATTACAGAAGAATTGAGAAAAATATGATCATGGCTAAAAATGTTTCTTATCGCCAACAATTATTGCTGTAGGCAATATACATCATACAGTATAGCAGCAACACATGATACTAAATTAGTTCATAGGTTCATACATTTATACTAGGCTAATCACCACTCGAGTCTTTATAAGCCTAGATGTGCAACCCCAGTCAGTTTTGTCCCTGAATACCTATGATGCCTATGTGGTGAGATATGTCAGTAAACAGGCAGCTAAGGGTTATGTGTGTGGAGGAAGTATGTTACGTGGAGATTAATTTAAGTACTGTTGACCTCTGTCAATCAGTAACCTGGGGGCAGGCCAGAGGTGAATTTGCTATATCCTATCCAATGATCAAGACTTTGTTTGATGAACTCTGCTTCATGTGGATGGGGAGCTTATTCCATAATGTAGGGAACCTTTGAGACACATATCAGTCTCTCCAGTAAGGCCTATTTATGTCACAGGCAAAGTTCAGGTCTTTGGATCTAGTGTTCCTGGGGTTGTTTTTTTATGGATATGCAAGATAGTCATCAGAGCTGGATTTCAAGATGCCTTATATGCCAGAATTAGATTGCCTGTCAGTAACCTGTAGGAGACTGAGTACAGAGATAGGGCCTTAAGGTGATCTGTGTATGACAGAGTATTTATATCCTTGATTCTCCTGGTGAGGAACTTTTGAGGGAGTTCCAACTGTTGCAAGTGCCTGGTTTGGTACATGCCAAAGGGGACATTGTACTCAATGATGGGTCTGATAATGGCTGAGTAGAGTGGTGCTATGGCTTCCTTGGATCTGGATACCTTACCCTTGCTTAAGAGATGGTCAACATAGAATGTTTTTCTTGCTGTCTTGGTTACATGCTGGTAGATACCCAAATTACTGTCTTTACATGTTCATAGATCCCTAACTAGTGGGTCAACTTAGGTTGGGTACATGATTTCCCAAAGGGTACTATAATGCATTTCTTCATGTTGAAGAAATGCATGATTTTGGCTTTGGCATTTGTGTCTGTTAGACCCTCTTGGAGAATGTTGGTGCCATGAGGGAATCTCTGTTACCTCCCGATTTACAGTGATCTGCAAACTTGGTGAGCCAGAGGCTTTTGACATTAGCCTTGACTTTCGAGAAATAGATGCAAAACAGGAGCAGGCCCAGCATGGTGCCTTTGGGTACTCCATTGATGACTGGTCTCCTGGTGGAGGTGGACTCACCAATCTTGATTCTTGGGTTCTGTCTGTAAACTGACCATCAATCCAGTGAGTTCTGTAGGGACTTATACCTCTTTCTGAGAATTTTGCAACAATACCTGAGTAGGATATTGTATCAAATTCCTTTTGCCAGGTCAAGGTAGTTGGTATGCATAATTTTTCTCTCATTCATAGCCTTGGCACCCTTCTTGAAGAACTCTACCAGGTTGACTAGGCAAGACATTCCCTTAACAAAGCCAAATTGGGATAGAAATGGTGTCTGTAGGTTGCCATGTACTTTTTGATCATTTCCATCATAATTCGTTCCATGGCTTTGCATATTAGACTTGTCAGACTAATGGTTCTTAGTTCATGGGGTCAATTGATGGTCCTCCCTGTTGAAGAGGAATGGCTGTTGCAGCCCTCTATTCACCTGACATATAACCTGTTTTGAGACAGTAGTTGAAGATTGCTTCAAGTGGTCATGCTAGGTCATGTTTAAGGCTACTTAAGAAGCAATCATGGATGTGCCCACTGAAGCAGTATTTTTAGCCTTAGTGAATGTTAGCAATGACATGTTCCTTGTTGATAGTTGGTGGAATATGCTAGAAAGGATTTCAATGGTGCTAGTGGAGGGGGAGTGGTGGCTGAAGTTAGAGCTAATTTATCGGCTGATAAATTTGCTGAAGGCTGTGCCATTTTCCACCAGTGCTGCACACTCTCAAGTGTCACCATTAAGGTTCCTGACACAAATGAAGAGGACTTTGTGATTGTCTTTAGACTGGTAGGCTATCCTGATCTTGTAGCTGGTCTTGCTGGACTTTATTAAGCTTCTTATTTTCTTATATAGTTGAATCAGGCAGCTCTTGTGTCTGTGAGAGTTGGTCGTTCTGATTTTGGCCATGGCTTTTTTCTTTTGTTATATAGCCTGTTAAGGTAAGGATTCTACCAGTGGGGTTTGCTTTTGGTGTTAGATTTCGACTTACTTTAGGCAGGTATGGCAGCCTCAGTGCATCCACTTAGATATTAGTACAAGGTTTCAGTGAACAATTCTGCATAGGTAACTGTGTTCTTGGGATTTGTGGGTGCCATACATTTTGACAAACTGGCACTTAATAGGATGTAGTTTGCTTTAGATTAGTTTCTAACTGTTATAGATTTAGTTTGGTTTTCCAGGTTGATTTCATTTTGAAGGTGACAGCTTTGTGGTCCATCCTCACCAATAAAGATGTGACACCAGGGGAGGGTAACACTCTCCCATGTTGGTGACTACTAGGACCAGGAAGTTTGATCCTCTGGTTGGAGTGCACACTATCTGGTCCAGGGTGTTCGAGCTGATAAAGGCCAGGGAATGTTCTGCCTGTGAGTTAGAAACAGTGTATGTTTCCCAGTTTATACAGGGGTAGTTACAGTCTCCCATTAATATGGTATTTGATTGGATGGTAAGCACCTGTAGTACATCTACTTAAGAGTGTTTTGTTTTGTGGGTCATAGAGGATGACTTGTAGCTGGCCAGCATTTGGTAAAGGAACCTTGTCTACAGAGACTTTGACATGGGAAAACTCCAGGTATCATCCTGTTTAACCAACCTGGAATTATATCTGTTACTAATGTACATCAATACACCTTCACCTTTAGCCCCTGTCTGTGCTGCTGTTGGTGTAAATGTGTGGAAGGCACTGTAGCCTTGCACTGATGGAGTATTTTCTGCAGCTTTAAACCAAGTGTCAGTAATAGCACAGACATATATCTTCTCCAGAGTGAGGAGAACTTGCAAGGTGTTGAGTTTCTTGTTGGCCTAAATATGTGGAAAGCACTGTAGCCTTTGCACTGTTGGAGCACTTTCTGTGGCTTTAAACCAAGTCTTAGTAATAGCATAGATATGTACATTTTCCAGAGTAGGGAGAGGTTGTAGGGTGTGGAGTTTCTCGTTTAGACATCTAGCACTGAGCAGTAACACCTTATGGTTGCTTTGAGTTTTTTTTTGGTAGTTTTGTCATTTTGACATTGCATAAAAAAGGCTCTAAGGCAGTGGATAAAGTTTTAGCCACTATCTGAAAGCCTGGGTGGGGCAGGTGCAGACCATTCTTGGAAGGCAACATGGTCTGTTAACTATGTCCTCCTATGCTGATAGGGATTGGATCCTCCCGGAATGACACCAGAAACTAAGCCAACTATTAAAATCAATTTCTGGTAATCAGTAATCTGTAAGTCAGTAAAACTAAAATTAACAGCTACCTATTAGATGATTAACTCAGTTGACTCAGAAGAGCTAACAACTTAACTTCATTGTTTACATAAAAAGCAGTAAAGCAAAACACATCAGGAGATATGTCAGTAAACCAAAAATCATACAAGTCTATCTGGCTTAATTACTTTAATAATAAAACCTAACTACATAGTACTGCAAATAATCTACAAATAAATTTAAAGTTTAAGCATTCAGTAATACTTTTAAGTGTGTTTAGAATCCAGTAAAATCAGTTTTCCATAAAACAAAAATGTGTTGTTTATCTGTTATTTACCAGTAAGATGTTCTGAGGTCTTATAATATGGCCTGTATAATCAAAATAATTCAAGTCTACTTTTCAGCATCAGAATACATGATCAGATGATAGATTTCTCATAGGCTCATAGGTTCATACTAGGCTATCTGCCCTAGGGCATTTATAAGCCTAGCCAGAGTGTGTTTGGCTTTCGCCACCCATTTTAAATGAAATTTGCTATGCCCTTTTTCAAGGTTAGTATACTGTGCCTCTGTCTAACAGTCACAAAGTGATACCCGGGGTAAACCTACAATCTCCCATCCACTCATCAAGATTCCTCTTGAAGAGAGTCAGTGAGGGACTCTGCATAACCTGGACTGGGATTTTATTCCAGAGTGAAGGGAGCCTCTGGGTTATGAATCTGTCCCTCCAGCATGTCCTATTTATTTCAGTGCTGAGGTTCAAGTCTCTCGAGCGCGCAGCTCAATGGGATTTGGATTTTCTGAGGTGCAGCATGTCCATTAATTCCGGGTTGGACATGGCTTTATACGTCAGGCACAGATCGCCTCTGAGCAGGCGGTATGCCACTGAGTAGAGCTGGAGTTTCTTTAACCGGGCAGCATATGGCATCTGTTTGATCCCTTTGATCCTCCTGGTGAGGTACTTTTGGGGTCTTTCCAGTTGCTGCAGGTGTCTGGTAAGGTACATACCAAAAGGGGAATTGTACTCAGTTATGGGCCTGATGAGGGATGAGTAAAGAGGCACAATGTCCTCTCCTGATCTAGATGTGAATTCCTTCATGATTAGGTGGGCTATATAAAATGTTTTTCTAACCACTTTGGCCACGTGGTTGTCAAATCAGAGATTGGTATCAACTTGGGTCACCAGGTCCCTAATTACTTCTTCCATACTTAATGGATTACCACCTATGTGGTAATTTGTGGGCACTTTGTTTTTGCCAAAGGGGATGACTATACACTTTTTGGCATTTAGCTTGAGGCCATGACTCTGGCACCAGTTGTCTGTTTCTATGAGGCCCTTTTGTAGGATGCTTGTGTCAGCTGGAGAGTCGATTATGGCGCCCAGTTTGCAGTCATCTGCGAACTTGGTCAGCCACAGTCCTTCCGTGTTAGCCTGTACCTCCAAGAAATATATACCGAACAAGAGAGGTCCCAGGACTGAGCCTTGTGGGATGCCACTTGTAACTGGTTTGGAGTCTGACATGGCTCCAGCAATTCTAACCATCTGAGTTCTGTCCTTGAGACAGTTTGCAACCCATCTAGTGACATAGAGGTTTATATTTAAGCTGGTGAGCTTATCTATAATGCCTGAGTGGGGTATTGTATCGAAGGCTTTTGCAAGGTCCAGGTAGGCTGTGTGGACCACCTTCCCTGCGTCAATGGCCTTGGTGACTGCTTCAAAGAAACTGACCAGGTTTAAGAGGCAGGATCTGCCCTTAACAAAGCCGAACTGGGTAGGATCCAGTGTCTGTAGGTCCCCAATGTCTTTATTTATGAGGTCCATAATGATCCTTTCCATAGCTTTGCAGACCAAGCTAGTCAAGCTTATGGGGCGATAGTTTCCAGGATCCATTGAGGCACCACCTTTGTGAAGAGGGACCGCTGTTGCTGTACCGCCACTCTTTGGGTACATATCCTGTAGTAAGGCTGAGATTGAACAGTAGATTTATGTTTGGGTTTAGTTCTTCTTGAAGTTCATGTAGGATGCAGCCCGGGACACCATCTGGTCCCATTGATGCTGTGTTTTTTGCTTTCGAGAGGGTGGCTCTTACCTGAGCATCTGAGATGTCAGGGGGGGCAGCACTCTGCTGGGATAGATATTGCCCTTTTTTTGGGGAAGGGGGAGAGAAGTTTGCACTGAACCTGTCAGCTAGGATGTTGGCAATCTCTGTGGGTTCGGTGTATTTTTTGTCATTTTGGACTAATTCTGAGCATATCTGGGAATTCTCACCCAGGTTCCTAACATAACTAAAGAAAGTCTTGTGATTATCCTTAGTGTCCTGTGCAATTTTTCTCTTGCAGCTGGCCTTAGACGATTTTATGAGTGCCCATAGTTTTTTGCTAATACTGATCAGAGATGCCTTCCCTTTTTGGGATTTTGCTCTATCATGTAGTAGCTTCCTCCTTCTATTGTATAGTTTGTTTATGGCTGGGGTCCACCAGACAGGACATCTAACTTTGGAGGATTGGGTCTTGGTTTTATATGGGATGCATGATCCATGCATTCCTGAAGGTGTTCATAGAATGTGTTTATAAAGGATTCTGCGGTCTGGACCGTATTTTCCACAGGCCCGGGGGCTTTGAAGGATTCCACCTCAGTTTTGAGGAGTGTGAAATTTGCTTTAGAGAAGTTTTTCACTGTGGTTTTCTGGGCAGGAGCTGGGGTCAGGATGTGAATATCTAGTGAGATTAGTTTATGGTCTGATCTTACCAGTGAGGGATACACTTCTAGTCTGGAGCATAGAGTCCCCATGTTGGTGATGATCAGGTCCAGTATGTTTTCCCCTCTTGTGGGAGTGGCAACAAGTTTTTTCATAGCATTTGAGTTTATAAATTCTAGGAACCTTTGGGCTAGGGTGTTGGAGCTAGAGTAATGCTCCCAGTCTATGTTAGGGTAGTTGAAGTCACCCAATATAATGGTGTTTGGAGAGACCTTCATATTTTCCAGTGTTCTCAGGAAGGCAGAGTGTGGTTCCTGGGTTTGGGAGGGTGGTCTGTAGCAGGCTATAAACTGGAAGGCAGTTTTACCCACTGTTAGTTGCACATGGATAGTCTCTGATGCTTCGTGCTGTGCCACCAACCTGGAGGTGTGGGTATCTTTGAAGAATATTGATACTCCCCCTCCTTTTGTGGTTCGGTCTAAGTTTTGGGACCGAAAAACATGGTATGAGGTATAACCTGGTAGTGCTGGGGTGCTCTCGGGAGCCTTGAACCAGTTTCCTGTTACTGCACAGATATTGATGTTCTCCATGCTAAGGAGAGTTTCGAGTGGTGCATCTTGAGGTTTAGACTTCTGGTGTTGAGTAGCATTACTCTTAGTTTCTTATCCCTTGTGATACCTATGGAGGTGGGTTTGTCTTTTGAGCCTTGCCTAAAAAAGGCACTATGAGGGTGGCAAGAGCCTTTGCCAATATCCGAAAGCCCAGGGGTGACACGTGCAAGCCGTCCCTAGTGAAGCACCGTGGCTTGTCAAGCATGTCACCCCAGGCAGACAGGCATTGGATCTCCTTTGAATGACACCAATACTTAAGCCAATTGTTGAAATTGATCATCTTGTCTTCATATTGTAGCATCATTCTTGGTGAGGGTAAGATGCTACTCAAGGTCAGGGTCATACTGGCCTGGGCTACATGCTCAGAGAGCTCCTCTATGTCTCTTTTCATGTAGTCCAGAGAGGTACTTCTCAGGTCATTCACACCAGCATGGACAATGACTGAGTCATATTTGTACTTGCCTTGGAGTGACCTGAGTGCTTGTGTTATGTGGCGGATCCTAGTGCCCGACAGGCAGCTCACCTTGACCTTCTCCTTGTTCAGCCTGGTGAGCAGGATGTCAGTGTGCCTGACGATAGAGTGATCTATTACAAGTGTATCAGGTGTGTTGTTTAGCCTTAAGGGCTGTGACTGTTCAGCACACTGGCTTTGTGAGCTATGTGTTGCATGTGTTTTGTTTTGGGGTAGCGGTTGTTTGGGTGTCTGCTTTGGAGGTCTCTGCTGCTTAGGCAGATTTTTATTTAGAGCCTCCGAGTATGTTTTTGTGTGTTTATGTGTTTGATTTGCTGTCGTGGTAGGTCTATTTGAGACTGGAATTGTAGTGAGTGTAGTTTTCTTCTCCTCCTGACTGGTTACGCCAGTACTGAGTTGAGAGAGCTTAGCCTCCAGTTTGGCTATATGGTTGATCTCTCACATGTGTTGGAATTTGTTGGGAGGAGGAGAGGGTTGTCTGTGTTCATGAGGCAGTTGTAACATTGCCTCAAGATTCCCAGATTCACCAGCTGGACCAGAGAGGAGATTGACAACTGACCTTTGGACATGCTAGAAAAGTATTGGGAATTCTTTTATAATTGAAAAAAGGGCCAATGGGGAACAAAGAGTTTGTGAGGGTGTAGTGCTTTTAATTTTCTAGTGCTGACTTATATAATTGCTTTAGTGAGCAAGTGTCAGGCTTTAGAGTGGGAATAGGGTGTTTATTCTGAGAACTAGATCAGGTCTAAGGGAAAAAGTGAAGAGCAAACTTTGTGGAGCCGAGAATGGTTTAAACCCAATTAAGTGGCGCTGCCCGATGCTGCGCTATGTGTAAAATTGGGCAAAGCCACGCTAAAGCGGGTTTTATACAGGGGGACTTAAAAGAGCTAGAAATTGGCCCAAAACAGCCAATAGACTACCAGATTCTTATGCCGGAAACACTCCTCCAGGGATAGATAGGCTGCTCCAAGCTCCCCACTGCCACTGGTGAACAAAGAAGCCTCCCTTTATCCAAGAAAGGAAATGGGCAACACAGGAACTTTCCAAAAGTCCAGAATACAGCAAAGCCTGTATTTGGACTACTCTAGGTCAGGAACGACGGGAAACAAGGATAATTTATTTATTTATTTTTTTTGCAACAAACAGCAGGAAAATGCAATAAATATGTAACACAGTCTAGCACACTTGAGTGTGTAGCCTCAACAGGTAAAAGCAACAAACAGGACACACTTTAAAAGTGCAGGTCCAAAAACAACTTTAAACAGTTTAAAACAGTTCAAGAAGCAGAAATACTTGCAGTTTAGCTAGATCGGACAGTTGCCCAGGTAGTAGCAGTAAAACAAACACTTTTATCAGGTTAGCAGTCGCTCTTTTAGCCTCTCTGCTGCTAGCACCACTCTGCAAGACCACAAGGAGCTTGGCTGAGTAGTAACAAGCGCAAAAAATGCACCAAAGTGTGCTTTATACAGGGGGACTTGAAAGAGCTAGAAATTGGCCCAAAACGGCCAAAAGACTACCAGATTCTTGTGCTGGGAACACTCCTCCAGGGATAGATAGGCTGCTCCAAGCTCCCCACTGCCGCTGGTGAACAAAGAAGCCTCCTTTTATCCAAGAAAGGAAATGGGCAACACAGGAACTTTCCAAAAGTCCAGAATACAGCAAAGCCTGTATTTGGACTACTCTAGGTCAGGAAAGATGGGAAACAAGGATACTTTTTTTTTCTTTTTTGCAACAAACAGCAGGAAAGTGCAATAAATATGTAACACGGGCTGGTGCACTTGAGTGTGTAGCCTCAACAGGTAAATGCAACAAACAGGTCAAACTTTAAAAGTGCAGGTGCAAAAACAACTTTAAACAGTTTAAAACAGTTCAAGAAGCAGAAATACTTGCAGTTTAGCTAGATCGGACAGTTGCCTAGGTAGTAGCAGGAAAAAAACACTTATCAGGTTAGCAGTCACTCTTTTAGCCTCTCTGCTGCTGGCACCACTCTGCAGGACCATGGGGAGCTTGGCTGAGTAGTAACAAGTTCACAAACCGCGCCAAAGTGGGTTTTATACAGGGGGACTTGAAAGAGCTAGAAATTGGCCCAAAACAGCCAATAGACTATCAGATTCTTGTGCTGGGAACACTCCTCCAGGGATAGATAGGCTGCCCTAAGCTCCCCACTGCCACTGGTGAACAAAGAAGCTTCCCTTTATCCAAGAAAGGAAATGAGCAACACAGGAACTTTCCTACTTTCTAAGCCACATTGAAATTAAAGATGAAAAGGTATAACAGTGCTTTTCAAAATGGTTAAAGCTAACAGTCTCTACATTACCAAATCAGTTATTAATAATATCGAGGCATAGTAGTATTCTATGAGACTTAAGCTGGTCACTTTCAGTACATTCTTTAATCCTCAGTCTAAAGCCTGTAGGAACAAGTAAGCAAAGTCCAATTGCAGAAAACTAGTAGTAAGAACTGAAGAAGTTAAATATATAGCCCGCTGATGAACCTTATCCTTAAATTAATATTACGTCATAACAAAAGGATAGATGGTTATATGCCTGAAATATGCATATAATAAGTCAAAGCAGCTCAGTGACAAGTACTGAGCCAAGTGATCCACTCCAGATAACTTAACTATTTCTATAGGAGGCTGCTTTCAGCACCAGCAGCTAATTTATCCAGAAATAGCAGTTTCACCATCATCTCAGAGAGAATAATGTCATGTATAACTTGCTCTCCAGTTATCAGAGAAAAGGGCACTACAGCCATGACTAAAAAAAGGAAACTTCCAGCTTGTGTCCAGTAGTCACATCATTCCCAAGTTCCAAGATATAAGCTAATTCACAAAAAAAAAAAACTCAAGGACACCACCTAATGCATGCTCCCAAGGAATAAATATTTGTTTGACAGTGAACCTTAAACACTATAAGAATGACAAGAGAAATAATATGCACTTAGGTAATTAAACTGTAAAAACATGAAAAACTCCTTGCTCTGTATTCACACAATCAAAACTGTGCATCAGTGAAAATGCTACTGCTGTTATCTTTCCTAAAATTAAAAAAAATGTGAAATTGTGCTGCTTATCATTCCTCAGATTTCTGAACAAGTATTTGAAAGTAGCCAAAAAAAATCTGTCAAATGGAAGAGATACAGGATACTGTTAACAGCAAAAAAATAAAAAAAACAAACAAACAAATAAATGCATAAATAAACCATCATGGTCATGGTAAAAAGCATTAGCATTTCCTTTCTGCAGCATATTTGAATTGAAGATGAGGGCAAAGATATTACACTGGATTCAGCAAGCAGCTGTGCTGGAATGAGTTATTCCTGCACAGCAGGGACCGTTCCTGCTCAGTATGGCAGCGCACCATGCATATGTATGAAGGTGCACTGCCATGCTGTAAAACAGACATGGTTCCATGTACAAGTTCAGGGACCGTGTCTGAGAGCAGAGCTCTCACAATATACATGCCCCCTGCACTCCAGAATTGCCTTTCGGCAATTTAAAATGAACGAGAAAGCTTGTAACACCCCCAACCCACCAAGATAACAAATCTAGTCAAAGCCATAAGGCACAATCATTCCTACCAAGACAAATGTTGTTAGAATAACACATTTAGCATAGGAACATAGTGCACACCTCCCAACCTGTCAGGGTAAGGAATGTGGGACAAAGCCAAAAGGGAGAATCGTCCCACAAAGCAGAAAGTTGATAGATTAACAGGTTTAGCGTTAGCATAGATATTCTGAAGTGTTCAAATAAAATAACACAACAGATATTTTTTTTTTAAACATGCAATAAAGTTTAAGTGTAGCTGTGCAGGTGTGCCTATTGCATAGCTATGCTTAGTCCACCTTAAACAGCACAAGAAGTTAAATAGCAAGAGACATCTAGCATAAGCAGTATTGCAACAGTGTTGTGGTTAGAGTGCAAGCTTTCCAAGCAACCATTCTTGGCCTGGTCCCCACTGTAAACAATTTGCATTTTACATGTGAAAGCAGTACATAATTTTTTTTTTTAATAATTAGCTACTAGATAACATATATTTGTTAACCAGAGTACTGTAGTAGGTCCAGCTGTGAGGTGCCAGTTTAATAAAGTTGTGAAACCTCATATAAACACAAGTGCCCTATACAGTATAGTCACACATGAATAAATGTAATGAAAGCACATTGATGGATGTCAAGGACAATACACAAATTTATAATGTGTAATGATTGATGAATCAATCCCATACAGCAGATAGTCTACAAAATAAAAAATAAGCAATGCTAAGCATTACACAGCTCTGCTTACCAGGTGTAAGTATTTTGTAAATATGACTGCTAGCAATGAGCAGTGCAGCTAAGTGGATTTGCCCATTGTTAAGCAGTGCAGAACCTGCCCCTTTAAGCACTGCCAACTTTAGCTAAGCAGGTTTGCCCGTAGCTTAGCTTAGCTCAGCATATTCAAAACCATCCAATCATGGCAAAGGGTGGAAAATCAGCCGTATTTATACCCCACAGGTGGGAATATAGCTCATAACTGCTTGCAGCTTCCCACTGTAGGCAGTATGGCAGGAGTTGGTGAGGGCATGCAATTCCTGGCGCAGCTTTGGGGTATACATGAGTCCAAAGTCATGGTAGGACTCCTGGTACAAAACCATGATGAGAGACTGCTGGAGAGCCAGTACCAGGGCTCCCAATATAAAGCAGAAACCTGGGACTGTCTCACCTGTGATCTCACCAGTGCCACTGGTATCCCTCAGACTCAAAGATGAACTAACCCCTCACCTAAACACACTGTTCAAACTCAGCCTCTCTACAGGCTACATGCCCATAGAGTGGTGCACAGCAATGGTTATTCCGCTCCACAAAGGTGGAGCCACAACAGACCCCAGGAACTATCAACCTATAAGCCTAACTAGCTTGGTCTGCAAGTCTATGGAGCGCATCATCATGGATCTGTTATATTACACAATACTTTGAAAATTAAGAAAATAGTTCTTTCTCTCTTTCAGTGTTTTTTTTATCTACAGTACACATGTGTGGGAGCCTCATGGAAAGTACCAGGGAGACTCCCAGAACAAAGGAATAAACAAGCTTATATACTGGTGATATTGCTGACAGTACAAAAATATAAAAATGAACCAATTAGATCATTTTACAGGGCAAATAACCAATCAAAGGTGTACCCGTAAACATAAGACAATTCACATCATCATATCTCTGGGCAAAGAAAGAAAATCGGATGTACTTCCATAAAAGGCACATTTCCTGCTTTCAGGCAGACTCTTATTTTCCAGTATTTTCTTGTTGCTCACTGTTCATTCAAAGTTCACAGTACACATTACATTTTAATACACACAAACTGTCACATACTCAATTCCCCTAAACACATGCTTTGGCTGTTCATATTCTGCAATCCCCCATTTGATGTTGTGTAAGCATCACAATTTAACCTATCATATACTAGTCCCAAATCTAGCATAACCATGCTACTTGTCTTTTCATTATTAGAAAACATTGTCATTTCTTCATCTACATTCATAGCTGCAGGCATATAAAACTTAGGCACTTTCTTCACAGTTTTTGAAGACATTAATTTCAAGATCAGTGATTTGATTAGGAATAAGACAAGAAAAACAACAATTGCTAATACTGCAATTAATAAGATCAACTTCAACAGTCCACCTCCCCAGCCTGAGAACAGGTTGGTTAACCTTGCCCATGTTGAACTATTGGCCTCTTTGGCCTTCGAGAGTTTGGAAATTCTTTGAATCAGTTCAAGATGACTTTCAATTTTGTGCTGATTATCAGGAATAAATGTACAGAACTCCTCCTGGATTAAAGCACAAGTTCCTCCTTTCGCCGTTAGGGTGAAATTGAAGCCATACAGTTTTGGAGTACTACAGCTCTCATAGCAGTCAGTTCATCAGTCACTAGTTCTAAAGCAGAAAATGTAGCATTGCTTAATATTTCAAGCAATTTAGATAGCTTTCTCAGTTCCCAAATTGATTTCACTGCTCCATATGATGGAATGATACCAGCCCATGATATGACGTCATCACCCAAGTCCATGTGATGCTCCTTTGGTGCTAGCAGGAGCTAAATCATGGTGATAGATCCATGAAGCATCAACTTGACCTACAGGATTGGTAGGCTTCTTGACCTCTCAAACATTCTGAATTTTCCCTTTTGGTAATGCAGATACATGTTGAATAGCTGGAACTAGGTAGCCCAGGAAGCAGCTGCCAGACCAGTTTCCTAGTAGCCATTTATACGCTTTTCTTCTGCACACAAAATAACAATTTTCTACTTTAATGGTGATGTTGATGGACTTGAAGTGATCCCCGGCGTCGTGCAGTCATTGGAATATTTTCCAATAAACAGTTTCTATTTTCTGGGAAAAGTTAGCTATAGAGTTTTTAACAAGTCTTTTTATAGGTGAGAAATCTGTTACACAACCCGAATTGTCTGCAGTGCAGTTATGTACCACGGTTTTGTTACAATGGCTCCACCTGACTCTAGTTTTACCAAGTTTTTGAAAACACACAGTTCCGTTTTGGCAGAGGGACAACTGTAATGCTATCTTGTCCTTTGAAATAACATCTGATGTATCATAGATCAAATTCATCCAGGTTTCATTAACCCCTAAAGGGGCTATATTTATCATCAATCCCCCATGAACAGTAGGAATAGCAGTGCAAATCCAGCAGTCCGAGATATTGAGGGATGATGCATAAGCGTATTTAATGGCTTGGTAGGTGTTGAAAGGTGGATGCCATGCAGCTCGTTTGGCATGAGGCATAGTTGGAGTAGGAAATAGAAATGGCCACAGTAAAAGTATCAAAACGACAAGAATAACCACCAAAAAAGTTGGAAATGTTGTTGCACCTGTATTGTGTCAGGAGGGTGAGGTTGTCCAAATGGATAAACGTCAGGCATTGTCAGGTGCTGGTATAGTATGACTTCGAGTATGAGTAGCAATAGGTGGAGAATCAGGAGTAGCAAAAGGTAGAGGCTGTTGACCTTCAGATGCGATGACCTTCTTGACGTGTGATATGTGAATCCAGATGGGTGAGCCTTGTAGTCGAACCACTGATGATGTCGTCAGTATAACCAGGAAGGGCCCCTTCCAGCATGGTTGAAGCGCTGTTTTTCGAGAGAATGACTTGACGTACACCCAATCTTCTGGTTGTAGTGCCGAGGACAGGAAAGGATCAGGGATATGTTGTGCCAATACTACCTGGCAATGATGAAACTGTAAAAAAGAAACAAGAGAAGTGCAATACCTAAGAATATCATGATCAAATGCATCATACTCAGAAAAGGGTGGTGGCGGAGTCATGGGTATATGCATAGGGTGACCCATGAGAATTTCATGAGGAGAAAGACCTTTAGCAGGATGTACTTGGCTCTCACAGAGCGTAAGGCTAAAGATAGGGCCTGCACCCAAGTGAGGCCCGTTTCAGTAGTAATTTTAGCCAGTCTGGTTTTCAGAGTCTGATTCATGCATTCAATAATACCTGATGCCTGTGGTCTATATGGACAATGAAATTTTAGAGTGATGCCTAACATTTTACACAGTGAATCAATTAACTGAGCAGTAAAATGTGTTCCACGGTCTGAATATATTTGACAGGGAACACCAAAACAAGGTATCAACTCATAACAAAGTATCTTAGCAACTGAAATATCATCATTCTTGGTACATGGGTAGGCTTCTAACCACCCAGAAAAAAACATCAACAACAGTTAAAACATATTTGAAATGAGCACAAGGCAGAAGTTTAATAAAATCCCATTGCAAAGTGCAAAATGGTCCCAATGGTTTTGGCAGTGGTTGTGTGGGAGCTATAGTGCCTTTTGAAATGTTATACTGCAAACAAATGGAGCACATGCTCAAAAAATGCTGTACAGAAGCAGAAAGTCCTGGGGCAACCCAAACCTTTTGGATTTGCTTTATTAATGCTTGTACCCCAACATGAGCTGGCAAGTGATATGCTTTAATAAGTGAATTTAACATGGACATTGGGCAGATCAGTCTGCCATCTGGATGTTGCCAAATAAGATCAGAGCATTTAAAACAACCTTGAGCCAGCCATGTTCTCCTTTCTGATTCTGGAGCTTCATCCTGTAAAGCTTTTAACACTGTGGTATCAAAAGTAACTATTCGTTGCAAAGGCTGCAAAAAATGTCCCAGAACAGTTTGTGAGAGAGCAGCCTGTTTAGCAGCCCAGTCAGCTAAATTATTGCCCTTAGTTTCAAAAGAGTCATTAGACTGATGGGCTGCACATTTAGCAACAGCAAGTTCAGATGGTAATAATAAGTCCTGTAGCAAGTTATTGATATAAAAATGTTTTTTAATGGGTGCCCATGAAGAAGTTAAAAACCCTCGTTCCTTCCATAGTATACCAAAATCATGAACAACACCATGGACATAACGGCAGTCAGTATATATAGTAACAGACTTGTCCTTAGCTATTTTGCATGCATCCGATAATGCCACTAGTTCCACAGCTTGCGCGGAAGTGCCTGGAGGTAATCGTGCTGACCTTAAAAGTTCAGTTGGAGTACAGACTGACCAAGCTGCTTGGAATTCTCCAGAGTTTGTACATAAGCAGGATCCATCAACAAAAAGAACCAAATCAGGATTTTGCAAAGGAGTGTCATACAAGTGTAACCTAGGAGAAAGAACAGAGTTAACTACAAGCACACAATCATGTGGTTCGCCCTCATCCAATGTTGGTATTAAAGATGCAGTGTTCAGTGGTGGGCAGCGTATGACTTGCAGGGCGGGGTTATTTATTAAACTTAATTCATACTTAGTAAGATGTGCATTTGAAAGATACTGTGTTTTTGTTTTCAAAAGTAACGCTTGAACTGCATGTGGGACTGCTAGTATAGTATCATGTCCCAGGGTTAGTGGAGCTGCCATGTCAACCAAGACAGCAGCAGCTGCCACAGCCCGTAAGCAAGCTGGGTAACCAGAGGCAACTGGATCTAGCTGAGTGCTGTAGTAAGCAATAGGCCAGTTGCCTCCAGTGCATTGCTGGGCTAGGAGACCCAAGGCGGTCTTGTTTCGCTCACAGCAAAAGAAAACAAAGGGTTTGGAATAATCTGGCAACCCTAAGGCAGGAGGATTTACAAAGGCTGTCTTAATAGCCTAAAAAGCCTCATTGTGTTGTGATGTCCAGAGTAAAGGTTCCGTAATATCCTTTTTTAGGAGTTGTAACAGGGGGGGCCGAAATTTCCAAAAAATTAGGCACCCACTGTCTACAGTATCTTGCTAGGCCAAGGAATCCTCGAAGCTGCCTCTGAGTTACATGGCGTGGGGCATTTTGAATAGAAGCTATACGATTTGGGAGTATTTGATGAGAACCCATTGTAATAATATGTCCCAAATACTGCACCTTTTCCTGACAGAATTGTAATTTCGATCTATTTACTTTAAACCCTTGTGTAGTCAAAAAGTTTAACACTAGAAGGGAATCTTCCCTACATGAGTTACTGTCTGGCGAAGCTATAAGAATATCATCCACATATTGGACTAGAACTGAACGTGATGGTAGTTGCAGATCCTGTAACTGTCTATGCATCTCTCTAGAAAATAAGATTGAGGATTCTACATATCCTTGGGGCAATCGAGTCCAAGTATACTGCTGGCTTTTGTAGGCAAATGCAAACAAATACTGACTATCAGGATGTACTGGAATAGAGAAAAAAGCTGATGAAATATCTATGACTGTAAAACATTTTGCAGTAGGTGGAATACAGCTCAAAATAGTAGCTGGGTTTGGTGCAATCAGGAAAACAGGCAAAACAGCTTTATTAACTTCCCGCAAGTCCTGCACAAATCTGTAAGGTTGTTTGCTAGGTTTCTTCACCGGTAATATTGGGGTGTTACATGGGCTTGTGGTGGGTACTATGATCCCTTGCTGTTCTAATGCAGAAATGGCAGGGGCAATACCAGATATAGCCTTAGCTGTCAAAGAGTACTGTGGTACTCGCGGTAACTTTGCACCTTGTTTTAGTGTTATTTTTACAGGAGTAGCTGAAGTCAAAAACCCTACATCATTGTCATGACTAGTCCGCAGGTGAGAGGGTAGGGAATGTAAATACTTGTTTCTGTCAGAATTTGGCTGGATACATATCGTCTGTAAAATGACAGTCATCTAAAGCTGCCAGGGTACTATCCTGTTGGTCTGAAGGTACTTGGAGATAAACTCCATCAGCTGTGCAAAAAATGGTGGTCCCCATTTTGCAAAGCAAGTCTCTTCCTAATAGATTTAAAGGTGCTGACAGTCCTACTAAGAATGCATGGTTATCCTGCAGAGGTCCCAAAGTTACTGGGACTAGAATAATTTCGGAATATTCTATAGGTATATCAGAGACACCCACCCCTCTAGTTATTTTGTCAGAGCCAGCTAGCATGGATTTATCCATTAAAAATGGATAGGGTTTATTTTAACCAGTAACATAACATTTGGTCCATCCTGATCCACAGGAATAAAGATGACTGATTTAATTTTTGACCAATTGGGGTGTACAGAGCCAGTTGTCCCGTATCAGCATGTGCTGGGTTTGGGACTTCTCTCAGTGGGAATACTCCCTCTTCATCTGATGGCTGGTGCCGATTCAGAGTCTTTTGCAAATTAGGGACAGAACCCACAGACAACTATAGGACTATAATTGACTCTCAGGACTCTGGCTGACACACTCAAAAGAGAAAACTGCTCAAGACCAAAGATGTCAAAATGTCAAAACCGGCCCCTCAAGCTAAATGCAAAAAAATCAAAATAGTCAAGTTGAAAAAACAAAGTACCCACAACTACCCACCCCCCAAATTATAAGTAAATATGGATCTGGACCTAAATAGTAATAAAATCTCCTTTGACCCTAACATGAGTAATCTGGATAGGAAAATCCTTCTCTATGTAAAATCCTACCCACTTCAGGGTTTGCATCAAACAAAAGGGATCAATTGTGCCCCCACGCATCATTGCCCCTCACCCATCATAGACCCCCCATCCCCAATGCCTCATTTGATTATTCATCCTGGCACAGCTGGCACACCTGAAAAGACCACAGAAAAGACTCACCAAGAGGATCACTGGGATCAAACAGATGCCCCCACTGAAAGAAACTGTGAAGACTGTAGTTGCACTACCGCTCTACTCACAGATCAGATTTCTGCCCTCTGGGATACACCATGTCCCCAACCAGAACTGATGGATATGCTCCACCTAAAGAAAAAACCATATCCCCTAGCCACACATGCTCCAGGGATAAAAATCATCTCACAACAATAAACAATAAATAGCTAGAGAGGATAGGATTTCGTCCCAGAGACTTCCCCATGTCCTGGAACAAGATTCTACATTAGGCAGAGCCCCTCACCCCCACTACTCAAAAAAAAAAAAAACTCCTGGTGGATGGAAACAAAAGTTTACCCCCGGGAAATCACTTCCAGTGCTGCTCTGGACAACAGGTACGGGAACTAATCTAAGGTTGGCAAAAAGCCAACATTCCGGGCTAGGCTTTAAAAATGCCTTTGGGCATATAGCCTAGTACCTACCTATGAACCTATGAACCACTGTCCAGCCTGTGTATGTGATAAATAGGTATGCCTACAAACCTGCTTGTAGTAGTCATACCAAATAAATATAAAGTAATAGAAAGTCACTTGGCAATATAACAACTGTAAATAAAACTGTAACTGCCTGGTAATAAATTTCAAACTCCTGGACTGGTTGAGTTTACGCTGGTATTGTATGGCATTTAGTGTTGCATTCTCTGAATAGTAATGTCTTAGACAGAAAACACTGAAGAAATAGATAGCAATATCCAAATAGCACACTTTGATGAAAAATAAATTGTTTTTTTTAGCAGACACAGCCCATGGTTCAAATCTTGGGAGTGGTAGTAGCTTGTATGCATAATCATACCTCTTAAGTGTACATATAGCACACTTTTTTTGCAGAATGTCAGATAATTGGCTCATATTTTATTCAAAATGTGTCCCTATTTGTACCCCCATTTTGTCAAGCTTTGTCCAGAGTGTGTGCATTAAGAGATTAATCTGGGAATATGTGTAGAAACAGTCAGCTAATGTTAACAAACATTCCAGGTCTACCAGGTAAGAGATACCACTGCCCAAACCAAGGACATAGGGCATTGTAATAATACCTGTAGAGTAATGATTAGAGTAATGATCATTAAAGTTGTGAGTACTGCAATGATATATAAGTTGTTAATTGACACATCTTTCTCCCCCCACTATATCTGCAACAATAATCTAAACACACAAATCAATGGGTATGTTTACACCAAACCTACTGTTGGGACATATGTCCTATTGTTCAACAAATATTGAACTGTGTTTCTATTCATGTTCTATGTTAAAACACTATTATTGGTGGCCTGCTGCTATACATGTAACCTGCATGCCATTGTAATGGCCACTGTGGTTCCATATATGCATTTCTTCTGTTTGCTATGCAACTGTTCCAAATCTGGTGTTATTGGTTAATGGGAATATCTATGCATGCTGTTATAACTAATCCTTGATTGTGTTGACTATTACTAACTCACATATGTTCTAAAACTGCAACTCCAAAGCACATTTGGGAAAGCCAGTCCCAGCAGATCCACCTCTCCCACCTCATCTGGCTGTGGCACCAGGCCCTAACACATCTGAGACCCACCCCAGGACCTCCTCATCCGCTAGTCCTGCAACACCTTTGGGTGGAACCACCTTAGGGAATGGGGCTCGTCCCCCCTTGGGAGCAGGCACAGACAGGATCCTGTCACCCGAAGTCAGGTCCAGGGATTGGTCCATAGCGAGCTCCTAAGGGAGTTTGGAGATCTGTAATGCCAGCTTGAGGGCCGCATGGCACATTTAGAGGGTCAGCCTGCCCCTCCTGCACAGCCCCCAGCACAGCCACCTTCAGGGCCGTGAAGGTGCAGTGGTGACTGCCCATGGATGGGGACGGACCTGAGTCCGACTATTTCCATTTGGGTATTCATGTGCTTCTGATTTCCAAACACCCCTCCCCATCCAAGGTGTTTACCCCCATATGTGTCGTATTCCATCCCTGTATGCTGTCTTGTCTGTCTTCCTTCCCAACCTACCTCCCCAAATATACCTACTGTCCTTCCCCAACATCCCATTCTCACCTTAAAAAAAAGGCAATCTGCTCCCAAAAAAAAATTTCGCCCCATACATCGCTGTACATTTCGCACACATGTCCACTGGACACATGCAATCTGGTCTAATTGGCTTCACAACACATTATTGTTGTTCTCAGCCCTCTCTTAGGGTTTTGAGTATCCAAGTCTACTTCCAAATTCAGTATATATGCACAGCTGTTGCTGTAGAAAAAATGGACAGCTATGGCCCTTCCCTTCACCCATCCTGCACATCCCTAGCTGCTTTTCCCTAATGTCTTTGTCACTTTGTGCCCCCTTTTTCACCACTTTCCTGCCACCTCTTTTTTCTTTTCCTTTAAAGAAATTAGTGAAGGGGTAAGCGGGATTAAGCACTTTTAAGCAGTATTAACCGGGTTTAAGCCTGTTTGTGCAGCACTATGCAGTGCCTACACAGATTAAGCACTTTCAGGCTGTCTGTAAGCATATTTAACAGGAAGTTAGCTTTGCTTAACACCGTGCAAACCCATGCAACCCACTTACAGCTGCTTCAAAGTGCCTTAATCACTCTGTATCCTACAGTTCTTGTTCTGCCCAGCAACAAAATAATCAGCCCTTGCAAGTCTCAAACCCAGGACCCTGCAAACCATAGGCACAGAAAGTTACCACTAATCCCTTTGAGCTGTAGACAAGTTTGATGTTTTCTCAAACATATCATGCAGCACAGTCATTCAACAGTAAGGAAATGTATTTATATATGTATATATATCTATCTATCTCTCTCTCTCTCTCTATATATATATATATATATATATATATATATATATATATATATTGCATTCAGACATCGGATCCGCACTCTGAACCTCTCACTGCAAACCATCTGACTAAAGGCACTGTAAATGGGGGTGAAGGGGCCCAAAATAAGGATCTTTTGTAATTATTGCCATTATCTCTTCCTCCACACCTGAACTGATCTGCCTTGCAACAAAGCAGCCAACACTTGCAAGTCTTGAACCCAGGACCCTGCACAGCATAGCCACAAGTTACAAGTAAGCCATCTCATCTGTAAGATACTGTGCTGATTTCTCTAACATATCATGCAGAACAGTCAGTCTGCCATAGGGAATGTACAATGTGAAAGCACTAAACATTCTAATGATATATATATATATATATATATATATATATATATATATATATATATATATATATATATATATATATATATATATATACACACACACACACACACACACACACACACACACACACACACACACACACACACACATATAAATATATAAATACTTATAGATATATATCTAAAGAGAGTATATATAGAGGGTGCACAGCATATCAAACAGTCATTATTCATACAGTTTCCACCTTTTCAATTGGCCAGTGTCTGATTATTTTCTACAAATGAGAATTATTGAATGAACATATACCCACACACAATGCAAAGGACAGGACACCACACACAGTCTGCATACTAGAAATGTTTATTTGTGTACTATTGCAGTTATTTATGCTATTTCTTATAGCATTTAGGTGTTTGAAATGCATGATAACTGATTAATGCAACTCTCATAGAAAACATATGATACAGTAATCTGCAAAACATAACATACTTTGCTGTCTAGGCTGAAACCTTTAAGTAGTAAAAAACACACCTGCCTTGAAGATAAGAATAAATCAATACTTAATTACAGATGTAGTTCAACAGCCTATAATTACACTCTGTACTCAACTCTAGGGGGGAAAGTATTAGTTGTCACAATGCAAATGTATCTGTTACATTACAATGCTTAACATAAAACGTCACTATCACATTGACAAACAGAACTGTGTGTAAGACAGTAAGCTCTAGCCCACCACTGTTCCCATGGTGAAATATATATAAATGTACAGCCATATACCTTAATGTTTCTTATTACTGATATCCCTCACATGTTGTAACAGCCTAGGTTAAAAACATTTAATACCCCTCCCCCATAAAATGTCTTACAAGGGCATATGACAGTGTTCTCCATACACTGACCTCTAGACTGTACAGGGTCACACATGTTATGTCCAGCTGTAGCCCTCATATATATGGACCCTACCCCACAATTTGTGTGGGAGTCTACATCACTGGAATGATAACAGGAATGTCAGCATTAAATAATGATAGACCATTATCTATCAACCTGTTACTGCATGGCATCTGGACAAAGCCTGGTATATAGGTGGAGGACAGAGGCTGAAACACAGGGCCATATTTGAAATATTGCTGTTATACACTGTCAACGTTGCTGGTGTTACAGGATTGGTTGCAAAATACCTTTACTCAGGAATATAAAGTCAGAAACACAAATGGATGTTGCCAGGCACTGATAGCAATCAATGGAGAGAATGCCACTGATATGTCAGGGACAAAATCTGTGTGGGGAGCAGACAAAACATAACAGCAAATCCACTGGCCATCATGTGGATAGGCCCCACAGTTGAGAGCTATGCAGATAGACTGCATTCCATGCAAAACTAGCATGTACACACAAACCCTGTAAAACTAGCAGTATTCAATGCATATAACAGCAATACTCACACACTGTCCCTAGGACTGGAACCTTATACAAACATGTAGCTGGCCTGTGTCCACAAGTCCTGTTGTAAGAGGTATTGCTACCTGCTGTCTGTAACACTGCTGCCTACACACAGGAAGGATGTATTCCATACAGGAAAGGTAAGGGTACAACACCCACATGATGTAGTCATTTATAGTAGTGGGTTGCTATGACATTGGCTATTGGAAGAACTACACAGCTCCCTGCATGCAATTAGCAAGTGAGGAACACCAATTGGTGCAGAGGCCATCACCTGATCATGAACATCACCTGCAAAAGCCATGCTGCAACTTATTTAAACCAGCTCGATCCCTGTAGCAGAGAGAGAGAGAGAGAGAAAGAGAGAAATAAAAAACAAGGAAAAACAAAAAATAATACTAAAAAAACAAAAACAAAAATAATACTAAAGAAAAATAAAAAAAACAAACAAACAAGGAAAACATCAACTGGAACACAGAAGAGAGCATAATAATAAAACAGGTATGTGAAACATGTCAGCATGTAATTGAATGTAATACTTGGTCTGTAATAATGGGATAGATGATTCTGAAAGGTTTATATGTGCCATCAATACTTGCTGTAATGATGCCCTGCTGAACAACTGCTATGGACATAGCATCTGGGCCATACCTGTCAACTGTACAGATCTGCACAGAATGTCAAGATTTAAGCCATCATAGTGTTTGTGCTATTCCTCCAACCATCTATATTAGTCCGGCAAATAGCTGAAGGTGGAAGTAATAAAGTCATGACAGACACACAAGTTTCAGACCCCACCACCTTCAGAACAGTCATGGTAATGTGAAATGTATCATGCACAAACTTCATAGGTTTGTAGTAGGCATATTTATGATCTGTCCCTATATATACCCCCTAATGTTAGGCTTCATCCACATGTGGTGCTCTATTTTGCTTCAAGGCAGAACAGTTCATTTGTGGAGGAAGGAGGGTCAGAGTGTGGATCTGATGTCCAAATGCATATATATATATATATATATATATATATATATATATATATATATATATATATATATATATATATATATATATATATATATATATATATATATATATATATATATATATATATATATATATATACATATATATACATTTTCCCTACTGTTGAATGACTGTGCTGCATGATATGCTTGAGAAAACATAACACATATCTACAGCTCAGATGGCTTAATGGTAAATTGCTGTGGTTATGGTGTGCAGGGTCCTGGGTTCAAGTCTTGCAAGGGCTGATTATTTTGTTGCTAGGCAGAACAAGGGTTGTTGGATACAGAGTGATTAAGGCACTTTTAAGCAGTTATAAGTGGGTACAAAATGGACAGTTATGTATGGGGAAATTTTGTTTGGGAACAGAGTGCCATTTTTCTAAGGTGAGAGTGGGATGTTGGGGAAGGATAGTAGATATATTTGGGGAAATATGTTTGGTCAGAAGACAGACAAGACAGAGAAGACAGCATACAAGGGCTGTATATGACACATGTGGGGGGGAGAACACCTTGGACGGGGAGGGGTGTTTGGAAATCAGAAGCCCATGACCCCCAAATGGAAACAGTGGGACTGTGGTCCCCACTCATAGGCAGTCACCACTGCACCTTCACAGCCCCAAAGGTGGGTGTGCTGGGGGCTGAGAAGGAGTGGCAGGCTGACCCTCAAATTGCACCATGCGGCCCTCAAGCTGGTGTAGCAGATCTCTTAATTCTATGCAGAGCTCTTTATACACCAGAACACAGAACTGACTGGATGACAGAATCCTGTCTGCGTCCGCTCCTGGGGGGGTGATCCCACCCCCTGAGGCGGTTCCACCCAAAGGTGTTGCAGAACCAGCAGATGAGGTCTTGGGGTGGGTTCCAGATGAGCTGGGGCCCATTGTCATGGCCAGTCAAGGTGGGAGAGGTGGGTCTGCTGGGAATAGCCTTCTCAAACATGCTACGGTGTTGCAGTTTTAGAAAATATGTGGGTGACTAATAGTCAACACAATCCAGGATTAGTTATAACAGCATGCATAGATATTCCCATTAACCCAACACACCAGATTTGGAATAGTTGCATAGCAAACAGAACGCATGCATATATGGAACCATAGTGGCCATTACAATGGCATGCAGGTTACATTGATAGCAAAAGGCCACCAATGATAGTGTTACAACATGGAACATGAATAGAAACACATTTCAATATTTGTTAAACAATAGGACATATGTCCCAACAGTAGGTTTGGTGTAAACATATCCATTGGTTTGTGTGCATAAATTATTGTTGCAGATATGGTGGGGGGGAGAGAATGATGTTAATTAACAATGTTTATGTCCTTGCACTATGAGGTCCTCTGACCCTTTTTCCTGTTTATATCTTCCAGGTACAATGTCCTGGGAATGGCTCCCTGCATATACACCCCAGGAAAATGATGTCATTATACACTTCAACATACTACATCATGGCACCCTATTTGGCCACAAGGCCCATGATCTGCAGGAGAGGACTGCTCTGTGGAATGAGCTTGTCCACAGGGTAAATGATGTCGGCCTGCATAACTGCAGTTATGAGCAGGTGCGGCATCATTGCACCGATCTGCTCTGCCATGCCCGTCAGCATGCTGCTGCAGTTAGGAGGGACCAGCTAGCCACAGGTGGGGGTCATGCCATCCACCTCACACTGGCACATACTGAGGAGCCCCTAACCAGCCCTGGGGCACCCGCCTGCCAGCCAAGCCAGCAACCTGAAGATAGCATTGTGGCGGGGGGGGCCACCCCCACAATGTATGAGCAGTGTGCAGGTAAGTCCCCAGGGCACATTAGTAGACCACTGTTGCTTATCCACCTTCATCTGTAAAGTAGCTACATGCATATGTCAGATAACATAGTCTGTTGCTGCAGTGTAGTAATGAACAGATGTGCATAATCTGTAGTATCATGGGTTTGTACTGCTGATGGACTGCAATGCTGATCCCACCCTGTATCAATGCCACATGTGTGACTACTGACATGTCTCTTACACAACTATGTAGGTCCCTCTGGTATACAACTGGGGCAGCAGCCTGGAGTTGGTGAGTATGGAGATGTTTTGTTCGGGTTTGCCAATACACTGGCCATGTTATGGCCATGGTATTTGCCATGCACACATTTAACACACCTGCCCATAATGCATGCTGTACATGTTCACTTATTGTTGCTGTTAATTGCACTGCATCACAGTGGTCACCATAGTGGCATAAATGAAGGGTATGTAAGAGTCCTGCATTATACCTAACAACCTGTCAGTGCAACGTGTGGACAGAGATTAACATAATGGTGGGACAAATGGCCTATAGTAGGGACATGTCTGAAACATTACTCTTATACAGTGGCTACAGCAGTGTATGCACCACTATTACATTGGTAACTGTTGCTGATCGAAACAACAGCAAATCACAATACCACATTCCTCACCTTTTACAACCTGTAATGTGATCCTAATATGAGCAATGAATGTGCAATATGGAATCCTATGTTAGGACAACAAATATGGGGAATACATACCTTAACAAACACTGGAAGCATATGTATGCACACACTCCAAATAACATATTGTGGAAACAGCTTTTGAGGTACTGACAGCATTCACTCTTCTTCAGTACACACCTTCCATCAAGTACAGGGCCTCAATGTCACACCAAGGAATGATCTGCTGTCCAAGAAATATGTCCATGACATTTGCCCACTCACCTGCAACAGAGGCAACTGTGGCTTGCACACATCTTAAAAACCATGGAATGGATCCCATATCCAAAAGGTATCACAAAAGAGTGGGAGAAGTAGCCTTACCTCACCATTGCATACATCACGGCAAAAAGTGCAGATAGTCATGTATGTGTGTCTGAAGTATGAGAAAACATTTATGTAGAAAATAAACAGATGCCCATCCAAGACAGATGACAACACATGTTGCAAACTGCTCATGGAGGCTGCCCAGAAACATGCAGCAACACTGAGGGACTTGCAGGAATGTCTAACAAGTACAGTCTGTGCAGTACCTGTGTCAACAATCACTTGGAATCTGCATAAGTGTGGCCTATGGGTTAGGTTAATCAGAAGGAAGAGTTGTTCCACAAGAAACATCATCCAGGGCTCTCTACAGGTAGTATATGCATAACATCAAGTCTCCCAAAGGCATGTATTGCAATATGCCTAATATAATAATTATTTATGCATTGTACATCTATAACATTTTTTTGTTTTTGTTATCATTCCAAAACAGGTAATGATGTCAAAGTTTTTGATTGGAACAGGTATTTATTGCGAGGTCTTTTCCTGCTGCCTGTGATTACACTACTGATGAAAGCTACTTGCTGAAACTGGTCTAGTTCCAATAAATTACTTCTCATTCATCCTAGGTGCTGGCTTCTTTTTTGTTTTATACATGTATTGCAATGTGTAATGCTGTGGTGAGACCAAGGCTGAAACCTACAGACAGTATTAATAAAGATGCATGTGGTGCACAAGCAACACCTCACTCCACCTTAGGCCCACCATCCTCATTTTTATCTTGCTGGTGCCAGTGTACATCTTTAGGTTTGCTGTTCATTAACAGGAACTAGGCCGGTAGACATGGCATTCTGAATTTGGAACACTGCAAAATAACACTTATGTGTAGCCCATAGTTGTCAAGCATCTCCAATAAGGCTGAGGATGGAGAGGGGTGTCATCCTGAAACACAACAGTGAACTGTAGCACACATCCAAAGCTCACTAAGAATGGCTGTATCTGAATACAGTCAAGGTCATGATTTGTGACATACATAACCCTGACTCCACAGCAATAGCGAATACACTGTGTGACCTCCAAGGGCTGTGCACATGAGATGACCTTGCAATCCAGCAAAATTGGGGGACATTTGTAGGGCAGAGTGACCAAATAATGGCAAGTGAAGATGGGCCATGCTAGTATACCCCTTCCAGGAATAGTGACTGCTGTAGTTCACTTAACAGTGGTACAACAAACCATTGTGTTAAGGGTGTGCATACTTATTCAACCCACATATTGTATGCATCTCATTCAGCATCTGCATGAATAACACATTTTTTTATACTGAATTTGACCGCACAGGTCATATGTCACATATCAGGTGTGTGTAATGTTAACATATGCAGTATTGTGGCCCCACTGCATATCATAGAAGAGACTGGCATGTCAACAAGGGTGTGTACACTCCTCATATCCACATTAAGATTTGAAGGTTGTCAGTGTAATCAGATTTTATTGCTCATACATGCACTGCTGATAACGAGATATGCAAATCAGAGGTCAGGCATTAACCATTGACATCAGTCCTCATATCATCCCAGGTATGTGTCAGGCATACACACAGGGGCTGTGAGCAACAGAGCAAACATAACTGCCACATATACACATTCAGCAATGGTGTATACACACGTGAGGTATGGTGCACAATACATGCCAGGGTACTGTACAGGTGTACAGCAATACTGTGTACATGAGTGCAGTATGTTCCAGGGGAAGGGGCATCACCTACTAACACAACTCATGCATCACAGAGATGTATAATGTTGGTAACAAGGATTGAGTATAGCTGCAGTGCATGCTGTTGAGTGCCATATGTCATGCATGTTGACTGTTTGGCAATGAGATGTCTGTGTAATATCTTTCTGCCACCTCACCTGTGAGTGTGTGCGTGTGTGCGTGTGTGCGTGTGTGCGTGTGTGCGTGTGTGTGTGTGTGTGTGTGTGTGTATGTGTGAGTGTGTGTTGAGGTAAGCAATAATGTACAGGTCTTAAATTACATTTTGCACACACCACAGAGCTTTTAGGATGAGGTGTGCCCAAGTTTCTTGTTAAGCGAAGAACATCACCAGGCCTTGTACAGTATGGTAAAGGGGGATGAACTGGGTGTTAATGAACAATACATAGTATGACATACTGTCATATACACATTGACAAATATATAACAGTCATAGACACATCTGACAGACCTGGGTTTAGCAGTGCTAACTACCTTGTCAGTGAGTCCATTCTGTTACACAGAATTTGCACGGAGTACATGCATCATTGGGCTGGATAGTGTAATCAGTTACCTGTATGGTTGATTGTGACAGCAGTCCTCATACAGTGGACCTTAGGACATGTACTGGGGGTACTATGGTGTAAAGAAGGTATACCCAGCACCCACAACCCACATTGGATACTGTACTCACTGAAACCCATGATAATGCTCTGACATACCCACAATCACACATTGTCCAGGACTGCAATACAGCCCCTTGTCTATCTGATCAGTGCTACTACAGGGATATGCATTTATTGCACATGCCACAGGGATAGTAGGGTGAGGGTTTGTCATGGCTCTCCTAATGTCAGCAACATCACTAACCCTTATAATGTATGGCAAGATTTATTGTATTTGGAGAATGTGGCCTCAGAATACTGTCTCCTACAAATATACACAATTGCACACATACACACACTTGCCAGGACTCAGAGGGTAACTCACGCCTATCTACCCATTTGCAGAACAGTGTTATGCTGTTACTGCAAGTTCCAGGTAGCCCATAAGGTGAAGAATTTAACAAGATACATTTAACATCAATTACAGCAGCAGCCATTTCTAAGTATGGGAATGGGGGGTGTAGTGGGTGAGAAGGCCCTCAGGGTATTGTGAACTGCAAGTTTATAAATACATAGACACTGTTATTCTCAGTAATGCACACTGACACATTTGTCAGTACTGGGGTCCATAGGTGCAGGTGTTCCTAGGTGTGTACCAGGCTTATGTCCATGGAGAGATGAGAAGAGTAGGGCATGTGGGTACACTGGTATCATGCCACCTGACATTTGTCAGCAGGCCATCCATCAACTGATGCCACTTGAGTGATACCCAGGGTGACAGTTAAATTCAACATCCAATCATCTGTTTTTTCTGACAGAGGGCCAGTGAGGTGCTACAATTGACATGTATGCAAATATATTACATAACATGGCCAGTGTCTGTGTTAGGGACCTGTACCCAAGCATGTTCTGTTGACTGTGGTAGTCTGGTTGAGGTATCCTTGACATGTGGTGCATACAGGGTGGGGTTTCCTAGCTGTGGCATTCATAACACAGCTGGGCAGACATGTCAGTGTCAGTCAATCATAGATTGCTTGTAAGCAGCCAAGATGGATAACTGACATCTGCGCATCTGTACAGAGGACAGACAGAAATCAGCTAGCCAACAGGTTATGCATTAGAATGAATTTTGACAGATAGACGTCTGACACTGATAGGTATGCCATTACTACATGACAGCAGCCCTCAATGACATGTCCTAAACACATAGTAGTATTCAGTTAATATCCACATATCAGATCAATATCCAGTAGCAGTTACTTAATAACATACAGGTCACACACCAATAACACAATAGTCAGTACTCAGAGTCCAGCTTTGCATGCAGGGGTGTATAGTTCCAGTACTATAATCTGCAATCTACTCTTACTTTGAAAAGCATTGTTAAAAGTAGTAGCGTAATGATGCAATACATGCAAGTGTGACTGCATATAACCTGGGATACTACCCATATATGAAACACATACAAAGAGAAAGATTGTTGTACTAACCATGTATAATCAGTGTCCCATACAGTATACTCACACCCCTTGCTACTGCAATGACAGCACATAGAAGCTTGTTATGCACATGGAATTAAATACACTTATTAAAGATGTCATTACCCTGCTATTTTATCAGACTGGAATGTGATCAATGGTTACCAGGGCTGAGCAATGCTTAGCAGTTGTAAGCATAGCTTAAATGTATATGCTAAGCACATTTGCACACTGGTAAGCAAAGCCTACATGGTGTAAGCGCTTATTCATTTACCAAGTCCAAGAGGAATAGTGCCCACACCAAAACCAGTAAACCAAAAAAGAGCACCAGATAGCCATTTCAAAATGGCCATCTGTTGCTCTTTTTTGGTTTATCACTTATTCGTTTAACCGTACATTAGCAGCATTTACCATTACATAAACCCACTCAAACCCACTTAAAGCTGCTCAAAACTGCCTTAACCACTCTGTATCCAACAGTCCTTGTTCTGCCTAGCAACAAAATAAACAGCCCTTGCAGGTCTTGAACCCAGGAGCCTGTACACTATACTCACAGCAGTTAACCACTAAGCCACAGGAGCTGCAAAGATGTCTATTGTCTTATCAAATATATCATTCAGTACACATACTCAATAGTAGTGAACAACTGCTTTGACTACTACAATTGTTTAGTATTTGTAAGTGAAGTAATCACAGCCACACACACAGCTCACCCTCGCATCACCTCCACCAATCACAGCTCCTCAAGTCATATCACATTATAAGACACCAACTTACTCCACACAAAATACTCCCAATCATTCTCATTCACACTAGGCATTTTTTTACATCACCCACACTACTTCCCCATCCACATATAGTGCAACTCTATAATTCCTATTCAGAACCAACACATAGAAACAGCTTAAACTTCATAACCATGACTATCACACAACTAAGTCTAGTCTGTCTTCTCATAATTCTTTACAACACCACAAGTTATCACTCTAGCAATATCCCTAAACTTAGTAGCACAACACTACATTATGCACTCTCGTATACAGGCACCACACATTATAATAATATCTGCCCACAATTATTCAAGAACTACATATCGGACCAATTCAGAACTAAACACATATGCTCTCATTCCTACTCCAAAAAAACACAATACTTTCTCACACTCCTCACCAAACTCCAACATCTGTATAACCATTTTAACTCCAGGATCACCATAAGTGGGGCTATCCACCCCAAACCAGGCCCAAATCCATCCTGTCCAACACAAACTGCTCCAACACAAATGTCAGAACATAACACCCCCACTTTCTTCATCCCTGGGCAAATCAAAAACAGCAGCAAAACCATCTTTTAATGCTAAATATTAATATTAGAAGTATCAAAAATAAAATACCTGAACTCCAGACCACCATAACACACTACTCCTCAGACATAGTTGCTTTAACAGAAACCTGGCTAAACAAAAACATAGCTAACTCAGAAGTTCTCCCTACTGGCTACAATATCATTAGACAAGACAGACAACTTTGTAACGGGGGTGGAACTGCCTTACTGTACAAGTCCAACTTAACTGTCCATCAATTACCAAACTCCTACCCCTCTCCCAGTAATTGGGACATACTTATCTCACAACTTCAACTTCACCCTAAAAAGGTCATCACCATAATTGTGATCTATATTTCACCTGGTAATACAACTGCTAGCCTTGAAGACTTCTTATCCTGGTGTTCTTCCACATACTCACAAGAAACCCTTATTCTGGAGGACTGCAACCTAGATTGGTTCACCTGTATATCAGAACCACCAAGTAATCTAATAAATCTCCATGGCTACCAGCAGCTAGTCCAAATTCCAACTATATGTGATAAAAAATCTAAAAGGGAATCCATCCTTGACTGAGTCCTAACTAACAACCCCACATTGTACTCTCACACAGGCAGTCTCCCAGACACCTTAAGTGACCACAACATAATACACTTCATACGTAGTAGAACAAGCATATGCAAAACCACTAACTATATATCCACTAGAAACACAAAAAAAATCTCTCCTGAGGTCCTCAACACTTTACTCTGTAACTGTGACTGGACCCCCCCTAAACACCCTCCCACTTGACCAGGCTGTAGCATATTTCAACAAAACATTTCTACAACACCTAGACACTGTCGCTCCATTGGCAAAACTCAAGGTTAGTACCTCTACAAACCTCTGGCTCAGTAAAGAAACCAAACAAATCCTCAAGTCAAGAGACACTGCCTGGCTTTACTATCAAAAAAACAAAGAAACACAAAGCCTAACTAAGCACCAAGAACTGCGCAACCATGCAAAAAAAAATATGCATTAGGCAGGACAAAAAATCCTACTACACAACATTGCAAACTAAATACCAACACAACCCGCAAAAATGTTGGAAAAATGTAAACCAGCTACTAAAATCCACACAAAAGGCTACCCACAAACCTACCACCCCTGACACTAAAGTTCCCATCAAAACACAATTCAACTTCCACTTTGTGAATGCAATTCTATCCTTAGTATCACAGGACAGTTCCTTCCTCACTATCCCCACCCCCAACACAAATAACACTAATACAAGCTTTACCCTCAAAATAGTTTCCACCACTTCAATCAAAAGCATGCTCTCCAAACTAAAAACCTCATCAACAGCAGCCGACCTACTCCCCAGCTACTTCTTGAAACTCACAGCAGATGCTATTGCTATCCCAGTCTCCACTCTTATAAACAGATCAATTGTTGAAAACTATGTGCCCAAACTCTGGAAAATATCCTATGTTACACCCATACATAAAGGCGGGACCTCCACTGAACTTAATAACTACAGACCCATTGCTTTACTCTCCCCCCTGGCCAAAATCCTAGAAAAATGCATCCATACCAAGATGCTAAACTATCTCCTAGACAGCAACATTCTGTCACCTACTCAGCATGGTTTCAGACCTGCCCATAGTACCACTACAGCCTTCCTCTGCTTCACAGACACAGTAAACCGTCTCAATAATGAAGGCCTACAGGTGTCAACTCTTTTTTTGGATATGTCCAAAGCATTTGACACAGTCTCACACCAAATCCTGCTAAACAAACTAAACCAATATCATCTATCAAATTCCACTCTTACCTGGTTCCAAAGCTACTTAACTGACAGGTACCAAGCTGTGAAATGGGAAAATTCTCTCTCTCCTCAGCTGCCCATAACTATAGGAGTCCCACAGGGTTCTATCTTAGGACCACTACTATTCACAGTCTTCACAAATGACCTCCATACCTCCACACAGCATGCATCTATAATTCAGTATGCAGATGGCACTACCTTAATCTGTGCTGCACAAAATATTCCCACCCTCCTGCAAACAACTCAACTAGCATTCTCTGATGTTGAAAACTACCTTACCAAAGCCCAACTTATCCTCAATCCAAAGAAAACTCAGCTTATGATTATAACCAGTTCTAACAAAAACACTAACAGTCAATTCACTATCTACTCCACAAATGCTACTCCAATTGCCCAAGTGGCACAGGTAAGCTATTGGGAATAACCATAGACTCCCACCTAAAATTTTATAGTCATCTCAACTTAACTATTAAAATAGTACATGCTAAACTGGGGTCACTCTACCGTATCAAACCATTTCTTACCAACAACACAAGATCAGCCATTGCTCGCTCCCAACTTCTATCCACCCTACTCTATGCATCTCCCATTCTGACTAATCTCAACAAAACTGAACTAAGTAAAATGGAAGCCTGCTATAACAGAATTTCCCACTTTGCTGCAAATCGCTCATATAGAACTCATCACTGTACTGCTTTGATACAGCTCCACTGGCTTGAACGGCCAACCTCCTAACCTACAATTAGCTCTGCCTCTGTCATTCTATCTATTACCTCCTGCCCTCAAAAACCTAGTACAACATCACTCAGCCAAAAGGCCTGTTAGATCATCAAGCAAACTACTACTACTAGAAGTCACCAACAGCTACAATAGCTTTGGAGATGCACTATATAGTAGTTCAGTGGCAAAAAAATGGAACTCTGTCCCTACTAGCATTCAAAACACAATATCCAAAACCTCCTTTAAAGACCTCATCAAGCAGCAGCTCAAGCAAAGTTGGCAGTGCCCCAGTCCCCAGGCTAGTGAAAGAGGACAACATATACATACTAAATTTAGAGCACTTGATAACAGTTTTCAATCTTACTCACAAACACTGGCTAATCTACAATGTATGTATTGTACCTGTGTACTATGTATGTGTTCTACCTATGTTCCAAATTTCAGCTGTACACCACAAATCTATTAATTACCTTTATTTTTAAAATTAATATTTTTTTGTTTGTTCTCTCCACTGTAACTGTTTATGTCCCGCATACCACTGTAAAAACATGTGTCTTATAATTTGTGTGTATACTGATCATGTCTAAATAACTAAATGTGTCTGTAATTTTTCTTTGTGGAGCTTTTCTCCCCAGGCCTCTGCTGAAAAAGGGCCTTTTCAGCTCAGTCAGACACCCCCGGTTAACAAATGTAAAATAAAATAAAATAAATAAAAATATATGAACTGAAAATCTTCCACACAGAGAAGTTTCTTACACTGTTTTGTTTTTTTGTAAGTAGCAATATCCATACCTGTATGTGAAATAAATTTTATGATCTATTCAGCCGTGGTCCGGTACTTCCTTTCTTTTTGGATATTGCTCCTGACTTGTGTGGAGGATCTGTTTGCCTACACCATTTGCGGTTTGTTCTTTACTAATGTAATGTAAGTATTGCAGGTATAAATGTAGAATGTTGCTAACAGGGGTTGAGTCAACAGAAATATTGTGTAGGAAGTCATTTCTTATACTGACATGTACGCCATCAGTTACTGACAAACATCATAAGATCATCATAGTGAAGTGCCACACAAATCACAATAATGATCCTGTGGAATACAGCAGAAATATGACCAATAAATGTGGATAGGCTGAAACAATCTGGTCAGTCCAGAGGTATACACAGAACTCCTTAGTGCAAGATGTGTGGACCAAGCCTGACAAAGGGGATGTTTACAGCCATGAAAATGGGGATATCACACAAATACTGGAATATATAATCTCACACAGTTGATGCATTCACACCCTCCTGTCTGTCCTAACATATTAACTGGAGGAGCAGAGGTCCCAAGCCCACATACTTCCCATTAGTTAGTGACATACATCTTCACATCATCCCACTGCTTTTTCAGAAATACACAACACATATCATGGCCAGGCAACAGTACATCTGACAAATATCTGGATATAACATCACACTAGGTAAATACAATGAGATGCTAGGCATGTCACAAAACACTGTGTAAACTACAGGCAGACTGCCACAACACACTGACCCAAGTTTGCTATGGGGGTATACACATGTACTTGCAAATATAGCAGGCACTACAGGCATGTAACAGCACGGAGTAACAGACACCAGTGTGAAAGTGCATACCCACAACCAATCTCAACACAGTCACAGTAACATTATGGTAAGCCTAATTAATAGTACAGTACATGGACTGTGTGAACCAAACCATCCTCATATTTGCCACCCACACATTAACCCTACATATACTGGCCCGATACACAATGTAGTCTGATGCCTGTCTGTGGTATGGGACATGTCTTAGTCTGGCCCTACAAACATATATGCTGATAGGATACCAGAAACTGGAGCAGCATGCAATGTCAGATAGAACAGGACCAAGAACACTGACATCTACCACAGTCTGTACACAGGCCAAGTAACATATTCAAAATACACTGCTGCACAATAGTGACACTCTGTCAAGAATCACCATAAGTAGATAGACCTCACGACTGTACAGACTACAACAGAATGTCCATGTTTTGTCCTCAAATATAAGGCCTACTATACATAACACGTCTAGCAGTCTGATATCTCACTGGCTTTTTATCGGGTATGATGTCAGTAAATAATGATATACTGTACATATGCACCTTTTACTGCATGACATATGGAAAGGGTGACAGACTTGGGGGACAGAGGCACAAACACAGGGCCAATATTGACATATTGGTGTGATAAACTGAAAAGTCCTGATGTAACAGGGTTTGTTGTGACATATCTCTTCTGAGGGATATGAAGTCAGTGATTCACATGGATGTCACCATGTACTGACTGCAATCATCAGATTATGCTACTGCATTTCTAAAGATAGGAAATGTGTGAGTAACACACCACATCTAAGTCTCCAAACTCTGGCCAGTCTGCAGATAGCCCTACAGGTGAGAGATTCCTCAACCACATAACAATGTCATGTCAGACTTTAAATCATGTATAACAACCATATCCACAAAAACCCTGTTAAACCAACATTACTTCAAATGTAGAACAGCAATACCTACATTCTGTCCCCATGTCTGGAACACCCCCCTCCTGTTTGTTGGCCTGTCTCCACAGTGTATGTTGTAAGAGGTATTGCCAACTACTCTATGTGATGCAGTTTGTCAGACACCCACGTGAAGTCCTGCTCACAGTGAAGGAAAAGGGACAACACCCACATAAAGTGCTTAGTTATAGGAGTGTGTTTCTATGCAATTGGCTAATAGGAATGATACCACAGCTGTTCCACATGCAATTAGCAAGTGGAGGACTGCAATTCATGCACAGCCCATCAGCTGATCATGGGCATTACTTACAAAACTCCAGCTGCTGCCTATGCAAAACAGATGTACTTTTCCACATCCACCAGAGAGGGAGAGAGAGAGAGAGAGAGAGAGAGAGAGAGAGAGAGAGAGAGACAGAGACAAAGTAAGAAAGGAAGGGAGTAAGAGAGTAAGAGCCAAGCGTGTTTGTGTATGATCCATGGGTGGAGAGTGGTATCTGGGTATTATAACGGTTGCCTATATTGTTTACTAATCCATACTGTCACATAGTAATTGCACATGGCTGTACACATTTATGGCTGAGGATTGTCTACAACAACCTCTACAGTGTTTGTAAACTGTTGGCCTTGTAATGTGGACATTGGGACATATAGGTCCTCAATATAATGATGTAGCAAATCCCACACTGCAATGGATCCTGTCATTACACAATCACCCCAACACCCACACTGGATATTGATGACACACATACTTACCAGTACTGAGTTTCAACCCCTACCTGACCATGTATTGCTATTATAGTGTTACTCAGTCATTGCACGTGCCTTGGAAGTTACAGATTGGAAAGTTGTCCAAAGGTATCTTTGAAGGTGAGTGAGATCAGCAATAGTGCTAAAGGAGGGTTAAGGGAAGTGTTGTAAGTGTGAATGTCCACAAAATCAGGTGTCAACAAAGACACACACACATTATCACAGTTGGCAGGATCAGAACTCCTACCTAACTAGTTTGTTACAGTACAGTATTATGCAGTTATCGCAAGTGCCACAGAGCGTATGGGACTGAAACATGACCAACGGGTTATTTCAAGGTGAATGACATCAGCAGGCATGCTAAAGTAGGGCAATGGGAGGTGTAATTAGTGTGAATGGCTTCAAAATCATTCGTCTACACACACACACACACACACACACACACACACACACACACACACACACACACACACACACACACACACACACACACACACACACACACACACACACACACACACACACACACACACACACACACACACACACACACACACACACACACACACACACACACACTTGCCAGTACTGAGATGCATAGGTTCATAGCTTCACAGGTGTATAGTAGGTGAATGGGCCTGAAGGCTGTAGAAATCTAGGCAAAGGGACTACCTTAGCATCAGGCCACATGGCAATAGTCTCCAATGTGGCTCAGGGGTGTAGTAGCTGGAGTAGTCCCCAGGGGTGGGTATTGTATTCATCATCCACTCATCTGGGTTACTATTGTGGGTGGGCAGTGATGTGCACTGCTTCCCATGTATGTGATCTATAGTCCATAACATGGACAGTGTCTGGGTTGTGCACATATCCCACACGCATTTTCTTTGACATGTGGAGGTGTACTTGAGGTCTCTGGAGCATGTTGTGTGGAGAGATTGTTATATTCTGATGCAGCATTCCTGACCTCATTTGGTGAGACCTGGTTATGTAACTGAGGTTGTGCTTGCACCTACATTGACAGCATGATACAGGTATTCATTGGAGTTAGTGGCGTCTGTCCATATAGGCATGTGTATAAGGTATGGTATTCCCTTTGTGGGTTATGTTTGCAGACTCTACAGTTGTTGCAGATGTCCAGTGGGGAACATAGCAAAAGGGCCACTGTAAGTATTTATTTGCCTATTGTGGGGATGGAACATGGTGCCATGTCCATTTACGTGCTGAATAACACACACTCAGTCAGGGGATGAAACACACCAAAGTACTTTCTGATGTCAGTGACACTGGTGTGGTCAACAGGCATGTAGTCCACTGCAATCACACTGTGGTTACTATCTGTGAGGCAATATGCAGAGAACTGCCAATATAGTGGTTGTTGCCTAGCCAAGTGTTTTTTTGTATGAGACGTGGGTGGAGAGTGTTCTCTGAGTAATAGAAGGGTTGCCTATATTTTTCACCAATCCATAATGTCACATGTAGGGCTATAGATTGTCTACACCAACCTCTCTGGTGTTTGACATCTGTTGTCCTTGTAAGGTGGACAATGTGTCATATACTAGGTCCTCAACATAATAATTTAGCAAAACCCACCCCACAATGGATCACAATAACAGCAACTGCCACAGAGGATACTGATGACAGACACACACTTTCCAGTAATAAGATTCAAACTCCTGCCTAGCTATGTATTACTACTATAGGGTACCACATTTATTGCATGCACCACAGTGCTTACAGGATGGATGGTGTCCCTTGGTACTTCTAAGGTGAGGAACATCACCAGCCCTTGTAAATACTGGCATTGGGTGATGTAGTGGGTGAGAGATCCCAAAAATAATTTTATCCTACACACACGTTTACATTTGCCAGGGTGAGGTTCAAACCTCTATCTAACAATCTTTACAGACCATTATAGTTACATATTTACCACATGCACCACTGACCTGACATGGGTTATGGTTGGCAATAGGTACTTCTAAGGTGGATGATATCTGCAGGACTGCTAAAGTCAGGCACTGAGATGTGTACTGAGTGTAAATGGGGCCAAATCTTTGAGGTACAGACCTTGTACACAGGCAGACACTTGCCACAGATGAGATTTAAACCCATATCTATGTAATTACTGCTACCACATTGTTCCATATTTATGGCATGTGCCATGGAGCTTACATGTTGGAGAGTTCTCCACATGTAACCTTGAGGGTGACTAACATCAGCAGCAGTTCTAAAGGAGGGGTAAAGGGAGAGTAGTAACTGTGAATGTCCATAAAATCGGGTATCATCAAAGACACACACATTCTCTCACACTTACACACACAGTTTCATACTTGCAATGTTTGGAATTAGAACTACTACCTAACTAGTATGCTACACTATAGTATTACGCAGTTATCACAAGTGCCACGGAGCTTATATGCTGGACAGCTCTCCACAGGTATCTTTGAAGGTGACTAACATCAGCAGCAGTGTTAAAGGAGGGATAAGGGGAGAGTAGTAAGTGTGAATGCCCAAAAAATCAGGTATTATCAAAGACACACAGACTGTCTCACAGAGACACATACAGCTTCACAGTTGCCATGTCTGGGATTAGAACTCCTACTTAATTAGTATACTACACAAAAGTATTATGCAGTTATTGTAAGCACCACTGAGCTTATATGCTAGAGAGTTCTCCACAGGTATCTTTGAAGGTGACTAACATCAGCAGCAATGCTAAATGAGGGGAAAGGGGAGAGAAGTAAGTGTGAATGTCCATAAAATCAGGTATTATCAAAGACACACACACTCTCACAATTGTCATCTCAGGGATGAGAACTCCTACCTAGCTAGTATGCGACACTATACTATTACTCAGTTATCACACGCGCCATGGAGCTTATGGGGCTGGTGCTTGTCCAAAGGGTTATTTCAAGGTGACTGACATCAGCAGGCTTGCTAAAGTAGGACAATGTGAGGTGTAGTGACTGTGAATGTCCTCAAAATTATTCATCTCCACCCAAACAAACACACAGTTGCCATGTTTAGGATTAAAACTCCTACCCAACTATTTTTCTACACTATAGTATTACACACATATCGCAAGCACCACTCAGCTTATAGGGCTAAGATTTGGACAGAGGGTTATTTCAAGGTGACTGACATCAGCAGGAGTTCTAACATGGTCAATGGGAAGTGTAGTGTGTGTGAATGAGCCATAAACTGTTCCTCTGTAAACACACACTCAGTCACACACAACTTTACATTTGACAGGACTGGGTATACAAATGCTAGATGAATACTGATTTGTATTATCGTGTTACACAGTTATCACAAGCACCACAGATACTATAGGGCTGAGGGCTACCAAAAGCAATGTCTACAGTGATTGACATCATCATATTATGTGATATTGGCCAATTGGATGTGTGGTGGATGGGACAAGCCTCATGATGTAATTCTCTCTGTCACTGTCTGTCTCTCTCTTCCCCAAATCTCTGTGCGTGTATGTTTGACATATTATAGTGTGTTGGCCTTGGATATTTGTGTGTATTCCTATCCAATGTGTGTGCAAAGCATGAATGGTGTACAATGTGGTATGTGTGCACAGACATCTGCGACTGACAGATATGTATAGTCCACTGTGTTGTCAGACATGGGCTTCATTTCTCTAAGTGTAGGAGCATGCCCAGTATGACCTTCTGTATTGAGTGTTTGAATCCATTCCAGGTAGGTTGTACTCCAGTCCAGGATTTGGTGTTCTACACCTACAGCTAGCAACCTGTTTCTGCAGGATATCTGTAGATATGTTGACAATATGGAGTCACAATGGGTGACAGATAGTGGAATATTGTGTCTGTGCTGCTTGTGTTACATGGTTGGTGTTAGCAGAGATATTCAGACATATGTATTGTTTTACACTGTGATGTATTATGTCATCATCTACTGACAGATATACTTATTTGCTTACAGTTATTTCCTGGGAAATACAAGATGAATGAAGCTGTGTCCAGTAATGTGGTCTACAGCCTACATATTCTTTCACACTCATGCCATTCCAGAGGGGTAGCTGCAGACACTTGCTGATGGGTCTGTGTAAATGGTCCAGCACCTTGCTAGTGTCGTGGCTGAGGATCCCCTGCTTGTACATATATCAACGTAACAGAATGGCATATCCTGCTGTGGCCATACCTCTCAGCTGTACAGATTCACCCAGGTTACCCAGAGGCAGGGCTCATATATCTGGTCAGTTACCCTTCACATTGTGGTTTACAAGCAGGTTTGTAGCCACCCATTACTGGGTTTGCAGGCAGGGGTAGAATGGGCACACATCAGAGTTTCAGACTTCACACACTCCAAGACGTCCATGCTTCTACACCCCCCACTCTGTTATTCTATCCACTTCCTAACATTATGCGAGCAATATCTGAAGAGTATCCTTATAGTTTTCCCTGCTTAGGGTATAAAAATACCTATGCAAACATTTCCAAGCAAAAATCCTATATCTTTTAGACTTTGTTTCATATTTGGGAGCCATGCATATGTCCTCCCTTTGTTTAGTCATGAATTGTTTATACAGTCTCCCTTGCCAGTCTTTTCTAATCTCTACTGACTGTTTCCTTTAGGTGTCAGGCAATATTTTATATTCCCTACTAATTATCCCTTTCTTAACCACAGCTTATTTTCTATAGTAAATGAAAAACTCTACCAGAGCAGGCATTTCATTTAGGATTGCCCTATCCTTTCTCTTTGCCTATACTCTGATACCAGTCCCTGATAAGAAGGCAGTCTCTAGCCTACAGTCCAAAAGTCTTCTTGGCCTCTTCCCATTCTATTACCTTTCCCTGTCTAGGTATTTGCTCCCAATAACTTGTTTCCATTCCCAGTTTTATCCAATAATTCCAGCCCCCTCTTGCATATTCTCTGTACCCCTAATTGCATTCATCCCTTTCACATAGTCTCCTTTCTTCTTTCTTGTGTTGTTAGTTCTTAGCATACTTTCTGCTACTTTATGAATATAATATTCAGTATGGCTTTTGTTATTCTCCATAAAGATCTGCATCTAAAATCCCAGTATCTCTCTCCTCATTTTTGAATACACCCCACTGTTTCAGCCTTTCCATTTTGAATTATAGCTTTCTGCTTGTGTTTTGTATATGTACCTTAACTGTGTAGCTCTAAAATATCCCTTCAAATCAAGAAATGCCAAACCACATTGTTGTATTGGAAAGATCAACTTATCCCACTTGACTTCTTACCCCCTTGGATAAAATCCTTCAACTCTTTATTAATTACTGTCCACAACTTCCCCCCAAACCCATTTGATAAAAATATGCCTGACCTGCATGTAACACTAGAGGGACATAAAACATTTTTACTGCTTGTATCTTGTTATCCATATCCATGAACAAGTGTTACCAGTTTCTTAGTTTTTTTATTATCTTTTATTAAGTCTATTTCCACATATCCTTAGTTGCCATAACAGAATCCTTTTTAACTCACATTCCTAGATACATCATTTTATTGACACACCATAAATATGGATATTGCTGAACCAATTCATGAGTGGGTACCTAGTTTACAGCTAGACCTTTGTTTTGTCTTTGTTAATTTTATATCCTGAAGAGACTTGAACCTGTCTTAGAATGATCCACAACACTAAGATGTCATTTTCTTATTTTATAAGGTACAAATTAGTTCTATCTGCAAATAAAGCCGACTTTTCTTGATTATCATACCAATTATAACCATGAATTTCTGAACCCTTCTTTTCTTTAGTAAGACCAAATAAACCAAAGTAGAATCCAGCAGTCTTCTCATAATATAAGCAAATGTAAAATCCAAGCAATGAGAGAGACCATCACACAGTTATTCATGTACCAAACCATTTTAATGCACATAAAATAAAATAAAACAAAAAAAAAAAATATATATATATATATATATATATATATAGAAGGGTGAGAGCTTTCACATCCATCTTGGGTGCTTCATCAGACTATACAAATATATAGTAAAAATGTTGCAATATATACTTAATTGGATACTAAGTATCCATTGCAATTATCTAAACAAATCACATGATTGTAAGCATGGTTTTAAAGAAAACTTATCGTTCAATCCACAACCTTTGTCTGATTGCAAGCAAATAATCAATTTCATCTCAGATCTCTCCATATAGTCTCTAATGTCCTGCAATCTGTTTGTAGGTAAATCAGCTGTAATACCATAAACATGAAAACATGTGTATCACTTTCATTCATAACATGTCTGAATAAAGTGTTCTTCATATCTCTCCTATGTATCTCATATAAATACTCAACACATTTGTTCACAGAGTGAGTGGCTACTTTGATATAAAATACAGGACACAGCCCGCACTTTGCTAAGAAATCCAAGCTAGTATTAGAGCAATCAGCATAAAAAGAAAATATATAAATCTTCTTCAAACTAGGGTACATAAAAGCGTTGTCATTTTCCATATAATTACAAAAACAGCATCTCCTACAACTATAAGTGCCTTGCCTTTGTGAATAAGAAATAACATTAGGCTGGTTGCCATAGCAAAGTAATCTCTTTAAGAACTTTCTATTTTTAAAGGATAAGTTGGGTTTATCCGCTACAATGTTCAAGATATGCTCATCAGCTGTCAATATGCACCAATTCTTTTTAAAAATATCACAAACCAAACTGACATTAGAAGAAAACAAAATAGTTAGTATGGATCTACAATTCTTTTCCTTGTTATTAAGATCTTGCCATCGTATTGGTAGTCTTTCATTAGGAAAAATAAGGGTGACCTCTGCCTTCCCTGCCAACAGCTTCCTTAGATAAAAATGGGAGCAAGTTCACTCCAATTATAACCCCTCTTCAAAAATTCATATGTTAACTTGGATAGAACAGACTCAAAGGAATCATTATTACTTGTTAGTCTGGATGTTCATAGAGCCTGCCCTTTTACAATATTCTTAGAAACATAGGTTAGTTGCATGCTCTGTCTATGTAAAACTGCATTTCTCCTACAAGATTTCCTATAAAGTTTACTATTAACTAAATGGTCATCATTCCTCACCAATTTCACATCTAACAACTCTATTTCACTTCTAGACCAATTCATTGTAAATCTAAGAAAGGGAGTATTACTATTTAAAAATTCCACAAAATGTACACAAAGCATTAATCTCTGATATCACTGACCACCAGCAACAACTGCTTAGTAAATACCCAGCTGCTTTTGTCTCTACAATGCTTAATGAAGCAGCCAACAATGTCTCTGTTTATGTCTTGAAACTTTGTTTACAAAAGACTGTGAGACTAAGTATGTTTTTGTCGAATAATTGGTATGTAGACTCCATCAAATTTTATAGGCATTTTGTGGATGACGTTTTTATTCTTTGGAAGGGGACTGTTGAATTATTGAGACATTTTGTAGAATTCTAAATAGTACTACTCCTTTTCTCAGATTTACAATGACTTGGTCTAGAAATAAAATGGAGTTTTAGATGTGAAATTCATGAGGAATGATGACCATTTAGTTAATAGTGAACTCTATAAGAACCCTTGTAGAAGAAATGTGGTTTTACATAGACAGAACATGCATCTGACCTATGTTTATAAGAATATTGTAAAGGGGCAAGCTCTAAGAGCATCCAGGCTAACAAGCAATTTTGATTCCATTGAGTCTGTTCTATCCAAGTTAACAGATGCATTTTTGATGAGAGGTTATAATTGGAGAGAACTTATTCATTTTTTAACTAAGGAAGCTGTTGACAGGGAAAACTCTTATGTTTCTAATGAAAGACTACCAATATGATGGTGAGGTCATAATAACAAGGAAAATAATTACAAATCCAGACAAACTATTTTGTTTTCTTCTAATGTCAACCAGGTTTGTGATATTTGTAAAAATAGTTGGTGCATATTAAGAGCTGATGAGCATATCTTGAACATTGTAGGGGATAAACCCCAGTTCTCCTTTAAAAATAAGAAGTCCTTAATGAAATTACTTTATTATGTCAACTGGTCTAATGTTGCTCCAGTAATAACTGTTTTCATGTTTATGATATTACAGCTGATTTTATCAACTAACAGATTGGGAGCATTAGAAACCATACAGAGAAATATGAGAGAAAATTGATTATTTGCATTGTCAGACAATGCTTTTGGATTGAACGATAATGTTTCCTTAAAACTGCACTTACAATCACATTATTCATTTAGATAATTCCAGTTAATATGTAGTATCCAATTAAGTATATGTTGCAATGAATTTACTATATATTTGTATGATCTGATGAAGCATCCAAGTTGGATGTGAAAATGCTCACTGTTCTATATTTTTATTTATTGTTTTATTTTATTTTATTTTATGTGCATTAAATTTGGTTTGCGACGTGAATAGCTGCGTGACGGTCTTTCTCATTGCTTTGATTTTACATTCCCTTATTTTGTCAATGGCTAGAAACATAATGTGACTAAAAGAGGGGAAAGAGGATACCCTTGTCTTGATCCTTTTTTCAAACACAACTTATCAGAGAGGAACCCTTCCACTTTAATTTTTGCCTCTGATCCCCCATATATCTCTTAAATAACCTTATTATTGTATCAGGAAATGCAAGTGCTTCCATTGCCTACTAATAACATTCCAGCTTATTCTGTTATTCTTGAAAGAAAACAAAAGTTGGATAAACGCCTGGTATACACCTCAAGTGAAAAAAAATGAAAAGACCAATGGTTAGACCACAGCTTAAGATAAAACTGGAATAATTCACGTCAGGAAATAAATCACTTGCAGCTTCACAGTAGTGCCCTTTATAAAACCAAAAGTTGTAACTGAGATGTAGTAGTCAAGGTAGGAAACGGTTCACTTGCAGTTTCACACCACTTTATTAAACAAGAGTAAGCGCTTTCGCGATCTAAGTCAGCTGATCGCTTCTTCAGACTCATAAAAACAGTTAAAACATTGGTATTTAAAATATGGTTCAACCAATGAAAACACATATAAAACTATGACATAGACTAATTAAAATTGCATACATCAGTACATTAATTTGCCTTATATTCTGCATAAGATGAAATAAAATATATATATAACAAACACATTTTATGTAATAACCCATATTACTTAATGTTTAGTGGTCTGGATTTTAAAAAAGGTTTCAAGGAAACAGCATTGTTCAATCCAATCAACTCATTCTGCTGGTATGATTGCGTCTTTACTAATACAAGTGTTAGCTGCTTTCTCATGGCCAGGTTTGGAGCATACACGCAATATGCCCTTTCAGTTAACAAATCCTGCTGTAGAGTACCAGTCCAGTTACTTATTTTTGTTTTCATAAAATGAAAGCAATCTATTCCTCCCAGTTTCTCAGGTACAGCAGAAAGTCTCAGGTTCTCATTGTGTGCTCTGTTCTCTAACTCTGCCTTTTTTTGAAACAGCTCTTCGTGAGCAGTGTCATATGAAGCCATCCTTCTCTTCATTTTGACTTCTGATTTTTGTAGTTTTATCAGTTCATCGGAATAGCTGTTTAAAGTCTCTCATTTTTTCCAGCCTTTTGTTCTTTGGATTGATATACTCTTTCAATTTGAAATTTATTTTAATCAGCTCTGAGCACATTTGATTTATTATTTCCTGTAAATTAATTTAAAACATCTCTTGTACCAAAGCAGGAGCTTGAACTGATGTTTGCTAAATGCCTGTAGGATTCTTCCCAGTCAGTGTTTTCTCTTTACCTTTTCCAGTTGATTTTCTTTCAGTCTAAGTTTCTTCTTTGCTGGCATCCAGGCAGTGTACTTGCTACCCAGTAACTGAATATTATTAAAATACTAAGAAAGGCATACTTTTCTTATTTTTATTTATTTATTTGGCATTTGTTTACTGGGAGAGTCTGAGTGGGCTTGAATCCATTTTCAACAGAGGCCTGGGAAGAAAAACTCCAACATTCATAGTTCAATAAATAAGAATTGCGGGCTCTTATCTATCAGTTTTGTTTTTCCCATTGAGAGAGCTGAAATTAAGCTGTTAACCACTATGCACACATCTTGGAAAGCCATCTAGTTTCTCTATTGTGGAATGCTCATGTCTGGATGTAAAGTCCCATTGTATAACACAGAGTAGGAACTGGAGATACAATGGCAATGGAAGCTTCTTCCCAGATGCCAATTGCATGCTGGGATCTGGGGTATTTACATGCATGCTCAGAGGAATTAGGGACTTAAAGTTAAAAAAATATGGCCTTGGGTGGTCTATTTGCTACTTGGCTCTCACCTACTGGAGGCAGAATGAATGGGTGTTATCAGGCAGTGAACAGAGAGGAGAGTGATAGTTATCAAGTCAGGGAGGAAACAATATATATATATATATATATATATATATATATATATATATATATATATATATAAGAGAGAGAGAGAGGTGACCTTATTCCAATTTCATGTCATAATTTCAAACATGACCGTACAAAAATGCTTCTAATGGTGCAATGTAATTTAAGAACAAGCTCAACACTGCAACACTGAAAGAAGAGACTCTAGTAATAAGGAACATTTGATATTGCATTTGCAGTGTCATAATGATGTGGAGAGAAAAGGGCCATAGCTGGCAGTATAAGGAAAATAATTAAAAAGAATGTGAATTACTGAATGGTGTGGGAACACCATAAATATTTAACTAAAACTGAGACTACAAGCCTCTGGAAAGACTGAAAGCAAAATGACACTAATGTTACAAGTACAGAACATGATAGAATCAGGGTGATGTTGGTAAGATACTGTGCTTAAAATAATGTGATATACTGCAGGAGAAAAGAAACATTTAAGAGAAGGCAAACAGTGTCTTAGAATAGGAGTGTAGAACTAGATGAAGATTAAAGAAGGTTGAAGAAAGGATGACATACATCAGATGTCTGTAAATGGGTCACTCAGGAAGAGATGGTTTTGAATATGTTTCATTATGTTATGAAATAAACCCAATAATTCATTAATAAGCAACTGTATTTCATTAATAGCCATGGTAAAAAAAACTGTTTCTGCAATACTGCATTTTGCAATTCATTGACACATTAGCCATAATGAAGAAAGACCTCATTATAGGTTAATTTGCATGCCTATGTATTGCAGGTAACTACTGATTAGTAAAGATCAGCACTTCCTGTAGTAGTTAAAAGAGGCAGCTGTGTTGTCTTAGCACAGCCATATCCCCCACAGTCATTCACCAACAGACAACACAATTGCTCCCATATATATTATAGACACACACACACACACACACACACATACATGTGTGCACACACTGTTTAAAACAGCCATGCTAGATGCTATTGAAGCAGTGTATGGGACAGGCATATGCCCCACCCCAGGAAAATTTCCTCCAGGAAGACATCTGCACAACAATCAATTCATAAAATTTTGCAGCCATGTAGAACAGCGGGATTTCTTTTAGCATATATTGAGGATCTTTGTCATTAAGAATGCCTGCAACATTTTTTGATGTATGAGGGAGAGGAACAGGTAATGCTAGGTATTTTTCAACCTCATATTTGCCCTAACATGCACTCACTGAAGTATATGAAATGTGAAACTCAAATGTCTGGCATTAAGGAATTGCATAGGCAAGGGAATAGGAGACAATATGGACATTTTGGCAACAGGGACAGTTGTATACATATAAGTGTGTTTTATGAATTCCTTCCAAAGAGTTTGGTTAAAAAGAGTAGATCATCATACAAGTGGCATTAGAGAGTCACATACCAGGAGAAAACAATCAGTTTTCTAAGGGGATTTAACTTGGCTTAATTTTTTTCATAGAAACTCCACTTATTTTTTGTAGTCTGCCATTTTTCGAGTTTGTCCTCATTTGCTATTCGAAGCATGTGAGGAGTACTAAATAATAAAACTGAGGTAGAAATGCCATTAACTTAGACCATCAGTGCTGCTTAATGGTTTAGGTATTCAAAGATCAGTGAAGCACAGAAGAAAACTGAAGCCTAGAATCGTGCCTCAGTGTTGTAAAACTCAGAAAGTGTGCATGTCAAACAGGAACTGAGACAAGTTAAAACTACTGTAAGGTCTCTTCCCTTCCCTCTTCATCACACATTCCTTCCTATCTACATACCTGGCTTTATACCTAGAATCAGTAAAGTGCAGTGTGTTGTAAGCTGGGGGAGAGAGGGCAGTTTCACTGTACTTATCACTTTTCCTTATCACTTTTCCATCTATTTCTCTGTGCCTGAGAGCAATGCATTAATGATTCACTATATCACATTAGAAACAAAAGCTGTATAACAGTGACATTGGGTGTTTGTTAGGAATATTACAGAGAAAAATTTTCAGTATGACTAATGCATCCCTTCAAACAGCATTCTGTTATATAGGTAAGAAGTACAAATTTTAGTTCTTATTAATTAGTAATGCCGCAGAACCGTCTTATAGTGAAAATGTACACATTGACTATCTGTGGAAAGTACTCATGCAGTGAAATCACCTAAACAGAAAAAAGTATCCCAAGTAAAAAGGAAAAGCAATGGGGATTCAAACAAAATAATGTTAATACATCTCTAGTTTCAGCCTTCACAATGGACCTTCTCTATGCAGTTGACCTCTCTAATAGTTGAGGAAGATCAGTATTACACAGAGACAGTAAGGTTGGAAGTTGAACTCTGCCATATTTATAGCTCCTAGGGTTTCCCTTGAGAATGAGCTTTTACTTCTAGCTTAGGATTTGAAAACAAAAGCAAGGAGCCTGCTGTGATACAGTGAGAAATTGCCACTGTGAAGCATGAGCCCAGACTGCGAGGTTCAATAAGAATTCATCAGAAGAACTGTTGTAAAACAATTGCTCTCTCCATGAACCTGCGAAAGTCTGCCTCATGAAGTTATCTGTGCATTTAGTTATAATTAAATACGGCCTTTAAAATGTCTCAATAGGCAAAAGGAGAGATTATTGTAGCAAGGCTGTATTTAAGGAGAGTTATTTGCATTAGCCTTCTGAGCTGACTCCACGGGAAATTTAACACATTTTATTTATTTATATATCTATATCGATATGTATATATATATATATATATATATATATATATATATGTGTGTGTGTGTGTGTGTGTGTGTGTGTTTTTTTTGTGTGTGTGTGTGTGTGTGTGTGTGTGTGTGTGTGTGTGTATGTGTGTGTGTGTGTGTGTGTGTGTGTGTGTGTGTGTGTGTGTGTGTAATATAGGAGCATTTGTTTTAGTTAAGTGTTTTTATATCATCATGCCATGAACTGTCAGGTTGTTACAGCAGTTTCTGTTCTTTGATGGTTGCAGCGATGGAAGTAAGTAGCAGTAGTGCAGGATTGGTGTACAGTGGAGTTAATTGATTTTCTTCTTTCCCCCGCTGTTGTGTAATCTCAGAGCTGGAATCAGTATATAGCAGCAGGGCTGTTGTGCATGCAATCCTGCACAAGAGGAGATAAAACATATTTTTGTATTATGGGTTTACTTTTGATGGTACTTGAGTGTTTTTGAGAGTTAAAATGTAATTTTATTTATATATATATATATATATATATATATATATATATATATATATATATATATATATATATATATATATATATATATATATATGGTTCCCCTTCAGAAGACTGAACTATCACAATCCCAAAATTCATAAGACTGAAGACCAAAATCCTGAAAGTTCAAAATCCTGAAAACTCACAATCCTGAAACTCAAAATACTGAAAACACAAAGAATACAAATAATGATAATATGCCAGTACAAGGACACACAGAAATGCATACAAAACAAAGCATAGCAGTTGTCACCAAGTATGAGCAGAAGAGTGGCAAGCCCCCCCTGCACCCCCACACCCCCTGCTACTTAAATATAGCAACTCTGAGACTGCAGTTTGTGTAGTGAAGTGCAGTCTCAGAGTTGATATATTTAATTAGCAGGGGGTGTGGGGGGCAAAGTCCCCCAGATGGAGCCCCCCTGCTTATACTTGGTGGAAAGTAATATGGTTTATGTTGTTTAAAGTCAGTATATGTATGCTTTGTATTTTCAGTATTTTGAGTTTCAGGATTTTGGTTTTCAGTCTTATGAATTTCAGGATTGTGATATTTCAGTCATCTGAAGGGGAGCCATATATATATATATATATATATATATATATATATATATATATATATATATATACTATAGCCACGGGCCTTCTGTGTGGAGTCTGCATGTCCTTCCCACAGTCGAGTGATGTTAAAGACATGCAGATAGGCATGAGCGTGAATGGGTGGGCTTCGGGCTGGCAATTTGGCACCGTAAAAATTCACTGCTAATCATGAACGGACCGGAGTTCCACTGTGGTGACCCCTATCTGGGAAAAGCCGAAAGTCTATATATATATATATATATATATATATATATATATATATATATATATATATATATACACACACACCCACACACACACACACACACACACACACACACACACACACACACACACACACACACACACACACACACAGTATTGTCATATTTTTTTTTGTTATACGCTTGTCCATTAAAAGAAATTACAGTTTTACTAATATTGATTTGATTGAATTAGTAAGGTTTCCTGTAGTGTGGTTTGGTTGCTGTTTTAAATATTTGTTATCAAACTGCTCTTCCATCCTACTGCACAGAATTTGGATCAGCTTGAATGGTGTATGCACCTGAGCAAGGTTTTTATATGTATGTGGACTTTGACATGTGTATGCAGCAGTGTGATTGCTGACTAAGAATATTTACATAAGGGGGAATGGGGTGCAATTGTATGTTTAATGAAAGTGCATATTTGTATGTAAATTTAATCCTCTTTCTTTCTCAGTACTTTATGCCTTCAATTACAATTGTCTGTCAAAAATCCATGAATCAGCTTCAGTAAACAAGTGTGTAATCACAACTGTTCATTCACAGGTAAAAAAAAATTATGGAGGGAAGTCCCCTCCAACCCCTATATGACTTTATTTTATTATACCTACTTTAAGGGCACTGCACATCAGGAAAATAATTATCAGTTAAGGCAAAGCCTGTAGATCATTGTATAGTGTACCTAGTCAGCCATTGTAGCTAGATAACACATGTATATAAGTTACTGAGCAGGTGCAAGATCAGTGCCATTTTGTACAGTCAGAGTGAATACAGGCATTAATGGCGATGTACATGCTAGTATGTTTGAAGTGATAAGTGAGTCATTTAGCTTAGATACATGTTCCAGTTACAGTTCCTAATGTGCTTATGTTCAATAAATATCTTGAACCCATTATGAAGCTTTACCATTTCCTTTGAACACACAAGACAAGCAACACGGTTTCAAAATGGGATCTGACATTAAAGCTGCTTACAAACCATGAGGCACAAAGTTAAAAGTAGAGAAATATTGCAAACATGTCAGCAGTTTTTCAAAAGTACATGAACTTGTTTAAATGATTTTTTAAGTCACCAAATAAGTGGCAAACATTCAAAACATTTAAAATAATTACTGAGATAAATGAAATGTCCAAAATGTTATGATAAAAGTATTCAAAATAATTACAGAAATGTTTGAAATAATTTCTGAAGTGTTTAAAATGTAAGAAAGAGCTAAAAGAACAGGATTTCTTTGTAATGTACTACTTTTTCAGATTAACTAAAGCTATTCAAAGTATCCAAAGTTTCTGGAATGTTCACAGTATTCAGTGTTTGCAGTGTTAAAGTAAAGCCATTTCAGAGAGATTATTATGTTTTTGGGCATAATTACAAGTCTCTGATCTATGCTTATATTTAAACAAATGTAGTTGTTATGGCAGAGGGATTTTTTAGACCTGGACCACTGGTTTTGGATAACAATATTGTTGAGAACTGGAGAGCGTTTGAGCAAGAATATGATACTTTCATACAGGTTGCATTTTCTGATAAAGATGCATGCATGATAGTATATATACTTCTTAATTTAGCTGGCTCAGAGGCCATTGAGAAAGAGCATTCATTTGTGTATGCACCTGCTATGTATGCAAATGAGGGGGAAAACTGCCATATTGTGATACAGGCTGAAAAAAATATTACAATAGTTACTTATGTGGGTCATTCGTTTACCAGTTCTGGCGAACAAAAAGATCTGTCGAAGCAAGCGGCTATGCCTGGAATGGTTCTAGAAAATGTCACATCTTTATAACAATTTCTTAGTATGGTCAACTATTTAGGAAAGTTCATCCCAGATTTGAGTGAGCTATCAGCACCATTACTTGAGTTGACACGCAAAAATGTAAAGTGATCTTGGCTGGAACAACAACAAAGAGCATTTGACATTCTGATAAAGAAAATTGTTAGTCCACCCACATTGAAATATTATGATGTTCACAAACCTGTAACTCTTTCATGTGATGCTTTAAAGTATGGTCTTGGCAAAGCATGTCTTCAGAAAGGCATACCAGTAGCCTATGCATCCAGAACTTTAACTCAAACAGAGATGCAGTATGCACAAATAGAGAAAGAGCTTTGGCAGTAGTGTTCACATGTTTGAACTTCAACGATTATATTTATGACAGAACTATCCATATAGAGACACTGATCACCAACCTTTAGCAACAGTTTTGAAAAAGCGAATGCATACAGCCCCAGCATGCCTGCAGCTCATGACATTAAAACTGCAAAAAGTACAAATTTGATATTGTTTATAGAAAAGGCAAATATTTATACCTTGCATATGCTTTGTCATGAGCACCCAAACAACAGAGCAACAGGAAAACAAGAAAGGAGACTTTGAAGTCATGTTAGTCAGAAATGTTTCGCCGTCACGTCTTGATGAACTTAGAAATCACACAGCTTCAGAATTAATTCTCCAGAAGCTAAAAAATGTGATCAGTCAAGAATGGCCAGTAGAACAAACCACTCTACCACTTGACATATAGCAGTATTTTTCTTACCGAGGTGAGCTCATGATAGAAGATGGAATTATCATGAAAGGTCCAAAAGTGGTAATTCCTAAAGCATTACAACAGGAATATATCAACATTTTGCATCATGGTCACCCAGGTACTGATTCAACGAAAAGGAGAGCAAGAGGCATAATATTTTGGCTTTCTATGTCAAACGATATAGAGAAGGAAACTCTTGCATGTTCTATTTGCAATAGTACTAAATTGCACGAACAAAAAAAAGACTTCAGCTAAACCAGATTCCTGAGCTACCATGGTCAACAGTTGTGTGATGATAAGAGGTACTGCCAGCCATGCCAGGAAAAGTAAGGCAGTGGAAGAATGACTTGTGCCGGTACAGCTAGCTGGAATTTTGTAAATAATTATATGTCATTTGTATATCAAACTGATTTGTACAGATGCTTGTGCTGAAATGAATTTGTGAGGTTTGCTTGTGTTAAAATGTATCAACAGTGCACCCTACTGGAATGAAAAGAAATGTAGATGTGTTATTGTAACTGAATTAAGTGTATATGTTTTAATAGATGATACTGGGACAGCAAGGGTTACCCTGCTGGCTTATTTTAAGAAAACTAAGGGAAATGTAAATGAGCTGTTAAACCATTAAAACATCATCCCACAGTGCTGAATAGACCTGGAGATTTAGTTCTGGAAGAAACCTTTGTTCATTAGCTCATTAAAAAGAGGGTAGGCCACAGGCACTGCCATAAACATTTAAGATGTGTATTGTAGCCATCTATGCTAAATTCCTGTCTTAGATTCAAAGGGGTTGCTGTGAGAACCTAGAGTCAGGTGACCAGATGAGGTAATTCTGCAAGCCATTTGGATATTATATTTTACTGGGAGTAATTTCTGAGTGGGGAGTATTCTGTTTGGGAAACTTGACTATAAATACTGCTTACTTATTTTATTGTGCCTGGCTCTATCAAGTAAGTTTTATGGAATAGTAATTCTCCTAGATTCAGTCAGGAATATAGTAAAGCTTAGTGTATATATTGTTTTTCTTTATTTGTTTGAGTCTATCCATCAATGTTCTTTTCAATATTTCCTGTGATCTGAACTCTGTGATTTACTGTGAACATACATTCAATATTTTCATTCTTCTTTATTTTTTATTAGTAAATATACTTAAAACTTTTATTGTGGCTCGTCCTTGTAGAAAGTTCTTAACCTTTGACAGTGCTTATAATTATTTGGTGACACTGAGTGGGCCACTCCAGAAGGCCTAGCCATCTTGGTCAACTACTACCATTTGTATTAGTATTCATATTACACAATATAATTGGACAACCTTTGTTAAGGGCCTTAGAGCAGCTGGTTGTGGAGTGTCTGGTGACAGTGATAACCTTATACTCTGGGCAGAAGTGGGCATGGCAAGTGAATCTGTGCCAGCCTTTCCCAGGTGTGTGTGTGTGTGTGTGTGTGTGTGTGTGTGTGTGTGTGTGTGTGTGTGTGTGTGTGTGTGTGTGTGTGTGTGTGTGTGTGTGAAGAATCAAATCTCTCAGTGTGTGTGTGCTTGAGTGTGTGTGTGTGTGTGTGTGTGTGTGTGTGTGTGTGTGTGTGTGTGTGTGTGTGTGTGTGTGTGTGTGTGTGTGTGTGTGTGCATCAGCTACTTGGGGCAGGGACACAAAGCACTGGGTTTACAGAGAAGGTTTTGGAGGACTACCTAACCCTACAGCTGTACCAGTGGGGAGTCTTATTGGGGATGTGACAGTTAGGGAAAGATGGGCGAATGCTGCCAGCTTATTCAAATAGAATTTTATATATAATTCTGGCATTTATAAATAAATGTAAAATACAGGCATGTGTTCTTGATAATAAATGTAAAATACAGGCATGTTTCTTGAGTGTAAAGTATACTCTGAAATGTGGAACTGCAAAATATGTGACAACATTGCACTCTACTGGCCCAGTGAAGCATGTTGTGACCCATTCATGTTAGAATTTGGCTCCAGTGCAGCTGGATGAAGGTTTCATGCCCATTGTTTTAAGGCTAAAGTTTTTGACCAGAATTTAGATGTGGAATGTACTTTATTGCTCTAGTTTCTCTTATAATATACCTGTGCAGGTGTTAAATTGCTAAATAATGCAGTTCGTGGCATGAAAACTCAGACCAGGTGTTAAGATGATGCAATATGAATACTGGGAAAACCTAAGTGTCAAAAATGATGTAATTTGGGAGGGTCTTAGAGACATGTTTGTTAGTAATGTTTAAATACTATTTCTCACAAGAGACTGAAAGCATTTTGATCTTGGATATCCAACTTATCAGCACTCTGCCTTGTGCTCACATGTAAGTTTTAGCACTGTGATTTCTTGTAGAAATAGTTAAAGCTAGTAAAGGTTAATTAGGTATTTTTCTTTGAAATCAGACCTGTCCTACTATATTATTTTAAGTTTTTGTGTGATCTGTGAACTCTTAGATATCTCTGTGGTGTAGTAGTTTGTCTTGTGTTTTAATTATTTATTATTAAATATTTTTAAAACCTTCAACCTATGGCCGGTTTGTGTAATGATAAGCTCTAGAGTACATTGTATATTTATAGAGGTTATTGTAATAGGCCACTTTAAAGTAAGCTTTGACTATTAGTCATACTACCATTGGATTATAATATTACAAAGTAATAATTGGACACCCTTTTAAGGCCTTTTAGTAGCTGATATTATTGGTTGGGTGGTGGCAGTAATTACTATCATCTAGTCTGGGTAAAGGGCCACAGCTGGAGTATCTGCATCTGCCTTTCCCAAGAGTGTCTGTGAAGTTATATAAATACTTATCTCAAAATGTGTGTGTGTGTGGTGTGTCAGCTACTTGGCAGCAACCCAAAGCACTGGTTGGACAGAGAGGGTACTGGAGGTTTTAGCTTGCCCAGCTAGGCTGAGATCTGGACCCTATAGCTGTGCCAGTGGGGAGTCTTATTGGGGACCTGATGAGCAAGGGAGCAACCAGCCCCAGACTGACTGTGATCTCTGTGTGCAATTAAGGGAAATTGTACTTCATTGTGTATATTAGTTATCCTTTTCTCTTCTAAGAGATGACCTCCCTGGTGTTAGTGGTGAGGATTGAGGCTCCTTGATTGCTTGGCCAGGGTACGGTCATCACAGGGAACATGAAGCGAGATAGATATAAAGAAATCCAGACCCCAGTCTGAGTGTGTTCCCTGTGTGCTCCTTAAAGGAAATTGTGCTTGATGCAGAGAGATCAGCTCCTGGAAATACTGAATGTATCCATTTGTATTCCAAGTGCATGTCCCTCTCCAGTGTCAGTGGTGAAGATTCAAGCTCCTTGATTACTGGCCCAGAACAGGGACATCACTTAGTGGTTGCCAGTGGTGAGACCATCATACATCACACATTGGTTGGCAGTAGTAGGACCATCACTCGTCACAGGTTGCTACTGATATTTTCGAATGGAATGGACAGCATTACTTCATGTTAGTAGACACTTATTCATATTGGATTAAAACTGATGTTCTTCCTTACTTAATATCCAGCCAGTCATTACTAAGTTAAAGAGACATTTTTCTGTCCATGGTAGTCTGCACAAAGTTATTTCTGACAGTGATGCACAGTTTATAAGTCAGCAGTTTAAGACATTTGCTGATTCTTGGGACTTTGCCCATGTTACTAGTAGTCCTGAATATCCACAGTCCAATGGATTAGCTGAACATGCAGTTCACAGTGTGAAGGTTTGATGGAGAAATCCAAGAGACATGGTATCAATGTCTTCCTTAATTTGATCTTAGAAATATTCATCAAGATAACTTGCTTGTTTTATCTGCTTAGAGATTAATGTCCAGACATACAAGAACAACTTTGCCAATCAGTAAACAATTTCTAGTACCAAATTTAATGAACAACAGTATGGTCAAAGCCCAACTTTTGAAAAAACGTCAGTCATAAAAGTTGCACTACAATAAGTCTAGCAAACTTCTCAGACCATTAAGACAAGGTGAGACTGTGAGAATGCAAACATCTAAAGGATATGACTAAGTAGGTATCATCAAAAATCTTTGTGAAGAACCGGGATCTTACCTCATACAACCTGAAAGAATGGATTTCAGAAGTAATCAAAGACATATGCTTCCAGTCTCCGAACCAGTGATGCAGCAGATTGCCTGTGCCAGAGACTCTATTTCTCAGAGTGACTCTACACTTGTTCAAATTACAGAGGATGGTGTACTTTTTTCAAATAATCCTGATGTATCCCCTGAAGTACAAATTGAGAAAGAATCCCCAGAAACTATCCCTGTTGCTAAACACAGTCAAAGTTTTAATGTGAACAGATTGGGTAGAATTTTCAGACCCAGTCCAAAATACACAGCGACTTGAACTTGAGTTCTGATTTGTCATTAAATGTTGATGTGATATCTAGCATGTAAAATGTCTTGTCCTTCTATTGCTTGTTAAACAAATTAAAGAGGGAGGATGTAGATCATTGAATATATTGAACCTAATCAGCCACTGTAGCTAGATGGCATGTGTATATAAGTTACTGAGCACGTGCAAGATCAGTGCCATTTTGTACAGTCAGAGTGAATGCAGGCATAAATGGAGATGCACATATGAGTGTGTTTGAAGTAATAAGTGAGTCAGTTAGCTTAAATACATGTTCCAGTTCTAGTTCCTTATGTGGTTATGTGCAATAAATATCTTGAACCCATTACAATGCTTTATCATCTCTTTTGAAAACACGAGACAATTGAGAAAGCCTATCCCACTCCTTCTCCAGGAGGCAGTAATTCTATTTTCTTGGATAACACAAAAAATATAAAGATTTAGCAGAAACATGTTGTTCCTGTGGAAGGGGAGTGGAATTTTAGGGTTTGTGAGGTGAGCAATCAAGGACTTTAGGTTCAGGAAGAGATGGGTGGAGTTTTAGGTTTAGGGAGTGATTGTTGACTTTCGGGCTAGTGAGATGAGTGTTATGGTTAGGGTTACAGACCATAAGGGATTTTTAGAGTTAAAGTTAGGATTTTGGTAAGGCTATGCATTTCTGTTTAGTCAGGTGGTGGGAGGTCAAGGTAATTCACTAGGGTTGGGTTATTGTAAGTTGGGGCACTTGCCATTTAGAGCAAGTGGCAGTGAGCAAGAGTGTTCTGATCTACTAGAATGTAAATACATGTACTAGATCCTTTTCAAAGCCAGTAAAACACTTCATGCTCCTACAATTTTGTTTTTGTAACAGGTTGTACATGGAGCAGATAACGCTCCATGCAATTGAAAGAATTTTGATTGGATCTCAATGTATAACCTTAATATGTGTTTTCAACATGAATGCCAATATCCTCTTCTTGAATTTAGTCTCTAGGTACATTTCTTGGAATTCGTGTCTCAAACACAAAACTAAGTTGGTTATGATTGGAGACCCTGTCATAATCCTCTATTTTACTTATCAATTGGGTAATTGAAGTAACTAAGTAAAACTATACACTGCTGGCATTCCTGTAAAGAAGTACTTTAATAGATTCTTTTTATTTATTGGAAACTCACTTTCCTTTTTATTGTTTACTTACTGGGGTAATATACTGATACATATGTACCGATTTCACAATCAGCTCATAAGAAATGCAAACAATAGCATGATGAAATAAAGAGAAGAGGTATCACAGAAGCCCTGTCTTACAACAAAGCTACAAGAGGTAAAGCAAGCAATCTGTCTTAAAGGCTAATAATTATAGGTTCATAGGTTCATAGGTTGGTACTAGGCTATCAGCCCTAGGGCCTATGCAAGCCTAGCCATAACAATTCCCTGGATATTACATCAGAAAATTAAGAAATTACACACAGTATTGTTTTGAATTAATCCAAATTCGGATCATGCACCTTTTTCCTAAAGACATAGTTAATATACTTGCAGATAAATTTATTGTTAACTTTACCCCAAAATATTTGTCAAATTTAACAAACCCCTGAGGCCCTTACATTACCTAAAGCAACCAAGGAGCATATCGTAAGTCTGCTTTCATAAACAGTTATCACTTCTGTGGAGCCAGACAATTTACCTGTATGCCTAATAAACAGAACCAAAATGCCATTTTGAACCCCTTTCAAAGTTGTTTAACTTAAGCATAGCTACAGGGAATGTCCTTGATGTATGAATAATGGCTGTTATGGTACCCCTTCTTAATGTGAGCACTGCCATGGATTCTTTTAAGTATAATCCCATCTATCTAACTAAGCTAATTTGCAAAGTCATGAAATGTATCATATCTGACTACAGTAACTATGATATCAAAAAGCTTATACAGCTAGATTTTCAACAGTGTTTCTTTTTTCCTAGGGAAGCTCATATCCAACTAAGTTAGTAAACTTTCTCAAGAAGGTCATGGACGCAATGGATAGTGGTCATTTGAGCCACACAGCCTATCTACATTTGGCAAAGGCATTCAACAAAATCCCCGGTGCTGGGATTGTAAACAAACTGAGGGGGTCTCAACATAGGCACTTAAATGGTAAAGTACATAGTAAGCTGGAGTAGTTAAAGTGACAGGTAAAACCACAGAAAGTAATATGCTAACTGGTAACGTAATTCTGGTATCAGAAGAGAGACTCCAACTTTTTGGCACAAACTTTTATAAGTTGGCAAGACAACAGCTCCTTCAAATGTACAAACTAAGGATTTAAATCTTCACCCACCCATCCACTCATCCATCCATCCACCTATCCATTCATCCATGGATCCATGCTCACAAGTTGCATCCAACTCCTATAATGCCCCTTACCACATACCTGCATTCATGGTATTTACTGGACACATAGGAAATGGTAGTAGATTGCCAGGGCTTGTTTTCTGTATTTCCCACACACCGCATGCAAATCTAGGAGAATTTAGATCACTCACTGACTTCTGTATTACTCACACACCACATACAAACCTAGGAGAATTTAGATCACTCACTGACTTCTGTATGACTCACACACCACATACAAACATAGGAGAATTTAGATCACTTACTGACCTACCTCATGTCTTTTGGAGGTTGGAGGAAACTGAAGTACCTAGAGAAAATTTGCGCAAAAACAGGAAGGACATGCAAACTCCATACAGAAGGCACTTCAGCTGAGAAACTGAACTGGAGGGCTGTGAGATCACAATGCTACCAATTATGCTCCTGGGCTACCCTTTAAATCACTAACAAAAAATATAACATGAAGTTCAAGATATATTACTCAATATTTATACCAGTTATAGAACAAAAGTACAGTTGTGAAAGTAAACTTACTATAACATTAGATGTTCAGATGGTCACTGCTGCAGTAGCCTTAGCTATATGGGTTACATCCTACCTAAGATATATAACAGGTGGCCAGCTTTGAAAGCCTCAGGGCAAATTCCTTGTGCCCAAAAAGTTTGGTCTCCAAGCCCTTCAGAGCTTTACTGTCACTGAAGATTACACTTTTCGGAATGTTTTGTGGATTGACAGTCAGCTTGTGCTGTTCCTTTGCTTTTCAGATAAGTTCCCTTTGGGTAGAACAAACTATCATTTAATTATTTTGGTTAATTATTAGTGCTTTCCGCTTCAAGAAAGTTATTTGAAATCTATGAGTTTGTGTTTTAATGGACTGCCACAAGACTATTTCACTTTTAAATGTCAGCACTCTTTTTATGCCAGTTTAAAAGTTTTTAATGTAAGTAAAACCCATTTTATTTTGTAGAAAATTTGAGTTGATTTTACTTTTTGGGGATGGCAGGTCTATTAAAGCTCATTTTACCATGTTTTTGTATAAAAAAGTGACTTTTAAAGACCTTAAATTTTAATGGCTTTTGTTATTTGTTTTCCATGTAAAAGAGGTAGCATTTTTGACTTTCAAACTGTTGCTCATAAGGTTGATCATTCTTTCAGGCACAAAAACAAAAAGTTAAGCAAACAGCCTTATCTACCACAACAGGATAACAATTTGTCTTAGCCACAGGTGGACGACTCTGCCATGGCCATTTTTTGTACCTCAGAACACTCACCTTTTTACCTGGATCCCTCTGGTATGGCACCTACATTCACTGTGAAACAGGATATTAGCCACATCCACTGTGGATGTTAGAGTCCCCTCAGTGGACAAGGGATAGTAACTCTTGCTGTCCTGGAAGTCATTCTTGTTGTCTTAGTAGAGGGACAGGAAGAGCTTCTTTGTTTTGTCAGAATGTGCACATCCCTGGGGAAGCTACTGCTGCCATTTATAACACTACTGGCCCCCACTGTTTCTGTCAAAAAGAAACACAAAACTAAACATTTACCTCCTCCACCTCAAATTTTCTTAGATATGAGTACTGTATTGGATCTGGCTCTGGGTTTTATTCAGGATTTTGATCCTTCCTAAGTATTGTTTTCTGGTGAAAGAAAACAATGTCTCCTTTCCTGAAGAGATTCAAGATTCTGAATCAAGGCAGGAAGATGAAGGGACAGATACAAATTTTCTCCTTAGTTTTCTGATTGAGACTCACCTTTTTTGGTTCCTCTCCATTTGAAACTATTTCCTGAATGTCCCAGTGTTTTCAGTGGAGTACACTGAGGTTTCTCCGTTACTCAAAAAATGTTATGATCTGTTACAGAAGGAATTTTCTGAAACTTTACTATTTCCTCTAGTTCTGTCAGCTTTGGAGGATGTGTATGTTTCTGTCTGATATTTTCCTGATAACCAGCCTGCTGCCACTAAAACACAGATAGAATGTATAAAGGTCCCCAGTCTTCTTAAGTTTTTATACACTGTTCTCAAAGCTGATCTAGCAGCTAAAGCTTTATTTATTCCTACTGCTGCTAATTAGCTAGTTAAAATTCATATCCTACTCTTTTTGATAATGATGGGAAGATTGTTGATAGGTACGGGAAAATAATGTATGCTTCTGCAACTTTGAATTTCAGAATTTTGAATTGTCAGGCTCAAATGTTAATGTATATTCTAACTAACTGAGAAAGTATGAGGAATGTTTAGTGTGCATTTTTTTTCTTTTGAAGAAACATCCGCTATAAATTATTTAGTTTCTTCTATTGTACTAGTCACTGCTCTCCATTACAATGTGTAAGACTCAGTTGATAATTCTTCTAAGGCTATGCCCTTTGTTACTGTTTTGTTTGCCTGGCTGCAATCACAGAACCTCCCAAAAGGATCTGAATACAGTAAACTCTCAGTTAACCAGCACCCATGGTGATTGGCAGATGCCAGATAACCATAGTTTCTGGTTGCTTTAGCATTGCTATGAAAAACAGGAATGACTAATACTGTACCCTATACTATTTGTTTGGTTGACTTGTTCTCAGGTTAGGGAGAGAGGGAATTTATTCCTATCTTCCTTTTTAAAATGCTAAAATTCTAAAATTGTAAGATATGTTTCTGACAGGGGGGGTCAGAAAGTGCAACACATGAAAATTGTACTGTATTTCTTCGATATTTTTTTGGTGGTTGCTTGAGATTTCTGATTTCTTGAGTTCTGGGTAACTGAGACTTTACTGTAATGAGACTGGCCCCTGGATTCAACAAAATCCATGCAAAAATAACACTATTCTTGTATGGATTGGTTTGTATCCATTTAGCACAGCAGCAAGCCTTGAATATTCATAAAGCCGCACTGCTGTACTTTCTATACAGACACAAATTGTGAACGAGTGCAGGGGGCGTGTCCAAGTAGTGCACAGACACTGAGCATGCCTCCTGCACTCAGAAAGTGCCATGCAGCACTTTCTAGGCCGAACTGGCATAATATTACAGATTTACTCTATTATTATGCCAGTATTTCAGTGTCTGTGGACACTGAAATGAGATAATGATCATTTGAGTGGCTGCAGACATAGAAAGAAACATTGGCATGAAAAAAGCAATGCAGGGAGTGTGTGACAGGTTCTGTGACCCACCCCCTGCATTGCTAAAGTGTCTTACGGCAATTCTGCAACATGATAAAGTGGAAATGTGTGCAAATGCACACATAATGGGGGATAAATCCCTCAAAAGGGACAAAACACATATATAGCCCTCACAAACATAGAAAGCTGATAGAGAACAGGTTATGCATTAGCAAGAGTTATGGAAGGGTAGAAGTCTGAAAACAAATGTATGCCAATATTCCCTTACAGCAGTGCATGTTGGCAAAGGCACAAGAGATGGGGGAATAAATAATAAATTAGGGACATGCCTGAAAAATTGACCTCACACACTTAGAAAGTTGATATAAAGCAGAATATGTATTTGCAGGAGTCAGTTACGTGTTCCTGGCTGTGGATTCTGCTCTCCATGCTGTGCATTCCATTCTTTCTTTATTTGCAGGAGTCCCTGAAGGATAGAAGCCTGAAAGCCAAATGAATGCCATTATTTCATGATTGCAGTCTTCAATGAGCTGTCAGAACACCACAGGACTCACTTATATAACATAATATAATTATAATATAAACCTTTTTTTTAAAGCCTAAGGAATGTTTAAGCATAACTAAGTAGGTGTGTGCGTTATGGCTGTCTGCTTAGCATAGCTTAAACATCCCCTAGGAGATAAATGCAAATATAAAGGTGAAATTTTTATGCTGAGATAGTGTAATAGTCCTGGCTTTCCATGCAGGTCTTCACAGTTCGTGTACCAAAACAGACAACGTATTTTTCTATGGGAAAGTAGTGTTAAAATTATTTTTGTAAACTCAAATAATGTAACAACTGGTTTTTGTCAACCAAAGTAGTGTAGCAGGTCCAAAAGTGAGATGTCAGTCTAGAAAAGATGTGAAACCCCCATATAAACAGAAGTGCTCCATACAATATAGTCACACAAGAGTATCATTTAAAGAAAGCACATAGGGGGATGTCATGCAAGGTAAACATAAAATTATAATATCAATCCCACAATCCTGATACTTTATAAAATGAAACAAAACAGTCAGCGCTGCCAAGTCTCAAACCCAGAATGCTGTGCTCTACAATCACAGCAACATATTACTACACCATCTGAGCTGTAACAATCTGTAATTATTTAACAAACATACCATGCATTCTGGGCATTTAACATTAAGGAAAAAAGTCATCAGTCCCAAACCCACAACCCTGTACACCATAGTCAGCAAAATGTACCACCATGTCATCTGAGCTATAGGAGTTAATGTTGCTTTTTCAAGAATATCATGCAATAGAGGCATGCAACATTAGGGACAAAGCTCTGTGGAATCATTCATATGTTGTATATAGAGATATACAGATATATATATATATATATATATAAATATATAAATATATATATATATATATATATATATATATACACACACACACACACACACACACACACACACACACACACACACACACACACACATATATATATATATATATATATATATATATATATATATATATATATATATCTGTTGAAACATATATATGAAATAGTGGATAAATAATACAGATATACATATATAAATTTATTTTATTTATTTATTTTACTTTTGTTAACCGGGATAGTCTGACTGGATACATATCCATTTTCAGCGGAGGCCCGGGGAGAAAAGCTCCAAACTAAACAGATAAAGACAAGCAAGTTACAGTATATGCACAAACTTATTGTAGTAACAGTCTCACATTTCAAACTTATAAAGAATACAGTATATATATATATATATATATATATATATATATATATATATATATATATATATATATATATATATATATGTACATAACATGCAGTTCAGTCAGACCTCATATAGGGACATATTTCAACTATCGCTGTTAGAAATGAAGACATTTGCTACAGCAACAGGGTGCATTTCAGCAGACAATTACTGAAGGATATCAGGATGGAAACTAAAATGTTATGTCATTATTTACTGACATAAATCCTTGGATCATCACAGTAATTTACTAGATAAATACAAATAAATTGTGAAACAGAACAAAAGTATATGTATATAAGTATATATAAGTATATAAGTATAGGCCAAACATCTGGACATTTTGCAAAAACACTGGCAGTAGAGAGGTAAGCTCAGAACCCCTAAGTGCAATGAATCTGGACCAAGCCTGAAAAAGTGGGGGGACAAAGGCATGAAATTAGGGACATATCCAAAATACATGAGTAGATAAGCTGAGAAAGTTGATGTAGTAACACTGTATGTCCTAACATATATCGACTGAAATATCACAAGTATGTGACTCAGTTGCTTCTCATTAATTATTGATCTCAATCCTCACATGATCCCACTGATGTGTCAGGAATACATAACAGTTATGGGGACCAGACCAATGATATCAGCCAGACAACAGGACATCCTACGAATGTGTGGACATAACACAACAGTAGGGAAACTACACTCAGCTAACAAGCAACATCCAAGCTACAATCAGGCTGACCTAACACTACCCAAATCCAGCTCTGGGGGTATACACATGCATTTGCAAATATAACAGGCACTGCAGGGATGTAACACTAGTGGAAAACAGACACTGGTGTGAAAGTGCATACCCACAACCAATTTCACTACAGTCACAGGGACATATCAGTAAGCAAACTGAACATTACAGTATAATGACTGTGTGAGAAACAATATCCTGTTTGCCACTCACACATTACCCCTACATATACTGCCCCAAGTCCCAGTGGAATGGGAATCCTGAGGTGTTATGAGATATGTCACAGCCTGTCTGTACAAACAAATACATGCAATAGGGAACCAGAGACTGGAGCAGCATGCACAGTCAAATAAAAAGGGCCCATGACACTCACATGTACACCCCTCCCTACACAGCCCAAATAACATGTACAGACTATACTGCTACTCAGTCCTGACAGTCTGTTAACAATGGCCAGACATACACAGACTTTTCAAATATACAGTTTCCCACAGAATGTATAGGCACAGGACACATATCTATGGCCACTTCCTTGTTACATGTTTGGGGGTCTATGACATCACTGGGATGATAGCAGGAATGAAGGCAATAAATAATGATACTACATACCTCTGAACCTCTTAGTGCATGACATCTGGACAAAGCCTTACATAATTGGGGGACAGAGGCCCAAACACAGGGGTTTACTGGACATATTGCTGTTATAAATTTTGGCAGGTGCTGGTGTTGGTGTTACTGGGTTTGTTGTCACATATCTTTTCTGAAGGATATTAAGCCAGTAACACAAATGGATGTTAGCATGTACTGACTGCATTCCCCAGAGTATCCTACTAATTATCCAAGGACAATGACTGTGTGGGGAACAGACCAAACATATGAGCCACACATCTGGACAATATCTAGGCCTCTGGACAGTGTAGAGATATGACTGCAGTCATGTAACAGAATGGAAATCACCTGATAGCTACTAAACATGTCACCCAACACCTTATGAAGCACAGTAAGGCCAACACAACACTCCCCATTAGCTCTGGGCAATTACTCATGTATATTCAAATATAGCATGCACTACAGGGATGGAACTGTAGTGAAAAGCAGATAGTGGTGCAAAAATGTCCACCCAAAAACATTTGCACCACAGTCACAGCAACATACCAGTACCCATAATGAACTCTAGAGTACAAGGACTTTCTGAACAAACATATCCTGATGGCCAGTCACACACTACCCTGACATATACAGTCCAAAATCACAGTGTACTGGGAATCCTGAGGTATTACAAGACATTTCACAGTCTTCCCCTACAAGAATACAGACCTAATAGACTGCCAGCAGCTGTAGCAGCATGCACAGTCAGATAAGTAGAGAATGTATGGCACTCACATCTGCTACTCTTCCTACCCAGTCCAACAAACATATACACACAACACTGCTACACAATCTTGGCACTCTGTTCACAATGGCCAGACATATATAACTGTCATACGTACAGATTTCCACAGACTCTCCAGGGTGTGGAACCATAATCTTGGCCAGTGTCGCATACCACAGCTAGGTCACTGGGATGATAACTGAAGTGTAGTCGGTAATTAATGATATACCATACCTCTGCACCTCATAGTGCAGGACATCCGGACAATGCATGATGTACTTGGGGGACATGGGCTGGAAAGAGGGACACATCGCACATAATTGTGTTACAAACTAAAACAGTATCTGGTGTTACATGTGTTGTTGTAACATAACATCCCTGAAGGATATGATGTCTGGAACACCAATGGATGTCAACAATTAGTGACTACAATCCTCACATTATCCTACCAACACCATAAAAACAGACATGGAACTGACCAAACATAACAGGCAAACCTCTGGCCACTCTGTGGACAACATGCCAGGTGAGAGGTATGTCAGAGGCATATCACTGTCAGATGTCAAGTCACTCAGTAAATGCATGTCCAGATGAACCCTGTCAATCTAGCAACTCTCCATGTGTATAACAGCACTAATGACATACAATCTGTACCAAATACTGGAGCTTTGTCCCACATGTTGTTGGGCTGTCTCCACATGTCCTGTCCTGTGAGGTATTCCCACCTACTGTCTTGAAGCTGTAGCCTCCACACCTCTGTAATGTCCCCTGCACAGGCAAGGAAATGGAGCAAGGCCCACATGAAGCATGTCCCATATGTTGGAACTAGCAGAATGTCCAGGCCCACATCACAATACTATGTGGGCACCTACATAGCTGTATGGCCTCAGCAATACCTGACAGGACAACATCAACCCCCTCAAGGTAAGCTGAACACCTGTGGTAGACAGCAGCAATACACAACTATCATCATAGGTGGAAATAATCACAGGACAGGCAAAGAAGAAACAGGTGCCTCATTGGCAGCCATATCACCTTGTTCTGCACAAGCAAATAAGATCACAGGTGATGTATACTAAGGCTGTCTTTGAGTGCAAACTGGATACATCCACCAAGGCCAATCACAAGGCCATCTTCCCATATGTCTACAATCTCAGAGGCACCAAACCAGCTCAACCTGTAATGGTGGCAATCAGACCACATACACACAAAGCATAGCTATAGCCAAACTGCTGCAGATAGGGTTAGGGCAAACATCACCCCCTGGCTCAGCATCACTATAGGTGGATATGGACAGCACCCACACCCCTCCCCTCATCACCAGTGAGCAAGTACACATTGCCTATTGAAAGGCAACAAACATAAGTATCCATGGGACATGATAACATCCCTGTCCGCATCCTACATTGACTCAGACATGTCCTTCCCAGGTCCATTACACACTGTAGTTACACAGAACCTCGGCACCATCCACACAGAAGATGGCTAAAGTCATCCCTCTACACATATCTGAATGAGGAATAGAGGATTATGCAATTAACTGGCCCTCACTGGGGGGAATATGACACATCAGGACCAGGACTGCAATGCAAGCTGATGCTGTGCTGATAGATTACAGGGGTATGGTGTGGTTGTGAGTGTTGGCTACTGGTATGCAATGTACATGTGTAGGTTCTGTACATACTGTTGCCAAATGTATGAGGTCCTGTGATGTGTTTCCCTGTTTATGTCTTCCAGGTGCAATGTCGCATCACCCAAGGGCAACATTTTCAGCAGCTGAGACAACCATAATCATAGATGCCATACTACAGAACCATGCAATAATGTTTGGCTGGAGCCAGCAACATCTGTGGGAGAAGACCACCATGTGGGATTAGCTTGTCCACTGGGTAAATGATGTCAGCCTGCACGCATGTACAAACAAGCAGGTCTGGCATCATGCAACTGACCTCATGTGCCATGTCCAGCAAAGGGCTGCTGGCATAGTCAGGGACTGCACAGCCACAGGTAAGGGCCCAGCCATGCAGCCCCCACTGATGCCCACCGAGGAGCTCCTTGCCAACCTTGGGGCACCCATCGCAGTACAACATCAGGGTACACACCTCCACATTCTGGAGGCAGGTGGCACAAAGGCAATGGATGTGGAGTGTGCAGGTAAGGCCCCAGTGGAGATTACTAGACTAGTGTAGCAGACATACTTGCATCTGCAGAGTATCTACATGCATGTGCCAGGTCAGACTGCAGTTGTAGATGGGAGTTTACTAATGCACAGAAGTGCACTTCTATGGTGAAGGACAGCAAATTGTGCAGTACTGAAGGTTGTACTGTAAATGGGCAGACATGCTGCATCCATCCTGTACCAATGCCACATGTGAGCCTGCAGACAATACCTTTCTCCCACAAGTACCTAGGTCCCTATGGTCTGTGTGTGGGACAACAGCCTGAAGCTGGTGAGTATGGAATTGTCCTGTTGTGGTTTGCCAATACCCCAAGCATGTGAAGGGCATGCAATTTACCATGCACACAACTGTCACTCATAGCCATACTGCTTTATGTGCATGTTCACTTGTGGTGTGGTTAACTGCATTGCATCACAGTGGTCACCATATGGGCCTATCTGAAGATAATGTAATATTCCTGTAGCATACCTCACAACCTGTCAGTGCAAGACTTCTGGACAGAGACCAGCAAAATGGGGGGGGGGGGCAAATGGCCTAAGGTAGGGACATGTGTGCAACATTACTCTTATACAGTAGATATAAAGAGTGCACACACCTCTGTTACGATGTCAGGTGTTTGTGATATATACAAACTGAGACCACAATATGTCAGTCCACTCCTTTTCCAACCTTTAATGTGACCAATAATATGAACAATTTACTTGTAAAACCAACCAATCTGTTGGGCACCAAATATGGAGTATGCAAACCTTACAATAAGCTGAATGCATGCATGTGCACACACTTAAAATAATATTTTATTGCAGCAGCTTGTGATTTATTGACAGCATTTAGTCTGCTTAGGTACACACCTGCCATTAAGTAAAGGCACTCTGAGTAACACCAAATAACAGTCTGCTGTTCAAGTAGGATATTCATGACACTTGCTCAGTTGTCTGCAACAGCAACAGCCATGGCTTGCAGACAGCTTACAAAGCAGTAAAGGGATCTCATATTGTAAAGGTATCACTCAGGAGTAGTGTACAACAACATTACTACAGCATTGCATACACATAAAGAACGTCTACAGTTCAGCAGTAAAAACCAAGAAAAAAGCACACAAATTGCATTGCATACACCATGGAACACAGTGGAGACAGTCATCAAAAGGTGGATTGAATATGGGACAATAGTTCTGTTGAAAATAACCTGACATTCATCTAAAACTGATGAAAAGACATGTCCAAATCTGGTCAGGGAGGCTGCCAGTAGACATACAGCAATACTGATAGAGTTGCAAGAATCTCTTGCAAGTACTGGTGTTGTGTACTACATGTGAGAACAATCTCCCATATTCTGCATAAGTCTGGCCTATGGGGTAGGGTCAGAAGATGGAAGCATTTCCCCACACAGAAAAACATCCAGGGGTGGATACAACTTGCAATACAGCACATCAAGTCTGCCAAAGGTATGTGTGAAAATGTGTTATGGTGTAATGAGACTGTGGATCGACCTTACAGCCACAATACCAAAAGGTACATGTGGTGCGCAAGCAACACCTCTCTTCAACTGAAGGCCACCATCCCCATGTTGAATCATGCTGGTGGCATTGGCCTGCTGTGGGGATGCTGTTCTAAAGCCAAAACTGGACCTGTAGTCACGGTGGTGGGAATTCTGAACAGTTCTGAATAACACTCATGTCTGGCCCACATCCATCAGGCCACTGCAAGAATGCTGCAGATGGGGAGGGGTGTCTGCCTTCAACATGACAAAGACCCAAAGCATACATCCAAAGCTACCTAAGAATGGCTCCACCTGAATACATTCATGGTTATGGATTGGCCCAGCCACAGCCTAGATTTAAACCCAATAGTAAAATCCCAGTGTGACCTGATGAGGGCTGTGCACATGAGCTGCCCTTGCAATCTGACAGAGTTGGGGGACCTTTGCAAGGAAGAGTGGCCAAATAATGCCAAGTCAAGATGTGCTTATGCTGATAGACACCTTCCCAAGAAGAGTGAATGCTGTATGCCACTTACAAGGTCCTTCAACAAAGTATCATTTTAAGGGTGTGCACACTTATGCAACCACCATATTGTACATATTTCATTCATTATATTTTACATGTAACACATTTGTTTATCGATTGGATTGCACAGGTCATATATCACATGAAAGGTGGGTAATATATTTGAATGCATTATTGCGGTCTCATTTTATATATATTAGAAGAACATGGCATGTTAACAGGGTTGTGTACACTAATCATATCCACTGTAACTCAAATATATGTCATTAATTAGTGATGACACTCCTCAGATCATCCCAGTTATGTATCAGATAAACACAGGGGTTATGAGAAACAGAGCACACATATGAGCCAGACATCTACACATCCTGCAAGGATCTTTCCGGTTGTGAGGTATGCTCTGTAGTACTTGCCACTGTGCTATAAAAGTGAACAGCAATGATGTGTACATGGGTGCAGTCTGTGCTGGAAAAGGGCCAGCACCAACTAACATTACTCATGTATCCCAGATCCCTATATTGTTAGTTAAATGTAGTAAAACTGGCTGCAATGCATGGTGTTGAGGTCCGTGTGTCATGCATGTCACTATTTGGGTAATGTGAGGTCTGTGTAACAGATTTGTGCCACCTCATCTGTAAGTGTGTGTGTGTGTGTGTGTGTGTGTGTGTGTGTGTGTGTGTGTGTGTGTGTGTGTGTGTGTGTGTGTGTGTGCATGTGTGTCTGTGTGTGTGTGTGTGTGTGTGTGTGTGTGTGTGTGTGTGTGTGTGTGTGTGTGTGTGTGTGTGTGTGTGTGTGTGTGTGTGTGTGTGTGTGTGTGTGTGTGTGTGTGCATGCGTGTACCAGCCAACCTCAAAGTGCAGGTATTAATGTACATATGTTGTCTTCCCCTCACAGGTGGAGATGGGGATCGAGGTCCCTCCTGCCTGGAAACTGATGTCATTGTCTCTGCAGACTCTGACAATGATGATAAGAATAGTGAGGTACAGGTGGGGTTGTCAGGGGCTGAATCTGTGCCATTGGCTGGCATCCCACTGTTTTCCACACCACCCCTGCACAAAGTGACAATGCCCACACATACCCTGTCACCAGTGGCCACAGATGATGGACAGTTGGCAGGTAGTGGCAGGGAACAGACTAGTGTGGTGACTGTTGCAGGTGTGAGTGTAGATACTGGCCATAGCCAAAGTGGGGTGAGGTCCCACACAGGCAGATGGACAGGGGTGCTCACAGGAGGACTGCTGCTCATCAACCTACTGTCGCAAGTGTCACAACAGCTGTCTCCAGACGCATGTTTTGGGCTGTCATAGATGGACAGGCATGTAGTGAATGCCATACCAGACAAATAGAGTGGTGGATGCAATTCTTCCTGGTTTACAGGGCAACATACATGACCTTGTTGAGGCCACACATCAAAATACTGATGTCATGAATAGATGATAGGGTGAGACCTTGGCAATCTATGACAGTGGCATGTCTGTGCTAGAGAGTGTGGTGGGAGATGGGCATTGGCCATGTGGATGTAGGTCAGCAGCAATACCATTTGAGAGTCTCTGAGGCCATGCACCTTCACGCTCTCATAGTGGTAGTCACACCAGCACTACTGAAGGGAGGGGTTGCTGTCCACATCACACTGAAGCAGGCCATGGGGATGTGGTCCTGGCCAGTCCTGTCAGGACATGGATCTAGCAGACAGCAGTCACAATCAGGAAGCAGTATTGCATCTGGCCTTGGGCCTGGTGGTGCCAGTGATACCCCTGGCAGGACCAGTTCCCATGTCCATGGCTGGAGATGGTGAACTGGACACCCTGCCATGTACAGTCCACAGCTGTCCAATATACCCCTGTGTAGGGCAGCCACATGGCGTGACTGTGTGCATACATGCACACACACATCTGTATCACAGGTAGGTCACCTCCAGACACACGCAGCACCTCTCTACTGCCCATCTATTGGATACCCCTCCAAACACACACACATGATGTCAGCTGTATGGCCTGAACTAGGCCTCTGGTAAACCCACACCACACCCTATGCATATGATGATACCTGTGCCACTTCCCTGTCATCCATAACATCGATGCAGGGACATGCTAATATGGGTCTGATGCACAGGGTGAATATATTACAGTTGTAATACTGTGTAAGGTGCTGTCTGCTTGCATTTGTTATGGGTAAGCATACAGGTGTATGTACCTTATTAGCCAGGATGCATTATTGCTGTTAGTACCACCGGCTGAATGTAGTCTGACATGCTGTATTCTGTTTGCGTTCCAGGTGTCTGTGTGTCTGCAGGCTGTGGCCCTGCAGGCATTCCCAAGAGGGAGTATGGCAGAGTGTCATAGGCAAGGTACAGCTTTATATGTACATGTACCAGGTGTGTATGCATGCAACAGTGTGTGAGGAATATTGTTATCAGACAGTGTGGCCTTGCATACATACCCCTTGTCACAGACAGGTAGCCTTCAGACATGTTACCTCAGTGTTGTGTAGTACCACAAGCTCATACATATAGAACAGGTTACTGTAGTACTGTCAGCAGGTCCCTCACAAGCGTAGCCATTACATTAACTGCAACAGATTTACCTGTCAGCACCTGCTGGCCCTGCTATTTCTTTCCCATGCACTCAACCCTAATGCAGTTGATGAGGGCATGCATGATACTGTGTATGACAAGTTTGTGGTATGTATTCCTGAGTTCACTGGGTGGAACAGGGAGACAAAATGGTATATCCTTTGCATACACACAGTAAGGACTGACACAGGGGATGTGCATACAGTAACATAAACACAGTTGGTAATAGACAGATTAGTAAACCTACATATCCACTTTTGTGCACTGTATTATTACATACAGATGACATGCCCACATAGATTATTTGCATGGGACATAACACACTACCTCTTACAACACATAATGTTCTGAATGCCTTCATGGATGGTGAGATAACCCACGAGAAATAGCATGTGGAGTCATGCATTGCTCCTACAAGCCTAGAAAAGTGATAGGGTAGCAGGCATTTCATCAGCATGCTGTTTCAGTCAGGTATGATACCTGATGCTGGCATGTATGTCACTACACTCACTGTGACCAATTTGGCAACAATATCACATACATGGGCATTGTTAAGGGACACAGACCACATATAGGTTGCAAACATCTGGATATTCCATAGACATCTGTACAGAGGACTGGTATTATTTATTTATTTATTTCCAGTTTGATGACCGGGGAGTTTCACTGGGCTCAAGGAGCCCGTTTTAAGTGGAGACCCGGGGAGAAACGCTCCACATTACATACAAGTAAATCAAAACTTACAATTACAATCATAGAAGTATATACAGAGATGTAGCAAATTACAAATGCAAAAGATGAGCTTCTTCCTGACATACAGACATAGTTGATTAGAGAGCAATTTGTACAGCATATGGTTGAACTGAGGCAACAGAATAATCTGAACAAAATACTAACAACTATCAAATTGTAACTTTTTCTGTTGGTAGTTACAACGACTGAAAATTTGAAAGATATTGGTTTTGTAGAAAGTGGGAGAAATAATGGAGGACAGCACTGTGTATACAATGTATACATTCAAGATAGTGGTGGAAGAAGAGAGAGGTAGTTGAGCAGTAGAAAAGGAGGTAGATGTTTAGCAGAAAGAGATTCTGGTGTAAGCAGAGAGAAGCAGAAGTGTGGAGGAGAAAGAGGCAGTTGTTTTGTAGCAAAAGTGGAGTACACACATAGCATAGATAATTATCTTAGCTAATTAGCATCATCTAGAAAAGAGTAGCTATATAAAGCTATGTACAGTATTTACATTATCATTATATTATGATCAGCCACAGCATGAAGTTATGGGAAAGAGTAGTGGAAGCTAGGTTAAGGAGGGAGGTGATGATTAGTGAGCAGCAGTATGGTTTCATGCCAGGAAAGAGCACTACAGATGCAATGTTTGCTCTGAAGGTGCTGATGGGTAAGTATAGTGAAGGTCAGAAGGAGTTCTATTGTGTCTTTGTGGACTTAGAGAAAGCATATGACAGGGTGTCTAGAGAAGAGTTGTGGTATTGTATGAGGAAGTCAGGCATGGCAGAGAAGTTTGTAAGAATGGTACAGGATGAGTGTCAGGGCAGTGTGACAGTTGTGAAATTTGCAGAAGGAGTGACAGATGCATTCAAGGTGGAGGTGGGATGACATCAAGGATCAGCCCTGAGGCCTTTCTTATTTGCAATGGTGATGGACAGGTTGACAGACAAGGTCAGACAGGAGTCCTCATGGACTATGATGTTTTCGGATGACATTGTGATTTGTAGTGAGAGTACAGAGAACAGGTTAAGAAGACCCTGTACAGGTGCCAATATGCTTTAGAGAGGAGAGAAAGAAGGTCATTAGAACTAAGACAGAATATATGTGTGTGAATGACAGGGATGACAGAGGAATGGTGAGGATTCAGGGAGTAGAGCTGGCAAATGTGGATGAGTTTAAATACTTGGGATCAACAGTTCAGAGTAATGGTGAGTGTGGAAGACAGGTGAAGAAGAGAGTACAGGCAGGGTGGAGTGGGTGGAGAAGATTTCCAGGAGTGATTTGTGACAGACAGCAGTAAGAGTGAAAGGGAAGGTCTACAAGATGGTAGTGAGATCAACTATGATATATGGGTTGGACATGGTGGCACTGATGAAAAGACAGGAGTCAGAGCTGGAGGTGGCAGACTTAAAGATGTTAAAATATGCATCAGGTGTGTTGAGGATGGACAGGATTATAAATGAGTATATTAGAGAGCCAGCTCAGGTTGGACAGTTTGGAGACAAAGCCAGAGAGGTGAGATTGTCTAGGTGTGGGCATGTGCTTAGGAGGGATGCTGTGTATATTGGGAGAAGGATGCTAAGAATGGAGCTGCCAGGTAAGAGGAAAAGAGGAAGGGCTAAGATATGGTTTATGGATGTGGTGACACAGGACAAGCAGGCGCTTGGTGTGACAGAGCAAGATGCAGAGGACAGGTAGAAATGGAAACAGATTACCCACTGTGGCAACCCCTAATGGGAGCAGCCAAAATAAGAAGAAGTAGAAGTCACGAAATGAGGAATTCACCATGATGCTGTCTACTAATTACATAATGTAAATGTTGTTTGCACTGAAACACATTACCCTTCCAAATGTGTTTTAATGAAGTGGGGCCATTGGGCACTTATTTGGGAAGTGGTATTAATGACTATAATCTCTGAGTTTGGCTTTTATGGCTTGTAGTTGTCTTGCTCAATACAGAGACATTAAATAGTCTGCACAATGATCCACACCCTACATCAAGACTGTCATGCAGTGATCTTGCAAGGAACAATCAGGAATGCAGGGGTGCCACTCCACTACTTGATAATTTAAATATCAACTTCCAGTTAAATTGTTACTACATCTTAATGTGACACACATACATATCATTCACAGTAAAGATGATGTCCTTGATTAAAGTGATTCTGAAATTATTGCTACAGTATATAGTGATATATGATACATTTATTGCTGTTTTGAGTTCCTGTCAAAACACATCGTACATTCACCTTAACATATGTAATGCATACTACAACCATCTGCTGTCTGACACTTGTAATAACAATTGTCCCATGGCATAAGCAGATGATATGATGCTCTGTAGATTTTGGACTTAGACAGATGGGTGTTGGAATCCAGTAACAGCTAACTAGTGTAGGTGTGTTTATGAATCTAGTGACAGGTTGGACTGGTTTACTAAAGAAATCTTGTGTGCACAACTCCACTCTGGAGAAACAGTTATATGGACAGAGGAATCCCACAACACTTTCAGTTCCTTTTAGCACAAATATATGCTTTCCAAACATACATGGCATCATCTCTTCAAATGTGTTCTGTCTCACTCTTGCAGTAATACTTCTTCTGTGATGTTAGCAGATAATAAAATACTCTCTAGACTGTAGACTTAGATAGGTAGGGATTTAAGTCCAGTAAGGATTAACTGGTGAAAGTATGTGTGATTCTAATGAGAGGTAGGACTTTCTATCCAACAGCTCAGATGTGTTGATTTCCCTCAGTGAAAACATTTACACAAGGAGAGGCTTCCACAACTATTTAAAACTCTCATAAGGCCAACATTTGCTTTGCCACACAATGTTGAGTTCATCCCTTCAAAGTTGTTTTCCCCACAACTGTACTCAGACTTCTCCTGTGGCATGAGTGGATAATACACAGTTCTGAAGATTGTGGACATAAACAGGGGTTCAAATCCAATAAAATTTAACTAGTGTGATTATAGTGCTAGGTAGGACTGGCATATCCAACAGCTCTGGTGTGTACACTTCTCTGTAAAAGCATTTACACAGGGAAAGAGCTTCCATTACTATTTCAATCTCTATTAAGGCCAATATTTGGCTTGTCACACAATGATGAGGCCATCCCTTGAAATACGTTCTGTCTCAGTGCTATACTTCGACATCTCCTGTGGTATGTCTAGATAATACACAGTTCTGTAAACTTTAGATTTTGATAAGTAGGGTTTTGAGTCTGTCAAAGTATAACCAGAGAGAGGTTAGCATAATGGTTAAGATATTTGCCTTACAGACACAAGGTGTAGGGATTCATTCTCATATGGGTTAATTGGCAAAAGCTTAAAATGGCCCAAGAGGGCAATTAGACTAGTACTAATCTCTGAACCTATGAACTTCCTATAATGTATGTGTAGAAATACAAAGTGACAGCCAAAACTGCATTACCCAACAAGTGATTATGTGGTTAGCTCACACTTCTGTGAACACTGACATGCCTAAAGGATTTTGAGCCCTCTACATATTTTACGACAATATATAAGCACTCCCAAATAATGCTTATGTCAGTCCTTGAAGTGTCTGCTTTCCAACACCTATAATCAAAATTCTCCAGTGCTGGAAGTAGTTAATACACAACTCTATATGTTGTGGATGGGTCTATATCACAGCAGCAATGTTTACTTGCCTTGAATGGCTATTCATTGAACTGACATCAGTGAATGGCCCTTCATCAAATGTTCACATCAGCAAATGTTTTTCTCAAGGTAAGACATCACTTTGCCAGCATACCAACCTACACACATGCCACAGTACACCAAAACCACAAACCCCCAATGTGGGGGGATGCACTTCCCAAAACCTCCTACTTATATATACCAACTCTGAAATTGCACTACAATGGGAAAAAAGGCAAATTTCTGTATGTTGGTAACATGACTTCCTTCCCTGGGAAAAACATTTGCTGATGTGAACATTCAATGAAGGGCCATTCAATGAATAGCCAGTCAAGGTAAGTTAACTTTGATGAAGTGATATAGACCTGTTGTGAACATGGAAAGGTACTGTTTCAAATTAAACTATTCTTACACACTGTGGTTGTATAACATGTGATCTGAATTGTAGAGCAATAGTTTAATCACTGATGGGATGTGCATAAATTAATGTTGGCTGAATATTGACATGGCTGCATCATTTTCATAACTCAAAATTATTTAATGTGACTCATAATGCTTCGACTACTCCACTGATGTCGTCTCTTAGAATGTGTGCTGTCTAACAACTGTAATAATGATGTCTTCTTTTGCATGAGCATTTAATATGCAGTTCTATAATATTGTGGCACTAGATAGGCAGGGATTTGAATCAGCTAATGTCATTGCGGAAGACCATAGTCAAAGTCAATGTCAAAGTAAACTTTACTGTTATTCAGATTCCACAACAAGTGCAACTGGAAGAAATTACTTTACTCCAGGCTCTATGCGTAACCATATAACATACAACAATTTACATTACTATATTCAAACATTCCTACTACCTAGTATTTACTGTTTTACATAGCAACATCCATTTAACAAGTTAAAGAGACACTGTATTTATTGCACAAATTTCCACAGCTACTTTTTATTGCACAGGATTCTGTTGGCACTAGTCTAAGGAAACATAATGTTTATTGCACAAACATTTTACAGCTGTCACTTATTGCACAGGATTCTGTTTCATCAGCAGATATTGCACAGGAATAAGATTATACTCTGTTAGATACATTGCACAGAGTATTTAAGACCTTTTAAGTTTATTGCACAGAAATATACTTCTCACTCATCATATTATACATGTCATATATAGTGACAGACAGGACTGGCTTACTCAACAGATGGTGACATACAAAACCAAAGTACTCTGTAAAGTAACAGAGGAGAGCTTAATGTTTATGAGCCAGAGATGACTTAACCATTGCAACAGGCTACTGATGTAATCTCTTCAAGAGAGTGATTCATGAAATGTCAGATAGTTTTCTTACCATGGCATCATTTGTTGAGATAATACTCTCTGAAGTATGACCATACATACGCAGGTGTACAAGTCTTTCAAGGTGCAAGTACAGTGTATGGGGTAGACAGATAACACACAGGACTGACAACAGAAGTTGATGATTAAAACTTCACTTAGTGCAAACATTTACTGTTGGCAAAAGTCAGGCAAACCTTTATAATCCATTTGATGGGAGATTTAAGCATTCAAGCACAATACTCCGGTTATCTTTTCAAATGTGTATTGTCTGACAAGTGTGATATAAAGTTTTGTGCAACATATTCAGTTGGTGAACAGTTGATGTACAGGTCCAGAGTAGCTTAACCTACATTGAAAATGTTAAAGTGGTGTATGTCTTTCATTATGTTGTTCACATTACAGTGTTTATAGGCAAGAATGTCTTATTCAAAATCTTTTTTTATTTTTAAAACAATTTTTTATTAATTTTAAAACAAATAATTTGCAAAATTATTTACAGATAAATAGAACAAAAACATAGCTATTTACAGATGCCCATAACAAAAACAAACATAGAAAACTAAATCATTAAAATTTATCAAGTAAATCACTTAATTTTGACCAAATTCTAAATTGACCAAATTCTAAATGGGTGAGTAATATTTGAAGTTCTCATTTTGGCAGTTGACAATTCTTTTTTTACAGACATTTTTTTGTTAAATTAATGAACTCAGTGAAAGAAAGCGTAGTCTAACATTTCCAGTTCTTTGTGATTACTTTTCTTGCTATAGCTAAAATGGACCAAAGGAGAGGCACATGCACCATAGGAATAGAATCTGGAACTAGAGCATTAAATAAAATCAAGGAGATAGAAATTATAAATGTCTTGGACAAAATTTTTAAATTCCCCCAAAAAATAAGTTACTATTTTACAATCCAAAATCATAAGAAACCAATCTATGGTAGAGACTTCATCACACTTCCAACAATTAATTTTTGCATAGTTATATATTAAAGCCACTTTATGTGGAGTTAAAAAAGCTTTGTGAAGAAATCTCCACATATATATTTTCCAATAAGGAGGGGAAGTAGATTTTCCCAGAGATGTAAGAATTAAGAATTTATCTTTATCAGAAAAGGCCTTCTCATTAATATTAGTTGAGCAATTCCAAAAAAATAAATCTGTGGAACCCAACTCTCCTATTATTTTATAAAGTATTTACATATATGATTTATACTTTTTTGAGTTACTATTGATTCTGAAAAAAAAAAAACTCAAGTATCTTTAGACTATCTCTACAAAATGTGTTACAGTATTTTTATTAAAGTTTTCTGCCATATGCAAACACTCTTGTTTTTTACTATGTTTGGAATAGGTTTTGTTTGAATCCCCATGAAGATTTTGATTTTATCATGAATATATTTTTACAAGATTATGTAGTCAACCAATTATTATTTTCTAAACAACGACTTGCAAGAAGATAACCTGTATTATGTAATTTATTTTTGAGTCAAAAGATTAAATGTGTATCTCTAAGGTCAAAAATTTGTATATATTAAAAGTTCCCAAACAACTCATGGCATTTGATATAGGGAACACTAAAAACAATAACTCTTTAACTATATAACTAGAATTCATGAGTCCTTGAAATTTATAATGTAATCAGTGAAGGGAGAGGAACAATATTTTTTTCTTTTCATTTAAACATACTTCTTTCAAGATCCAGTAAACTTTATTAAATGCAAAATTGGAGAAAGATTCTACAACATAGCAGTTATTATTTAGTAATCTTTCAGGAAATACAATACTCCACTTATACTTTAATATAAGCTCTTGTCTTCTGTGCTATATGAAACAGTTTAGAGAACATACTTAAAGCACCTCAGTATGCTTAATATCTGTTACCTTAATTACTCAGAGTTCCTTCGCTAATTACTGTAAATAATATGTAAATTCTGTATTTATTACTGAAATATATAATTTTATTTTATACTAAACTGACTTTTAAGTAATTTCAAGCATTTTTCATCTCCCATTGGTATGATGAATATAAAAACGTGATACACAGATTTCAGAATATGGCAATGAAAAGTAATATAAGCAAATTTCTACGTGCATGATACCTAAAACATGATCATAAAATGCTTCCTTACAGAAGTTAAATGTTATATGTATATTCCAAGTACTAGAAGTAATGATAGTAGCATTAGGATTGGGAGGGTGGCCTAATGGTTAAGGTGCTTGCCTTACAAACACAAGGTCCAGGGTTTGAGTCTCACAAGGGATAATTGGCTAGGCTTAAAATGGCTCGAAAGGGCAGTTAGCTTTGTACTAATCTATGAACCTATGAACCTATGATATATTCATAATGCAAACATTCACTTAAAAATACCTATTTATGTTTACTCTCATGCATATATACATAGAACATATTCACTTTCTGAACTATTAATATACATATCAAGCATCTACTCATAATTTACAAACACATATACACAGTTATATGTATGCACATCTATTTAAATATATTCTACATATATATAAGCACATACAATATACACAAACATGTAATTTTAAATTGTAAGTCACCTTTTAATTATACTTCCATATTCTATTACTTTCACCTTTTCACCCATGTTGTCAAATGAGTTTTAACTGTTTTATTATATGTGATCTTGATAGGTATTGGTTTTATAATGTATAGAGGTTAATGTGTTATAGGTATTGTCAGTTTTCTTTATTTCCTCCATATAAATGCTTAAATACTAAGCTATAGTATTTTCCATAGTAGGATTAATTAGAGAAATGACTATATAAAATGTCTTGATCAAATAGAGAAATTTAAAATGCATTATATCTGAGATAGTTTTGATATATTCAGAAATACATAATATCATTCTTTATTATTAACATTTCCAAACTTATATTTCTATGATCTTAAATATGAATATTTCTCAAATAAATACTTTATATTGTTTTTCCTTTTAAACATTACATGAGTGTGCTCTAAATAGTTATAATTAATAATATTGTTTTAATATTACAAATCAGTAGCAACTGTTTAGCTTGGTGACATTGGTATGTATTGGTTGGTGTGTGATTTGTATGATTATATCATCAAATCAGGGAATTTTCCTTTCATGATGGGAGGTTGAATGTATATAAGTTTGAAATTTTGCTTTTTTGTTCTTTTTTTGTATTTGTCCATAACAATTATTAGTACACAGTTATTATACTTTAAGCTAAATCATCTTAAATCAGTACATTTACATATTCTTATGAATGTCGACATATAATTGTCTCTCATTAAACATCAGTGAACTTAATCAATTGAACATGAGTAGCTTAAACAAATGTTTAAAGGAACTGCATAAACTACATAACTGCATAAAGCTTGCATACGTTTCTTACAAGAAACACATTTGTTACCTGAAGATGTAGCTAGATTGACATTAAAATGTTATTCAAATCTTGTTAGCTCTCATTGGGGGAAATTCATTATCTATGCCTGAAATATTAACTATCTATTCAGATAAAAATAGCATGTTGGGTTTAGAAGTAGAAGAAATTGACAAAAAACTTATACTTTTGTGAATTCCTACAGCTTAGCCAGAATTAGAGCCAAAGTTGCTTTGAAATATTTGGATATTATACCCTTATATAAAAAAGGTAAATTGATTATTGCAGAAGATTTTAACTGTATTCTTACTAGTAAAGATACAACTACTGGTAAGGATTGGCAAGAGAAATTTAACAATAAAGATATTACATTGAGAATTGCGAATCTGGCATTTAATTCAACATTTGGAAAACTTAATCCACCTTTTTGCCAACTTTTAACATGCCAGTCAAAGGATATTCTTGGTTTATTGGGGAACCAGAGAAAATTAAGAAGACTAGAATTTAATTTATTAAAGAACTTTTTAGGGGGCAACATAATTAATGATTGTAGATAGAAAAGTATTTTGATAGGATTATCATTTTTTTATTAAAGTAAGTCTATCTTCCACTGTAAAAAATTGTTCCAATTAATAATGATTTTAGTAACAGTGTCCATTACATTACTATAATTTACTACTATCGAGTTTTTTACAGTAGATTTAATTATAATTCCAAAATAATTAATTTGTGAATTCTCCCAAATAAAACTATTATAGTTTCTAAAATAATTATTAACTTTTTTATTAATAAGTAAAGTTTATAACTTTATCAGGGTTAAACATTAAACCTGACACTTTTTCAAAGTAATTGACCGACATAGGTAAATTTTCTATTGACGTTTTAACATCACCACTTGTTATTAAAATATCATCTGCAAATAAATAACTTTCATCTATTGAGAATCCCTGAATTTTGCTATTTTATCTGAAAACATTTGTGAAAGGTTCAATTGCTAGAGCAAATAATAGAGGTGACAAGTTACAACCCTGTTTTGTACCTTTTCGTATTTTGAAAGCACTATTAAGAAAAGACCCAGTTTTAATAAAAGAAAATTAGTTACTATATAGATGAGTTATAAGAGTTATAAAATCTAGGGAAAATTCATATTGTTTAAGGTTTTTAACAAATAATTCTAATAGAATCAAAAGCCTTATTTATATCTAGACTTATTATAGTTCTTTTTTATTAGCCAGATCTATTAAAGTATTAAGCATAATTATGTTATCCTGAATCTTTCTATGTAGTATAAAACCAGTCTGATCATCATTTATTAATCATGGCACAATAAGGTTCAATCTTTTTGCAAGAACAGACATAAATATTTTATAATCAATATTAATAATGATAGGATGGTAAGAAGAACATACGTTAGAATCTTTATTTGGTTCAAGATAAGAGATATCAGGGAATATTTCTGAGGGGTGGTTGACATATACTTAACTTGTTCAAAAACTTTCAATAGAATATTTAAAATATTATCTGGGAATAATTTGTATAATTCTGGGATTATACTATCAAGAACAGGAGCTTTATTTGGTTTAATATTATTAATTTGATCTTTTAACTCCTTAAATGAGAATGATTCATCAATTTTGGAGATTTGTTCTTTGGTTAATTTTAAACCTTATGTTGTCTTTCAAAAAGTCATCAGTTATGCCATTTATTTCTAAGTCTGTCTCTTTGTTATTAATTTCTTCATAATATTTCCTTAAGCATTCTAGTAAGTCTTTTAAATTAGTCACTTTTTTCATTTTTATCACCTTGTTTGGAAATTATTTCTTTAATATGATTAGTATTTTTCTTATATCTAACAGCCAACCTGTATAAGCTTTTTTGGTTTATTGAGTAAGTTTGAAATTTTAATTTTTCCAGATTTATTGATATTATATGGTGAAGTATATCAACATATTTCAGATTTAATATTTTAAACTCAGCATTTTCCAATTTGGCATACAGTTTTAAATTGGATTTCAATTTATCTATATTAGACTGCAAATATATTAATTTCTTATGACACTTTTTTTTATATATGTACCATTTTTTAATTATTTGATATAGATAAGGTTTTAAAGAATCCCAGAAAATTATTTCTGAAACTTCTTCAATATTATTAATTTCAGTATATTGATCTACTTATTTTAGACACCATTCCTTAAAGTCTTTTCATTTTACTATATAAACAGGCATTTCTTGATAGTAAATCAAATCCCTTGGCTAACGTAAATGTAATAACACTGTGGTCAGATAAAGGAAACAAAGTTATCAATGCATCTTCAATTTTAGTCAATAAACTACTAGAAGTAAAAATGTTATCAATGTTTGTCTGGGTGCCAAATCTATAAGAATAATGTGTAAAAGTAACAAAGTTAGTTGATTTAGTATCATAGGTAGCGCTCAAATATTGAGAATTAATAAAATGATCTAAGTGTTTTTACAATTGAGGATAGCTTAGGAACCTTACCAGTAGGTTTTTTTTTCGAAAAAACCTGCCCTCTTTTTCAATCCCCCAAAATTACAATTTGGTTTCTATTTTTCAATTTTTGGGCCTGTGGGCATGTCAAGGTATGTCGATATAAGGCATTACTGTAATTCTGTTTCTGTATTTCATAAAGATGTTCATAAATCCTCCGTTTTAGGTGTCTCTCAGTTTTGCCTATATAAAATCCTTGACAAATCTGACACATACTAAGGTAAATTATTCTCTGACTATTACAGTTGGAATAATTAGATGCATGAATCCATTTGTTTCTACCAGAAATAAAAAGTTTTTCAGTATGTGCTATGTATTTACATTGTCCACAGGCTCCACATCTATATGTCCCTTTACGTTGATTTGAATGAAGGTGCAAGTACAGTGTATGGGGTAGACAGATAACACACAGGACTGACAACAGAAGTTGATGATTAAAACTTCACTTAGTGCAAACATTTACTGTTGGCAAAAGTCAGGCAAACTTTTATAATCCATTTGATGGGAGATTTAAGCATTCAAGCACAATACTCCGGTTACCTTTTCAAATGTGTATTGTCTGACAAGTGTGATATAAAGTTTTGTGCAACACATTCAGTTGGTGAACAGTTGGTGTACAGGTCCAGAGTAGCTCAACCTACATTGAAAATGTTAAAGTGGTGTATGTCTTTCATTATGTTGTTCACATTACAGTGTTTATAGGCAAGAATTTCTTATTCAAAATCTTTTTTTATTTTTAAAACAATTTTTTATTAATTTTAAAACAAATAATTTGCAAAATTATGTACAGATAAATAGAACAAAAACATAGCTATTTACAGATGCCCACAACAAAAACAAACATAGAAAACTAAATCATTAAAATTTATCAAGTAAATCACTTAATTTTGACCAAATTCTAAATTGACCAAATTCTAAACGGGTGAGTAATATTTCAAGTTCTCATTTTGGCAGTTGACTATTCTTTTTTTACAGACATTTTTTTTGTTAAATTAATGAACTCAGTGAAAGAAAGAGTAGTCTAACATTTCCAATTCTTTGTGATTACTTTTCTTGCTATAGCTAAAATGGACCAAAGGAGAGGCACATGCACCATAGGAATAGAATCTGGAACTAGAGCATTAAATAAAATCAAGGAGATAGAAATTATAAACGTATCTGTCCACAAAACTTGGACAAAATTTTTAAATTCCCCCAAAAAATAAGTTACTATTTTACAATCCAAAATCATAAGAAACCAATCTATGGTAGAGACTTCATCACACTTCCAACAATTCATTTTTGCATAGTTATATATTAAAGCCACTTTATGTGAAGTTAAAAAAGCTTTGTGAAGAAATCTCCACATATATATTTTCAAATAAGGAGGGGAAGTAGATTTTCCCAGAGATTTAAGAATTAAGAATTTATCTTTATCAGAAAAGGCCTTCTCATTAATATTAGTTGAGCAATTCCAAAACAATAAATCTGTGGAACCCAACTCTCCTATTATTTTATAAAGTATTTACATATATGATTTATACTTTTTTGAGTTACTATTGATTCTGAGAAAAAAAACTCAAGTATCTTTAGACTATCTCTACAAAATGTGTTACAGTATTTTTTATTAAAGTTTTCTGCCATATGCAAACACTCTTGTTTTTTACTATGTTTGGAATAGATTTTGTTTGAAACTCCATGAAGATTTTGATTTTATCATGAATATATTTTTACAAGATTATGTAGTCAACCAATTATTATTTTCTAAACAATGATTTGCAAGAAGATAACCTGTATTATGTAATTTATTTCTGAGTCAAAAGATTAAATGTGTATCTCTAAGGTCAAAAATTTGTTTATATTAAAAGTTCCCAAACAACTCATGGCATTTGATATAGGGAACACTAAAAACAATAACTCTTTAACTATATAATTAGAATTCATGAGTCCTTGAAATTTATAATGTAATCAGTGAAGGGAGAGGAATAGTATTTTTTCTTTTCATTTAAACATACTTCTTTCAAGATCCAGTAAACTTTATTAATTGCAAAATTGGAGAAAGATTCTACAACATAGCAGTTATTATTTAGTAATCTTTCAGGAAAGGATTTCCAAGAGGATTGGCAAGAGAAATTTAACAATAAAGATATTACATTGAGAATTGCGAATCTGGCATTTAATTCAACATTTGGAAAACGTAATCCACCTTTTTGCCAACTTTTAACATGCCAGTCAAAGGATATTCTTGGTTTATTGGGGAACCAGAGAAAATTAAGAAGACTAGAATTTAATTTATTAAATAATTTTTTAGGGGGCAACATAATTAATGATTGTAGATAGAAAAGTATTTTGATAGGATTATCATTTTTTTATTAAAGTAAGTCTATCTTCCACTGTAAAAAGTTGTTCCAATTAATAATTATTTTAGTAACAGTGTCCATTACATTACTATAATTTACTACTATCGAGTTTTTTTACAGTAGATTTAATTATAATTCCAAGATAATTAATTTGTGAATTCTCCAAAATAAAACTATTATAGTTTCTAAAATAATTATTAACTTTTTTATTAATAAGTAAAGTTTATAACTTTATCAGGGTTAAACATTAAACCTGACACTTTTTCAAAGTAATTGACCGACATAGGTAAATTTTCTATTGACGTTTTAACATCACCACTTGTTATTAAAATATCATCTGCAAATAAATAACTTTCATCTATTGAGAATCCCTGAATTTTGCTATTTTATCTGAAAACATTTGTGAAAAGTTCAATTGCTAGAGCAAATAATAGAGGTGACAAGTTACAACCCTGTTTTGTACCTTTTAGTATTTTGAAAGCACTATTAAGAAAAGACCCAGTTTTAATAAAAGAAAATTAGTTACTATATAGATGAGTTATAAGAGTTATAAAATCTAGGGAAAATTCATATTGTTTAAGGTTTTTAACAAATAATTCTAACTAATAGAATCAAAAGCCTTATTTATATCTAGACTTATTATAATTCTTTTTCATTAGCCAGATCTATTAAAGTATTAAGCATAATTATGTTATCCTGAATCTTTCTATGTAGTATAAAACCAGTCTGATCATCATTTATTAATCATGGCACAATAAGGTTCAATCTTTTTGCAAGAACAGACATAAATATTTTATAATCAATATTAATAATGATAGGATGGTAAGAAGAACATACGTTAGAATCTTTATTTGGTTCAAGATAAGAGATATCAGGGAATATTTCTGAGGGGTGGTTGACATATACTTAACTTGTTCAAAAACTTTCAATAGAATATTTAAAATATTATCTGGGAATAATTTGTATAATTCTGGGATTATACTATCAAGAACAGGAGCTTTATTTGGTTTAATATTATTAATTTGATCTTTTAACTCCTTAAATAAGAATGATTCATCAATTTTGGAGATTTGTTCTTTGGTTAATTTTAAACCTTATGTTGTCTTTCAAAAAGTCATCAGTTATGCCATTTATTTCTAAGTCTGTCTCTTTGTTATTAATCTCTTCATAATATTTCCTTAAGCATTCTAGTAAGTCTTTTAAATTAGTCACTTTTTTCATTTTTATCACCTTGTTTGGAAATTATTTCTTTAATATGATTAGTATTTTTCTTATATCTAACAGCCAACCTGTATAAGCTTTTTTGGTTTATTGAGTAAGTTTGAAATTTTAATTTTTCCAGATTTATTGATATTATATGGTGAAGTATATCAACATATTTCTGATTTAATATTTTAAACTCAGCATTTTCCAATTTGGCATACAGTTTTAAATTGGATTTCAATTTATCTATATTAGACTGCAAATAAATTAATTTCTTATGCCACTCTTTTTTATATATGTACCAATTTTTAATTATTTGATATAGATAAGGTTTTAAAGAATCCCAGAAAATTATTTCTGAAACTTCTTCAATATTATTAATTTCAGTATATTGATCTACTTATTTTAGACACCATTCCTTAAAGTCTTTTCATTTTACTTTATAAACAGGCATTTCTTGATAGTAAATCAAATCCCTTGGCTAACGTAAATGTAATACCACCGTGGTCAGATAAAGGACATGAAGTTATCAATGCATCTTCAATTTTAGTAAATAAACTACTAGAAGTAAAAGATATATCAATGTTTGTCTGGGTGCCAAACCTATAAGAATAATGTGTAAAAGTAACAAAGTTAGTTGATTTAGTATCATAGGTAGCGCTCAAATATTGAGAATTAATAAAATGATCTAAGTGTTTTTACAATTGAGGATAGCTTAGGAACCTTACCAGTAGTTGTATCTTTACTAGTAAGAATACAGTTAAAATCTTCTGCAATAATCAATTTACCTTTTTTATATAAGGGTATAATATCCAAATGTTTCAAAGCAACTTTGGCTCTAATTCTGGCTAAGCTGTAGGAATTCACAAAAGTATAAGTTTTTTTGTCAATTTCTTCTACTTCTAAACCCAACATGCTATTTTTATCTGAATAGATAGTTAATATTTCAGGCATAGATAATGAATTCCCCCCAATGAGAGCTAACAAGATTTGAATAACATTTTAATGTCAATCTAGCTACATCTTCAGGTAACAAATGTGTTTCTTGTAAGAAACATATGCGAGCTTTATGCAGTTATGTAGTTTATGCAGTTCCTTTAAACATTTGTTTAAGCTACTCATGTTCAATTGATTAAGTTCACTGATGTTTAATGAGAGACAATTATATGTCGACATTCATAAGAATATGTAAATGTACTGATTTAAGATGATTTAGCTTAAAGTATAATAACTGTGTATTAATAATTGTTATGGACAAATACAAAAAACATGAACAAAAAAACAAAATTTCAAACTTATATACATTCAACCTCCCATCATGAAAGGAAAATTCCCTGATTTGATGATATAATCATACAAATCACACACCAACCAATACATACCAATGCCACCAAGCTAAACAGTTGCTACTGATTTGTAATATTAAAACAATATTATTAATTATAACTATTTAGAGCACAATCATGTCATGTTTAAAAGGAAAAACAATATAAAGTATTTATTTGAGAAATATTCATATTTAATATCATAGAAATATAAGGTTGGAAATGTTAATAATAAAGAATGATATTATGTATTTCTGAATATATCAAAAATATCTCAGAAATAATGCATTTTAAATTTCTCTATTTGATCAAGACATTTTATATAGTCATTTCTCTAATTAATCCTACTATGGAAAATACTATAGCCTAGTATTTAAGCATTTATATGGAGGAAATAAAGAAAACTGACAATACCTATAACACATTAACCTCTATACATTATAAAACCAATACATATCAAGATCACATATAATAAAACAGTTAAAACTCATTTGACAACATGGGTGAAAAGGTGAAAGTAATAGAATATGGAAGTATAATTAAAAGGTGACTTACAATTTAAAATTACATGTTTGTGTATATTGTATGTGCTTATATATGTAGAATATATTTAAATGGATGTGCATACATATAACTGTGTATATGTGTTTGTAAATTATGAGTAGATGCTTGATATGTATATTAATAGTTCAGAAAGTGAATATGTTCTATGTATATATGCATGAGAGTAAACATAAATGGGTATTTTTAAGTGAATGTTTGCATTATGAATATATCATAGGTTCATAGGTTCATAGATTAGTACTAAGCTAACTGCCCTTTCGAGCCATTTTAAGCCTAGCAAATTATCCCTTGTGAGACTCAAACCCTGGACCTTGTGTTTGTAAGGCAAGCACCTTAACCATTAGGCCACCCTCCCAATCCTAATGCTACTATCATTACTTCTAGTACTTGGAATATACATATAACATTTAACTTCTGTAAGGAAGCATTTTATGATCATGTTTTAAGTATCATGCACGTAGAAATTTGCTTATATTACTTTTCATTGCCATATTCTGAAATCTGTGTATCATGTTTTTATATTCATCATACCAATGGGAGATGAAAAATGCTTGAAATTACTTAAAAGTCAGTTTACTATAAAATAAAATTATAAATTTCAGTAATAAATACAGAATTTACATATTATTTACAGTAATTAGCGAAGTAACTCTGAGTAATTAAGGTAACAGATGTTAAGCATATTGAGGTGCTTTAAGTATGTTCTCTAGACTGTTTCATATAGCACAGAAGACAAGAGCTTATATTAAAGTATAAGTGGAGTATTGTATATCAATGCTGTTATATGAAAATTAATATATATATATATATATATATATATATATATATATATATATATATATATATATATATATATACACACACAAGTCAAATAAATATATTTAACTCAGAGCAAGTTTATAATCACTGTCAATAGTTTCCAGTTAAATGTCTGTAAAAAATCATTTTGTATAAAAAAACAGTTTTATAGCAACCATTATGCAGAGGTGTGAACCATATGTTATCTCATATAAGATATGGTAGCTTCCTGCATGCTTGTTTCCATTTACATTTTAGTAATGAAGTGTTCCCTGTGTTTAACCTTACAGTTTTGTTGCATTGCACAGCTCTTTTGGGCATTACATCAGATGTTAGATTTCACAACAGCATTTCAAGGAAAGCATTAGGACAACTATATACTGAAGTAATACCAAAAGGTTATGAGGGTATTTTTTTGTAGGCAGTTGGTTATACATTCTGTAAATACATCTGTAGACACCTTACTTATAAATAGACAAGGGTGGTCTGTGTAAACATGTATTTCAATTTTAATGTGTTTTTGCATGTGAATGTCCTTATGTATATAGAGTTTCAATGTTGAATTATTTACTTAAGTATGGATGCTTAATCTATATCGCACCAACTTTCAGGTGATTATGATCTCTCTATAACAATATTTGAATACACTGTCAGATGTTATGTATGGCACATGTTATTGTCTTTTTACTATGCTATCAGCTTCATTCATGCTATGCATTTCTAAGTATTCTGTATTCCACCAACAGTCTTGATGCTAAGCTACCTCTTTGTATTATATCTCAGGTCTTCCATCATCTGTGGATCATTCATGGTCTATGTGTTTGTTATATTTTTATGAGATTATATCTTATATGTGCCACTGTCTGTTGCAAGAATCAGATCAGTTATTTTACTTATTAGATCTTATTTAATGAAAGTATCTATTCTTCTGAAGGATCTGTATTCTGAGGGAGCCTGGGTAGAAAATACCAGATAGCCCTTGAACAATGCAAAAGTTAGAAAATGTCAGAAATATAAGACATAGCTCGCAAAGAATTTAATGGTTTGTACTTGCATAAATGAAATGTGAATATGAAACAATATATTAGGTCAGTGAGAATAATGGATCAGTTAAGGAAAGTAATCTTTTAAAATATCAAGACTTACAATGCTAAGTCCTGAAATATTTAGATTGAATAATCAAAAATCCAGTCTGACAGTGTGTAAATATTTGTGTGTACAATATAACAGGTAGCAAGTTACAGAACCAAAGAAACTGTAGAGGAAATTCCATTACTGTAATCAGTACTTCTTTGTTAACCAGAAGTGTTCTGCATAGCAGTAACTGCCTAATTTAATATTATTAAAGTTATATTAGTTTCTTCAGCTTCTTTTATGACACATTAAAACCAGTAATATTGATTTAAACATGCATTTTCATGACTATAAATGACATATTCCTCTGTACTGTAATGATCTGCTGCATGAGTATATTATATCTGCACTGTACTTATATAAAAGATTCAACTTTCACTGAACTATAATTAGGATAACCACAAGATGTCACTAAATAGAGATTAGCACCAGGTGTCTTTAAGTCTACAGATGTCTTCTTTGTCTTCTTCCCACTGTATTCTTCTTTCCTTTTATTCTTTTCATTATTCCACTTTTTAAAAGATAATGATCATAAAAAAACTGCATGGATATGTTTTAAAATTAACTAGATTAATTGTAAATGTTCTGTTTTTGTGTTTCTTCAGCTTGTTTTAACATTCCAAAAGTTCACTTCCTGTAAATGAGGGTTAACGTTCAAAATGCATTTCCTGCAGCACAGGCAGCTTGAACATGGAATCTAGACTGTTACAAGATGAAAAACAGCTTGAGATATGTGAAAAACATTCTAAAGCAATTTAACTAATATAAGGTAGGAAAAGGGACTAAAAAAGAAGCTGTTACTGTAAAAACAGTCAGTAGCATCTCTAATTCTTTGAATAACAGCCCAAGTAATGAACAAACACCACACAAGTTAAACCTATTAAAAGAAAGTGAAGTAATGTATACAAATAATTTTCATTCAGCCAAAACCACCAAACACAACACCATATACACATAGATTAAGCGTATCACATACAAATGTATTCACGAGAAAGCTCATCACATACAACCACATTCACCAGACAGAATAACCACAAAAAAAAAACAGATAGCTTGAAATTATGTACAGAAAGTATATATAAATTAAGTGAATTAGTTAAGCATATTAATATGCACCCCCACATACATAGTGCTCTCTGTGTTACAAAATAATGCTTGAGAGGATTTGAATAAAATAATAAAGAGGCTTACAAGTAATAGTAATATTAATATGTATACACACTATCTCAGATACTGTCAATACACACATCCCCACCATATACACACTACTCTCTATGTTTGAAAATAATGTCAGAGAGAATTAAAATAAAATAATAAAGGGACTTAAGTAATAATAACATATATACATTATTTCATATACTATAGGAAATATATTTTGATAAAATATGTGATTTTGTTTGTTTTACCTTGTATTTGATGAAGAACTGTAATAAATGATAAAATTCAATACTTATGAGAAAGATATTTAGGCAAAACAGAAAACGAAAACAACATTAATAGATCCAGTGTAGTCAAACCTGATAGTGTTGTTATTTGTTTTATTGGAGAATTAGCCCAAGCAATCTTCAGTACCAGGTCTTGTCTTGGCTGGGCAGAAATTTTACAATAATAGATCTGAGGACTGCAGGATTTTTCTTCAAAGAAGTCAAAAGAGATCTATAGGCTCTTTTAATACCAAAAGAGAGAGTTTCTGGTAGATTTAGAACTTTAGGCATCCAGCTAGTTAAAAACTATAACATATTGTCTCCTTCTTCCTTTTCTGGTATTCCATATATCCTAATATTATTTCTTCTAGATCTACTTTCTTTGTCCTTTATTTTTCTATAACCAAAGTATTTTATTTTAACAGGAATTCTGTGTGACTCTCACCCTCTGTCATTCTGCTATCCAGGTCATTTAATGTGTCTTCTATTGCTGAGATCTGAACAGATTTTTGTCTTATGATCTCTTTTAACATTTATGTTTATTCTTGTAATCTTCTTTTATATTGTACATCCTGATCTCAAGTTTATTAAACTTAATCGAAAGCTCCTGGATACTATCCATTACAGACCGAAGTTCCTTTTGAGTGACTGATTCTGTCACAAAAATCAATAAAACTTCTAATAAGAAAAAAAATCAAAGAAAAACATAAAAATATGATGGTTCTTTCAAATAGTTGTCCAAGTTTGTTTAAAGATTCAAAATGTATAGGGAAATAACTTTTTGTTAAGTTTGTATAATAAAATCATGTCAGAAAAAAAGAAAATAAAGTAAAGCTAAGATTCTGTGCTGTTAGCAGTTTGCCATCTTCTTATTTAAGATATTGAAGCATGCTATGCTACATAGTGGACACAAAGTATAATTGCACCTTTGTTACGATAGTTTGTAATAGCTGTGGGATAGACTGCCAATGTTCATCCAGTAATTGTTCCTTTTTCCTTATGAGCATGCCCAGTATAATGTATTTTATTGTGCAACAATTCACAGAAAAGACAGAAAGTAGTCCATGTGGAATAGTTCTTGTCATTTTTTTGTTTTGTGGCAAAAACTGAGAATTTTCCTCTGGTATTAGTCATCTGCCACACAATGGAAGCAGTGTTCAATATGGGGAGGAAACAACAGTTAACTTCTCAGCAGATGGTAATATTTCACCTCTCTTTGATGTGCTGCAAGCTGTGATCCAGGCATTATGCATGTGTTGCACAACTTTTATTTAGTGAGATAGCTTAATTTAGGACACAATACTATAATGCCCTCAAAGGTTTACCTTATCAGATAGTATTAACTTGTGTATATATGCCAGCAGCATTAAATACACACATTAGCCACAACTGCTTTACATTCCCAACACACATATAATAAAGTGAAATGAGGCATGCAGCATTTGTCATTCCTCAATTTTGATTTCAGGCACATTTTTGTTGTAATTTCTTCTCTTAGGTGCTGACTATAACAAGTGGCCTTCTTTTCACACATAACTACTCATGCTCATAAGGTCATAGGTTGGTACTAAGCTATCGGCCCTAGGTCCTATACAAGCTTAGCCATAACACTTCCCTGGCTATTTCCTCTGACAATATTTACTTCCCTGGACCCCTGTCTAGCAGGGTGACTGACATAATCCCCAGGGTGAATTTCCTATTTCCCATCCAATTGTCAAGGTTCCTTTTGAAGAGGTCTAAAGAGGCACTCTGCTTGACATGTATGGGCAGTCTATTCCAGACTCTGGGGAGTCTCTGGGTCAGGAACCTATCCCTCCAGCATGTTTTGTTCATTGAGATAACAAGGTTTAGATCCCTGGAGCGTGTGGCTCTGAGGGATTGGGATTTCATTAAGTGTAGCATGTCCAACAGCTCTGGGTTTGACATGGCCTTGTATGTAAATAAGAGATTACCTCTGAGTGGATGATATGTGACAGAGTATAGCTGGAGTTTTTTTAGACAGTCAGCATAGGGCAACTGCTTTTGGCCTGTGATTCTTTTAGTGAGTTATTTTTGTGGCCTTTCCAGTTGTTGCAGATGTCTTGAGAGGTACATACCAAACAGAACGCTGTATTCTATAATGGGTCTAATGCGAGATGAGTACAGTGGGACAATGACCTGCTTTTTTCTGGATAAAAAGCCCTTAGTGATGAGGTGTGCCACATAGAAGAATTTCCTGACTGTTGTGGCAATGTGGTTATTGAAGGTGAGACCACTGTCCACCTGTGTCCCTAAGTCTCTTATCACATTTTCAGTGTTTAGTGTACTTCCACATATGTGGTAATTCACGAGTACATGTTTATTCCCCAAAGGGGATAACTATACATTTCTTGGCATTGAGCTTGAGCCCATGGCTCTGGCACCAAGCATCTGTTTCTGTAAGGCCCTTTTGTAGAATATCCACATAATTTAGTGATTCCATAATGGCTCCCAGTTTGCAGTCATCTGTGAACTTTGTTAGCCAGAGTCCCTTAGTGTTAGCCTGTACTTCAGAGAGGTAGATGCCAAACAAGAGCGGTCCCAGGACTGAACCCTGAGGTGCGCCACTTGTCACTTGTCTGGAGCTAGATTTGGAGTCGGCTACTTTTACTACATGGGTTCTGTCAGTAAACCAGTTGACAACCCATCGGGTGACATAGGGACTAATGCCCATGTCCATGGGCATACACTGAAACTCTTGCATACACAACCCTGATATTAGTGGACTGCCTCTAAATGCTCTGTATCTTCCAGGATTTCCATCTTAGTATATTTCATATTTTGCTTGACTTGTCTCACATCTCTTCTGCAATGACATCACATCTGTTGTATTTCTATATCTGTGCTATTGCACTGCACATAATCTTCAAGCAATATGCTGTTCAAAGTGACAGTTCTATTTCTGAGAAAGGTCCTTGTGAATTTTACAACAAAATTGATTGGTGAGTGAGTATCTATACCAATTACTACCCCTCCAAATATGTATGCTGCTGCCACAGCTGTTATTATTGTTTCCAGTATCAGTACTTGTATGGACATTATGTTCCATGGAGCTCCTTATTTTTCTCAATTGTTCAGTAGTTTTATTTATGGTACTTCCCCCTTTCCCTGGCATTGTTAATATAAATAAAGGTATGGGAATGTGTACACTTGAGTTACCTGCATGTCTGTTCACACATCATAATTGATTCGTTAGCAACACTTACACTGTCTGTGTTTCATGTCCCACTATACCATACAATGGCAATGAATCTCACACATGTCCATTACATGCATTTAATGCAATGTCTTTCTGTAATCAGGTTTCCTTGTTCACTGTTATCATATCTCACTGCCCCTGAATTTTAGGGATATCCCGATGTTTGACTCCAGTTTTAGCTCTGTCCCCTTTAATCCCATGTAAGAATATGTGACTTTTGGAGTAACAGTGTGAATTTTATCAAATTATGACACTAATTAGAGGTGTACACTTCTCTCACACTTGAGAATGGCTTCCAATTAGCACTCTTTTACTCTGCCAACATCTCTACTTATTATGCTAATGGTCTGGAAGTTCCCTGGAACTGGAAATTTTCCCAGGTCTGGTATCTATGTCTCTAGTAGACACAGCCAGCATGTAAATGCTTGACAACCCGTGCCTAGGCCTCCATATACTCTTTAAATTAATCTTACTTTGTCAGAACTTGACAGATGCATTTGGAAAGCATAGCAAGACTTAAAAAGGTCACTAGCCCAGTAATTACCTATTAATCACCTATGAACTTATGAACTAATGACTGTTTAGGAAGAAGAGAATATTTTTAATAGTTTTTATAGGTCATGCATTACATTTTGTAAATGTGTTATTGATGCATTTTTATGGTTTGGACTAGATCATGATTTTACTCTGTTAAATCATGTAGATGAGCATCATTAACTATGGATTTGGTCTATACAAAATTGGTTTGGTAGCATTATTTTTACTGAGAAGCGGTGAATTCTTGCAGATTTCTATGGCTAGAAAAGCTATATCCAGTAACTGTTACCTATCCTACAGGTCAATTTATAAGGACCAATAGATTAACATAGAATCAAAGAGACTAATTATATGAGGCTAGCAACCTGAAGAAATGATTTCTTCACAGGGGTTACCCCAAGAAACATGAGATGTAGAAAATGTATAAGTTTCAGAGGCAGAAACTTTAGCTAATGAATGGTTTGCTAGCAATCATAGTGATTCTGGAAAAAATATCCATGAAGTTAATTAACTCCATTGACTCAGATAATATAAGACATTTTATAAATAAAAACTGTATGATTTTAAAAGGTTTTCCTGATACAGCTGAAATTCTATGGGAGAGCCCCAGGTTTTTTCTTTAAGAGAGGCAGAAGTCTGAAAAAAATAGTACAAAATGATAGGGATATAATAAATAAGGGGAAAATTAAAATTTGTGGCAACTGCAATCCCAGGGATTCAGTAAAATTCCAAGCAAGAATATACTATTCTTGCACTGAATGGATTGTGTCCATGTAGCACAGCTGTGTGCCTTGCATAGTCATGAGGGTGTGCTGCTGTAACACTTACATGGACACAATCCGTGAACAAGTACAGTGGGCATGTTACAGCAGTGCCTGCACATGTAACATGCCCACTTCACTCAGAAAGTGCTGTTATGGCACTTTTAAAAGCAAAATCACAGTTGTCTGTGGACATACTGCACAATTGTGCAGCATATCCGCAGAATGCATGCCACAGACATGCATCTGGAGTATGTCACTCTTGGCCTCAAACACAACACTGACATGCCTGAGTTCCCATGCACCTCACAAAATACATGCTAACACAAAACCCATTATCCCATGCACTTTTAAAGTGCTAAAGTTGTCCCTAGTGTTGTACTCTTGTTCACCCATTATGGCAAGCATACTCCTAAAGTGAGAAAAAGTTAAATTTTATTTAAATCCTCAAAAGCTTTTTTTTATTAAACCAATAAAGTTTAACGGTAGCTGAGTGGGCGTGCCCATCATTCAGCTATGCATAGCAGACCTCAAACATCAAAACAAGTTAAACAGAAATAGAGAGTCACAGTAGCAAACATGGAATAGCATAACGGTTAGAGTGGTTGCTTAGCATGCAGTTAGTCATGGTTCAAGTCCCACAGCAATCCATATATTTCACAAGTGAAACACAACTAAAATGTTTTTTTTTTATAAATAGGTAGTGAATAATATGCATATGTCAACCAGGGTAGTGTAGCAGCTCCAAATATGAGGTGTCAGTGAAATTTAAAGTTAAGCAAGAATTAGCGTAGCTAAGTGGATTTGCGCACTGGTAAGCAAGTCTAAGCATCTACCCTTTTATGCAATAATTATCTTAGCTAAGCAGGTTTGTCCGGTGCTTAGCTTGGCTCAGCAGTTCACAAACTGTCCAATTACAGTAAAAGGTGCAAAATTAGCCCTATTTAAACCTCACAGGTGGGAATACACAGCTCATAACAGCTCCCCACTGTAGGCACTATGACTGGTGTAAGTGAAGGTGTGCAAAAAGCAATTTAACTAATATAAGGTAGGAAAAGGGACTAAAAAAGAAGCTATTACTGTAAAAACAGTCAGTAGCATCTCTAATTCTTTGAATAAGAGCTCAAGTAATGAACAAACACCACACAAGTTAAACCTATTAAAAGAAAGTGAAGTAATGTATACAAATAATTTTCATTCAGCCAAAACCACCAAACACAACACCATATACACATAGATTAAGCTTATCACATACAAATGTATTCACGAGAAAGCTCATCACATACAACCACATTCACCAGACAGAATAACAAAAAAAAAAAAAACAGATCACTTGAAATTATGTACAGAAAGTATATATAAATTAAGTGAATTAGTTAAGCATATTAATATGCACCCCCCACATACATAGTGCTCTCTATGTTACAAAATAATGCTTGAGAGGATTTGAATAAAATAATAAAGAGGCTTACAAGTAATAGTAATATTAATATGTATACACACTATCTCAGATACTGTCAATACACACATCCCCACCATATACACAATACTTTCTATGTTTGAAAATAATGTCAGAGAGAATTAAAATAAAATAATAAAGGGACTTAAGTAATAATAACATATATACATTATTTCATATACTATAGAAAATATCTTTTGATAAAATATGTTTTTTTGTTTGTTTTACCTTGTATTTGATGATGAACTGTAATAAATTATAAAATTCAATACTTATGAGAAAGATATTTAGGCAAAACAGAAAACGAAAACAACATTAATAGATCTAGTGTAGTCATTGTCAAACCTGATAGTGTTGTTATTTATTTTGTTGGAGAATTAGCCCAAGCAATCTTCAGTACCAGGTCTTGTCTTGGCTGGGCAGAAATTTTACAATAATAGATCTGAGGACTGCAGGATTTTTCTTCAAAGAAGTCAAAAGAGATCTATGGGCTCTTTTAATACCAAAAGAGAGAGTTTCTGGTAGATTTAGAACTTTAGGCATCCAGCTAGTTAAAAACTATAACATATTGTCTCCTTCTTCCTTTTCTGGTATTCCATATATCCTAATATTATTTTTTCTAGATCTACTTTCTTTGTCCTCTATTTTTCTATAACCAAAGTATTTTATTTTAACAGGAATTCTGTGTGACTCTCACCCTCTGTCATTCTGCTATCCAGGTCATTTAATGTGTCTTCTATTGCTGAGATCTGAACAGATTTTTGTCTTATGATCTCTTTTAACATTTATGTTTATTCTTGTAATCTTCTTTTATATTGTACATCCTGATCTCAAGTTTATTAAACTTAATAAAAAGCTCCTGGATACTATCCATTACAGACCGCAGTTCCTTTTGAGTGACTGATTCTGTCACAAAAATCAATAAAACTTCTAATAAGAAAAAAATCAAAGAAAAACATAAAAATATGATGGTTCTTTCAAATAGTTGTCCAAGTTTGTTTAAAGATTCAAAATGTATAGGGAAATAACTTTTTGTTAAGTTTGTATAATAAAATCCTGTCAGAAAAAAAGAAAATAAAGTAAAGCTAAGATTTTGTGCTGTCAGCAGTTTGCCATCTTCTTATTTAAAATATTGAAGCATGCTATGCTACATAGTGGACACAAAGTATAATTGCACCTTTGTTACGATAGTTTGTAATAGCTGTGGGATAGACTGCTAATGTTCATCCAGTAATTGTTCCTTTTTCCTTATGAGCATGCCCAGTATAATGTATTTTATTGTGCAACAATTCACAGAAAAGACAGAAAGTAGTCCATGTGGAATAGTTCTTGTCATTTTTTTGTTTTGTGGCAAAAACTGAGAATTTTCCTCTGGTATTAGTCATCTGCCACACAATGGAAGCAGTGTTCAATATGGGGAGGAAACAACAGTTAACTTCTCAGCAGATGGTAATATTTCACCTCTCTTTGATATGTTGCAAGCTGTGATCCAGGCATTATGCATGTGTTGCACAACTTTTACTTAGTGACATAGCTTAATTTAGGACACAGTACTATAATGCCCTCAAAGGTTTACCTTATCAGATAGTATTAACGTGTGCATATATGCCAGCAGCATTAAATACACACATTAGCCACAACTGCTTTACATTCCCAACACATATATAATAAAGTGAAATGAGGCATGCAGCATTTGTCATTCCTCAATTTTGATTTCAGGCACATTTTTGTTGTAATTTCTTCTCTTAGGTGCTGACTATAACAAGTGGCCTTCTTTTCACACATAACTAGTCATGTTCATAAGTTCATAGGTTGGTACTAAGCTATCGGCCCTAGGTCCTATACAAGCTTAGCCATAACACTTCCCTGGCTATTTCCTCTGACAATATTTACTTCCCTGGAACCCTGTCTAGCAGGGTAACTGACATAATCCCCGGGGTGAATTTCCTATTTCCCATCCAATCGTCAAGGTTCCTTTTGAAGAGGGCTAAAGAGGCACTCTGCTTGACATGTATGGGCAGTCTATTCCAGACTCTGGGGAGTCTCTGGATCAGGAACCTATCCCTCCAGCATGTTTTGTTCATTGAGATAACAAGGTTTAGATCCCTGGAGCGTGTGGCTCTGAGGGATTGGGATTTCTTTAAGTGTAGCATGTCCAACAGCTCTGGGTTTGACATGGCCTTGTATGTAAATCAGAGATTACCTCTGAGTAGACGATATGTGACAGAGTATAGCTGGAGTTTTTTTAGGCAGTCAGCATAGGGCATCTGCTTTAGGCCTGTGATTCTTTTAGTGAGTTATTTTTGCGGCCTTTCCAGTTGTTGCAGATGTCTTGAGAGGTACATACCAAACAGAGCGTTGTATTCTATAATGGGTCTAATGAGAGATGAGTACAGTGGGACAATGACCTGCTTTTTTCTGGATAAAAAGCCCTTAGTGATGAGGTGTGCCACATAGAAGGATTTCCTGACTGTTGTGGCAATGGGGTTATCGAAGGTGAGACCACTGTCCACCTGTGTCCCTAAGTCTCTTATCACATTTTCAGTGTTTAGTGTACTGCCACATATGTGGTAATTCACGAGACCATGTTTATTCCCCAAAGGGGATAACTATACATTTCTTGGCATTGAGCTTGAGCCCATGGCTCTGGCACCAAGCCTCTGTTTCTGTAAGGCCCTTTTGTAGAATATCCACATAATTTAGTGATTCCATAATGGCTCCCAGTTTGCAGTCATCTGTGAACTTTGTTAGCCAGAGTCCCTTAGTGTTAGCCTGTACTTCAGAGAAGTAGATGCCAAACAAGAGCGGTCCCAGGACTGAACCCTCAGGTGCACCACTAGTCACTTGTCTGGAGCTGGATTTGGAGTCAGCTACTTTTACTGCATGGATTCTGTCAGCAAACCAGTTGACAACCCACCGGGTGACATAGGGACTAATGCCCATGTCCATGGGCATACACTGAAACTCTTACACACACAACCCTGATATTAGTGGACTGCCTCTAAATGCTCTGTATCTTCCAGGATTTCCATCTTAGTATATTTCATATTTTGCTTGACTTGTCTCACATCTCTTCTGCAATGACATCACATCTGTTGTATTTCTATATCTGTGCTATTGCACTGCACATAATCTTCAAGCAATATGCTGTTCAAAGTGACAGTTCTATTTCTGAGAAAGGTCCTTGTGAATTTTACAACAAAATTGATTGGTGAGTGAGTATCTATACCAATTACTACCCTTCCCAATATGTATGTTGCTGCCACAGCTGTTATTATTGTTTCCCGTATCAGTACTTGTATGGACATTATGTTGCATGGAGCTCCTTATTTTTCTCGATTGTTCAGTAGTTTTATTTATGGTACTTCCCCCTTTCCCTGGCATTGTTAATACAAATAAAGGTATGGGAATGTGTACACTTGAGTTACCTGCATGTCTGTTCACACATCATAATTGATTCATTAGCAGCACTTACACTGTCTGTGTTTCATGTCCCACTATACCATACAATGGCAATGAATCTCACACATGTCCATTACATGCATTTAATGCAATGTCTTTCTGTAATCAGGTTTCCTTGTTCACTGTTATCATATCTCACTGCCCCTGAATTTTAGGGATATCCCAATGTTTGACTCCAGTTTTAGCTCTGTCCCCTTTAATTCCATGTAAGAATATGTGACTTTTGGAGTAACACTGTGAATTGTATCAAATTATGACACTAATTAAAGGTATACACTTCTCTCACACTTGAGAATGGCTTCCAGTTAGCACTCTTTTACTCTGCCAACATCTCTACTTATTATTCTAATGGTCTGGAAGTTTACTGGAACTGGAAATTTTCCCAGGTCTGGTATCTATATCTCTAGTAAACACAGCCAGCATGTAAATGCTTGACAACCCATGCCTAGGCCTACATATACCCTTTAAATGAATCTTACTTTGTCAGAACTTGACAGATGCATTTGGAAAGCATGGCAAGACTTAAAAAGGTCACTAGTCCAGTAATTACCTATTAATCACCTATGAACTTATGAACTAATGACTGTTTAGGAAGAAGAGAATATTTTTAATAGTTTTTATAGGTCATGCATTACGTTTTGTAAATGTGTTATTGATGCATTTTTATGGTTTGGACTAGATCAAAAGAAGACCTTATATTTTTTACTCTGTTAAATCATGTAGATGAGCATAAATACATTAACTATGGATTTGGTCTATACAAAATTGGTTTTGTAGCATTATTTTTACTGAGAAGCGGTGAATTCTTGCAGATTTCTATAGCTAGAAAAGCTGTATCCAGTAACTGTTACCTATCCATAAGGACCAATAGATTAACATAGAATCAAAGAGACTAATTATATGAGGCTAGTAACCTGAAGAAATGATTTCTTCACAGGGGTTACCCCAAGAAACATGAGATGTAGAAAATGTGTAAGTTTCAGAGGGCAGAGACTTTAGCTAATGAATGGTTTGCTAGAAATCATAGTGATTCTGGAAAAAATATCCATGAAGTTAATTAACTCCATTGACTCATATAATATAAGACATTTTATAAATAAAAATTGTATGATTTTAAAAGGTTTTCCTGATACATCTGAAATTCTAGGGGAGAGCCCCAGGTTTTTTCTTTAAGAGAGGCAGAAGTCTGAAAAAATAGTGCAAAATGATAGGGATATAATAAACAAGGGGAAAATGAAAATTTGTGGCAACTGCAATCCCAGGGATTCAGTAAAATTCCAAGCAAGAATAAACTATTCTTGCACTGAATGGATTATGTCCATGCAGCACAGCTGTGTGCCTTGCATATTCATGAGGGTGTGCTGCTGTAACACTTACATGGACACAATCCGTGAACAAGTACAGTGGGCATGTTACAGCAGTGCCTGCACATGTAACATGCCCACTTCACTCAGAAAGTGCTGTTATGGCACTTTTAAAAGCAAAAGCATAGTTGTCTGTGGATATACTGCACAATTGTGCAGTATATCCGCAGAATGCATGCCACAGACATGCATTTGGAATATGTCACCCTGGGCCTCAAACACAACACTGACATGCCTGAGTTCCTATGCACCTCACAAAATACATGCTAACACAAAACCCATTATCCCATGCACTTTTAAAGTGCTAAAAATGTCCCTAGTGTTGTACTCTTGTTCACCCATTATGGCAAGCATACTCCTAAAGTGAGAAAAAGTTAAATTTTATTTAAATCCTCAAAAACTTTTTTATTAAACCAATAAAGTTTAACAGTAGCTGATTGGGTGTGCCCATCATTCAGCTATGCATAGCAGACCTCAAACATCAAAACAAGTTAAACAGAAATAGAGTGTCACAGTAGCAAACATGGAATAGCATAACGGTTAGAGTGGTTGCTTAGCATGCAGTTAGTCACGGTTCAAGTCCCACAGCAATCCATACATTTCACAAGTGAAACCCATCTAAAATGTTTTTTTTTTTTTTATAAATAGGTAGTGAATAATATGCATATGTCAACCAGGGTAGTGTAGCAGCTCCAAATGTGAGGTGTCAGCGAAATTTAAAGTTAAGCAAGAATTAGCGGAGCTAAGCAGATTTGCGCACTGGTAAGCAAGGCTAAGCATCTACCCTTTTAAGCAATAGTTATCTTAGCTAAGTAGGATTGTCCAGTGCTTAGCTTAGCTCAGTAGTTTACAAACTGTCCAATTACAGTAAAAGGTGCAAAATTAGCCCTATTTAAACCTCACAGGTGGGAATACACAGCTCATAACAGCTCCCCACTGTAGGCACTATGGCTGGTGTAAGTGAAGGTGTGCACTTTCAGGTGCAGCGCTGGGGCATTCAAGAGTCCAGGGTCATTGTCAGGCTCCTCATTAAAGACCATGAAGGGTGACTGCTGCAGGACCAGTACCAGGGCTCCCAATGCAAAGTGGAGACATGGGACCATCTTGCCCGAGATCTCACCACTGCCACTGGCATCCCTCAGACTGGTGAGCAGGTCCAGCACCACTTTGCTGACTTGAAGCATAGGAAGAGGGATCTTTTGGACCAGTAGGTCCAAAATGCCTGGGAGAGGAAAGCTCTAGCCATGTGTAAGTATTATTCAAAATAAGTGTTCTCCAAAGTCCAGCCTGTGTATGTGATGAATAGGTATGCATAAATGTTTTTTTTCTTATCTCCTGTACAGCTGCAGATGAGAGTACTGTGAACTTGGAAGCCCACACCAGCAGGCTGCTAAAGCCGTGTCACAAGTCTGGTGAGTAACAATCCAGCTGGTATTATGTAGGGCAAATAAATAAAAAGTAGTAGAATGTCACCTTGCAGTATTTAAAAATGGGTATGATTTTTAATGACTGAATAAGCCAGTAGGAGAGTAATAGTGACATACAGGTTATATACCAATAAAAGTGTAAGTACTTGTCAATAAAAGTGAAAATCCCAGACTGGTTGCGTTTACTCTGGTATTGTGTGACTTGAAATGTTTCATGTACCAAGATCTGACATCAGAATAGTAATGTTGTGTTAACCACTATTTTCCACCCTGTGCTATGCCAAATGTTATGTGTAGGAATGTATATATAAGGATGTTGTAATCACAAGGTCAGACTGTACAACCAAGAGAGAATTAGACAGAAAACATTCATAGAAAAGACAGCAGTTTCTCAATAGCTTGTTCTGATAAAACATCGATCTGTTGTATTTCTTAGCAGAAACAGTCATGGTTCGAATTCCAGGAGTGATAATAAACTGTAAGTGCAATTACAACTGGGGTTTTTTGAATATGTGTAAAAACAGTCAGGTAGTGTCAACATAAGTTCTCTCCACAGGTCTTTCAGGTAAGAGAAGGTATAAAGTAGCTATAAGAAGGCTGTAGTGATACTGTGTCCAACCCCAAGGCAACAAATGACAGCAAGATAAGCATGCATCAAGTGGTCTCTCCCAAGAAATGTTCAAAAGAGTCATGCTGTCACAGCTACTGGTCCCTGCTACCAACAACCAGTGCAACTGATATAAATCAAGGCAGAGTACAGCAATAGCAATAACACACACACAGTATGAGTGCACATATGTAACCCTGTCTATGTGAATATGGGTAGAAACAGTCATGTAGTGTTAACAAACATTCCCTCCACAGGTCTATAAAGGTGCTATAAGAAGGCTGTAATTATACACGGTGTACAGACATACCACTGCCCAACCCAACCTCATCTACGGCTTTTGTGACTGCCTCAAAGAAGCTGATCAGGTTCAGGAGGCATGATCTGCCTTTCACAAACCCAAACTGGGTGGGATCCAGAGTTTGGAGGTTACCAATGTCTTTGTTTATGAGTTCCATGATGATACGTTCCATGGCCTTGCAGACCAGGCTCATCAGGTAATAGGTCGATAGTTCCCAGGATCAGTGGTGGCTCCCCCTTTGTGAAGTGGGATAACTGTTGCTGTGCACCATTCAGTGGGCACAAAGCCTGATGTGAGACTATGATTGAACATGGTGCTTAAGTGAGGAGCCAGTTCATTCTGAAGTCCGTGTAAAATGCAGCCTGGGATGTTGTCCGGTCCCATGGATGCTGTATTTTTGGCTTTAGAGAGTGCAGCTTTTACCTGTGTAGTTGTGATTACAGGGACTCTGCATTTTTCCTGTATAGATATGGGCCCTTTAGGGGGTGGGGGGAGTACAGTTAGCACTGAACCTGTCTGCCAGGATGTTGGCAATATCAGTTGGTTCTGTAATTTTCGTGCCTTTGTGCTGTAACTCAGAGCAGATCTGGCTGTTGCCATCGAGATTCTTGACATAGCTAAAGAATGCTTTGTGGTTGTCCTTAGAATTAGTGGTGATTTTGTTTTCATAGCTAGCTTTGGAGGATCTTATATTATAAAAAAGTTAAATACATACACATATATAAATATGTCAGTATATATGTAAAACAAATTTGATCAATATCTATATATATAAATATATGCATATTTGTGTGTGTGTGTGTGTGTGTGTGTGTGTGTGTGTGTGTGTGTGTGTGTGTGTGTGTGTGTGTGTGTGTGTGTGTGTGTGTGTGTGTGTGTGTGTGTGTGTGTGTGTGTGTGTGTGTGTGTGTGTATATATATATATATATATATATATATATATATATATATATATATATATATATCTATATATATATATATATATATATATATATATATATATATATATATTTATATATATCTATATGGGTCCACTTCTAAATTTCAAAATTACAAAATCAATAAATTCTATATATTGAACTGAGAACCTCGAGATCTTGTAATCGCGAAATTAAGAAAAAAAAAACAAAAACATGTAAAACTATGTTTTTGCAGGGAGCAAGCCCCTTTGCACCTCCCACAGGGTGGGCTGCTCCCCCACACTCCCAGCACTTTAAATATTTATTTTATTTATTATTTATTTTACATTTGTTGACCGGGCTAGTCTAGCTGGATACATATCCTTTTTCAGTAGAGGCCCGAGGAGAAAAGCTCCAATAATGAGAAAAATAACACACTACAATTAGTTAGAGGTACAACATTATAAGGATAACAAATCAGTATGACATCAATATATACATGGTAGAAGAAAAAAATGCTAAGCTAAGGAGGTGACAGGACAAGCTAATGTGGTATGATGACATGGGTACAAGTGGGGTAAGTCAAATGGTAGAGAAGAGCTTTTGAGTGAGAAGAGTGAAGGGAACTATGAAACCTATAGGAATTAGTCTGGTTTAGACATGGGCACAACCAGTGGGACTTTAAGTATTCTCTGAGACTGTTTTTGAATTGGTTAAGTGATGGCACGAGTCTAAGGTAGTTAGGAAGGGAGTTCCAATGCTTTCCAATAGAGTTAGCATAAAGAGCCACCAAGTTATTAGATTTGATGGTTGATACTTGGTTACTATTTGAAGACCTAAGGGAACTTAAGT
>NC_056730.1:1038916697-1039169197 GCF_019279795.1 Protopterus annectens
TGTGTATGATACACACATCAAAATGATATAAGCCACACAATATATGATTGTCACACCAACAAACATTTGCCAGCATTGGGAATAGAACTTCTGCCTATCCAAATATTTCTATTATAGTGCTACATAGTTATCAGATGCACCACAGAACTTCTTCACTTTTATTTCCTCCAAGGGTATTTCTAAGGTGGATGGCATCAAAAGGGCTACAAAACACACACACACACACACACACACACACACACACACACACACACACACACACACACACACACACACACACACACACACTTGCCAGTATTGGGATTAGCACTCCTACGTATCTAGTTATGTCTACTATAGTGTTTTACTGTTACCTCATGATCAAGGTCTGCCTTCAGTTCCACCCTTACATCATGCTAGTTATTTCTGTCTTGCACTTCAACTAGCATTATGGCTTGGCACTTCACCAGGTTATGGTGTCAAGAAGTGTGGCACAACTGGAAGCCATCAGCAGTACTTGCTAATCACAGATGTAGTCCCAGTACTTACTAGTTATGTTCACCCCTCCTGGCATGTTTGAAGGGCAGATTTCTGTGCTTTCACCCATTAACCTGGTGCACTTGTCCATTCTGAGGCACTGTTGCAACTGCCTCATCTACACAGACAACCCTCCCCTCTAAACTCCAAACACTCAGACCTGTCAGAGTTACCCATATATCACCCAATGTGGACATATGCACTCTCCAGCAAAGACTGGACTAGCAGGTCAAGAGGCTAAGATCAGCACCTGCACCACACCATGTGTAACACATAGCTCAGCATGACACCCACTTTGACAGCCATGACATACAGTGAAAAGCCACACAACCTCCTTTATAGAGGCACTCAATGGACATTTACCCAAACAGCACAGACCAGCAAGAAAGACACCCATTCAGACACTGTGACATGGCACATGCCAAGGGACACATATTTAACCTACACAGCGTGAACCTCAAACTAAAATCATAAGGGTAACCACCTTGCACAATACAGTGATCATGGGTAACTCAGTAATGAAGCACACACATATCCCACTCACTAAGTTGAATATGGAGCAAGTAACAGCCAAATATCTATCACATGGCAGCATCCAACATGACACAGGTAGTCATGGCACTCCACAACAACTCCGAGTATCACTCTGGATCCATGTGGGTATGAATGACTTGGGACACACCTCCCTTTACTACATGACAAGAGACATGTTTGAACTCTCTGATTATGTGGTCTAGGCAGGTGTGACAGTAGCCCTGAGCAGTGTACCCCCGTCACCCAGAATGATGCGGTACTATCAACAGATGACTGACTGCAACATTGGCTTCCATGTTTTGTGTCATTCTCAGGGGGTCCAGTACCTCTCAACTTGGGATGACATGAATGCAGAACCTAATGACCTGCCACAGATGTCCTACATCTGACTATGCTGGATTTCCAGGGACTGGCTAAGTGTCTTTTCACCCCATAATGCCTTATTAGGCTGTATCCTGTTTCTGTTCTAGGTGTCTGTGTGTCACCAGGATGTGGCCCTGCATCAAGACCAAGGGGTATGGCAGTGTGGTAACACATCTACCATGTGTTAGGCAGGGTACAGCTGTATCTGCACAGAATTCCCCTGTCTGTAACACAGTGACTGCATATGCCTCACAGATTATAGAGCTGAGGGTTGTACATAGGCATATGTTGATTTACAACATCTGTTGTAGAGTGGAGAATGGTACACGTTGTGGTTTGGACACACCTCCAATTGCTAATAACCAAAGCCACAGGGGATATTCATCAAACAAACACACTGAGATTACTATTCACACACACACACACACACACACACACACACACACACACACACACACACACACACACTTGCCAGTACTGAGATCCATAGGTTCATTGTGTCATGGGTGTGTGGTTGGTGAATGTCCTGAAAGCTTTTCAGGACTAGCCCAAGGGAATACCCTGGCATCAGGCCACATGACAATAGTCTCCAGTGTGGCTCCGGAGTATAGTCACTGGAGTAGTCCGCTGGGGTGGGTATTGTATTCCCCTTCCACTCATCCACAGTTTTGTTGTGGGTGACCAGTGATATGCACTGCTTGACATGTATGTGATTTATATTCCATAACATGGACAGTGTCTGAGTTGTGCACATGTCCCACATGCATGTTCTTTGAAGTGTGGAAGTGTGCTTGAGGTCTCTGGGGCATGTTGTGTGGATATATTGGTATATTCAGAAGTAGCATTCCTGACCTAGTTTGGTGAGACATGGCTATGTAACTGAGGTAGTGATTGCACCTACATAGACAGTATGATGCGGGCATGGTATTCCCTTTGTGGGGTGCATTTGCAGACTCTACAGTAGCTGCAGGTGTCCAGTGGGGAACATGGCAAAAAGGGCACTGTACACATTGGGCTACTAAGGGGATGGAACAGGGTGCCATGTCCTTTAACTTGCTGGATGTCACACAGTCAGGAGATGTAACACATCAAAGTACTTTCTGATGTCAGTGGCACTGTTGTGGTCAACAGGCAGCTGACAGTCAACCTGTATTCCCCATTCTGTTATAATAACGTCACTGCTCAGTGGACTACTACCAATGTATTACTTCATGTGAGCCATGGTATTCCGAAGGTAATAGTGGCACATCTCTTGGCATTGGGGTAATGTCCAGGGTTCTGACAACAGTCATAGGTATCAAGTGGCCTTTGGGCGTGATGTCGACATCACATGGATTGGGAATGCTGCCACCCACCTTACTGTTGTATGCAAACATTATCATCCAGGATGCCTTTGTGTTCTCCTGCACCTCAGAAGGGTAGATCCCAAACATGAGAGGACGTGGGTCCATACCTTGTGTGACACCAGTCATGTGTGGTCATTGGTTTGACATGGAGTCCACTGCACTCACACCATGGGTACTATCTGTGAGGCAATTTGCAGGAGAACTACTGGATTAGGGGTTGCGGCCTACCCAAGTGTGTTTGTGTATGATTCCTGGGAGAGAGTGGTCACTGAGTATTAGAAGGATTGCCTATATTGTTAACTAATCCATACTGTCACATATTCATTGCACATGGCACTACACATTTAGGACTGTGGATTGTCTACACCAAGCTCTATGATGTTTGACAACTGTTGGCCTTGTAATGTGGACATTGGGACATAAACTAGGTCCTCAATTTAGTAAAACCACCCTCCAATGGATTCTGTTATTACACAATCACACTCACACCCACACAGGATACTGATAACAGACACACACACACACACACACACACACACACACACACACACACACACACACACACACACACACACACACACACACACACACTTGCCAGTACTGAGTTTCAAACCCCTACCTATCTATGGTATTGCTACTACAGTGTTATACATTTATCACATATGCCACTGAGCTTATAGGATGGATGTTGTCCCAAGGTACTTCTAAGGTGAGGAGCATCACCAGCTCTTGTAAATGCTGGCATAGGATGATTTAGTGGGTGAGAGATGTCATAAAATATTTCACCTTGCACACACATTTACCAGGAGTGAGGTTTGAACTTCTATCTAACTATGTTTTCAGACTTTTATGTTACGCATTTACCACACACCACTGACCTTACTTGGCTTAGGGTTGCTGACAGGTACTTCTAAGGTGAATGATATCTGCAGGACTGCTAACATCAGGCACTGAGAAGTGTATTGGGGCCAAAATCTTTAAGGTACACACACACACATATATATATATATATATATATATATATATATATATATATATATATATATATATATGGGTCTATATTATATCCTCGAATGCTTAAAAAAGTGAACGCTGATTGATCAAACTTATTTTTGCAAAACTGCAAAATATCGAAGAGCAGAAACTCAAATTTTTTCCTAGGGAAAGAATTCGGTTGTCCATTTCTGTTGCTTCGGTATTTTCAGTGTTATGGTGGAAAGTTACCGGTCGGATTCAGGTAAGTGTGCGATTGTGTGGATGTGAGTGTTAGGGTGATTTAGGTGAGTTAGGGTTAGGGCTCGGGTTAGGTGTGTGCGCGATTGAGTGGACATGAGGGTTAGGGTGGATTTAAGTGAGTTAGGGTTAGGGAGCAGGTGAGGTGAGTGTGCGATAGTGACATACCTTAGGGTTAGGGTTTGGGTTAAGGTAAGTGGGTAGTTAGTGGTGTGTGCATAGTTTAGTGTAGTGTTAGGTATCAGATTTTAGGTGTATGTGTGTGGAATTCTGTTTGTTTGGTGTGCTTGTGTTGTGTATATGTGTTTTGGAACAGCGATTTTTTCCCTGGAAAAAAATCGCTGATCTGACAGTTCGAGATTGTAAGCTTTTTCTTAAATTAGGTCGATCAATCAGCGTTCGTGTTTTTAAGCATTCGATGATATAATATAGATCCTATATATATATATATATACATACACACACACACACACACACACACACACACACACACACACACACACACACACACACACACACAAATGCATACCAGGAATAAGATTCAAACCCCTATCTATGTAGTTATTGATGTTACATTACTAGGCAATTATCACATGTGCCACAAAGATTATAGGTAGAACACAGTCCAAACATACCTCTAAGGTGTGTGAAATCAGCAGCAGTGCTAAAGGAGGGGTAAGGGAAGTGCACTGAGTGTGAATGGCCACAAAATCAGGTATTTTTGAAGGCACACACACTCTCTCTCTCACGCAAACACACAGATTTTCACAGTTGCCAGGACCAGAACTCATACCTAACCAGCTTACTACACTACAGTATTATGCAGTTATCGCAAGTGCCACAGAGCTTATATGTTAGACAGCTATCCAAAGGTATCTTTGTAGGTGAGTGACATCAGCAGCAGTGCTAAAGGAGGGTAAGGGAAGTGTACTGAGTGCGGATGGTCACAAAATCAGGTCTCTACAAAGACACACACACACACTCTCTCTCTCTCTTACACAGATACACACATTTCCATGACTGGGATTAGAACTCATACCTAACTTGCTTGCTACACTACAGTATTACACAGTTAGCGCAAGTACCACAGAGCTTATATGTTGGAGAGCTGTCCAAAGGTATCTTTGTAGGTGAGTGACATCAGCAGTAGTGCTAAGGGAGGGGGCAAGAGAAGTGCACTAAGTGTGAATGGCCACAAGATGAGGTCTTTACAAAGACACACACACACTATCTCATACTGTTGGAAAGTTGTCCACAGGTATCTTTGTAGGAGAGTGACATCAGCAGCAGTGCTAAAGGAGGGGTAAGGGAAGAGTACTGAGTGCGAATGACCACAAAATGAGGTCTCTACAAAGACACACACACTCACTCACACACACACACATATTTTCACAGTTGCCAGGATCAGAATTAGAATTCATACCTAATTAGTTTGCTATACTATAGTATTATACAGTTATCACATGCACCACAGAGCTTATATGGCTGCAAGCTGCCAAAAGGGTTATTTTAGGGTGACTGACATCAGCAGAAGTGCTAAAGTAGGGCAATGGGAAGTGTAATGAATGTGAATGGCCTCAACCACATTCATCTAGAAACACACACACTCGCACACCTTTACATTTGACAGGGCTGAGATTCCAACTGCTACATGTATACTTACTTGTACTATACTGTTACACAGTTATCACAAGCACCACTGAGACTATAGGGCTGAGGGCTAACCAAAGGGATTTCTAAAGTGAATGACATCAGCATATTATGTGATATAGGCCAATGGGATGTGTAGTGGGTGGGAAAGGCCTCATAATGGGATTCTGTCTGTCACTGTCTGTCTCTCTCTTCCCTGCATCTCTGTGTGTGTATGTTTGACATATTATTTTATGTTGGCCTTAGATATGTGTGAGTATTCCTATCCAGTGTGTGTGTGTGTGTGTGTGTGTGTGTGTGTGTGTGTGTGTGTGTGTGTGTGTGAAGTATCAACAGAGTGCAATTTGGTGTGTGTGCACAGACATTTCCGAATAACAGATATCTGTAGTCCACTGTGTTGTCAGACATGGGCTTCATTTCTCTAGGTGTAGGAGAATTCCCAGTATGATCTTCTATATTGAGTGTTGCATCCATTCCAGGGAGAGTTAGACTCCAGCTCAGGGTTGTGTGTGCTACAGCTACACCTAGCAACCTGTTTCTGCAGGATATCTGTAAATAGTTTGCCAATATGGAGACACAATGGGTGTAACATATGGAGGATACTGTAACTATTGCTGTCTGTGCTGCTTGTCTGACATGGTTGGTTGTAGCATAGATTTTCTGACATATGTACTGTTTTACACTGTGATGTATCATGTCATCAACTACTGATAGATATCATTCTTTGCTCACAGTTATTTACTAGGGAAATACAAGATGAATGAAGTTGAGACCGATATTCTGAGGCATAGATTACACATTCTGGCACACTCCTGCCATTGTGGAGGGGTAGCTACAGACAATAGATTGTTGGTTCTGTGAAAATGGTCCAGAACCTTGGTAGGATGCTGGCTGGGGATCCCCTTCTTGTACTTTTCTCAACTTAACGGAATGGCCATATCCTGCTGGGGACATACATCTCAGCTGTACAAATACACCCAGGTTATCCAGAGGCAGGACTCATATATCTGGTCAGTTTACCTTCACATTGTGATTTAAAGGCAGTTTCGTGGCTATTCAGTCATGAGTTTACAGTCAAGGGGTAGTAGGGGCAGACATTAGAGTTTCAGACTTCACACACTCCATGACATCCATGCTTCTACACCTCCTCTGTTATTCTCCCCTCTTCCTAACATTATGAAAGCAATATCTCAGAGGTATTCCTATAGTTGGGCCTTTATTCCAGTATTATTTATGGCCTGGTCCACAGTTCTTGCAGTAGGACGTGGGGAGGCATGCTACTGGCATTTGTCAACAAGGCCTTGCATTTGTTTTCTGTTTACTGTGTTAGGTTGTTAGTTAGGACCCCCTGACATTCCATACATTGGCACTATGGGTGAGGCATGGGCCTTTGCCAGAGGACTGTAGGCCATTTGAGAGTGCTGCAGGCCATCTGTAGCAGGCCTGTGCATTCTGTCACTCATACATCCCCAGGCTGCAAGACAGTGGATTACCCTTGTGCGACAGTGGTAAGTGGTTGATGTGTTCCTGTCAATCCTTCTTGTTCATACTGATCCATGAGTCTGGATGTGGTCAGGTTGCTGCTTACAACTAGGGACACACCTGCATGGGACACCTATTAGGCATGCAGCATCATGTATGTATGCCAATACAGAGATGGGTTCATGCTTCACTCATTGCCTACAGCAATGATATGACCTGTGACAAACCTGTGGCTGATGATGGGGTGAGCTGAGTGCATGTGTGATATGGAAGCTACATACATCTGACTCAGAGATATACCTGGGACATTTCCCTTATGCTGGCTTGTGTGTGGACATGGGCAACCTGTCATTACTTTATAACTGTGCCTTTTGTTGTCTGCCAGTGATTGGCCAGACTACCAGTATTCCATACTACAGGGACAAATAATGTGATTCTAACCTCTATGTATAATTCCAAAGTTGTGTGCATTTGACAGTTATTTTTTATGCACTCTGTGTAGGTTACTTCCACCTGTGTACTGTTTCTATTTATGGGCCCCCATTCATGGTATGTCCAGCTTCCCAATGGTGACAATATTGACATCTAGACAGTGATTATGTATAACTGCTGACATGGGTGTAGCTGAGAAGCAGTGTGGTTAGAACTGTAGTTGTTGAAACATGGCCCTATCAGCCACTGTACTGTACCTAGGCCACTGAGACACAACCATCCAGACCCACATGCATACCACTTCCAGGCAATATTAAACAGACAAGAAACTTACCACACAGACCCCTGCATATTGTACACATGCAACAGTGTCAGTTGGGACAGCTCTGACAATCTGTGCTCTAGATATATTACTCCTCAAACTTACATGTTACTGCATTTCTACATGGGATTGTGTGTGTGTGTGGGAGGGGTGCACACCTGAAGACTTTAAACATTTGCAATGACTGTACTGGTATTTCAGTTACTCTGTTGGCTTCCATTTCATATTGTATTTTGACCTATTCTGCAGAAAGGAGGCATATCAGTAGAGCACACATGTTACATTTTAATGTCATTCATTTAAATTTCAGACTTCTTACCCTTCAGAAATAACATGCAACTGCCAGACCTGTTGTGCTATGTCTGTGTAGGTCTGGAGGGGTGCTGTTCATCATTGCCATCATTCAGGGGCTTAGCCTACCCTTTCTTTACGGTCATCTGCACCTGTCCTGCTGGGTGAGGCTGGTGGTGGGTATGTGACCCTCATTGACATCCATGTGTATGACCTATTGACACCTACAGTTATTTGGGCCATCCCATGTACTTCGGTGGGGTTTGTCACCTTGTGTAGTACTGCTTAGTATGTTGACACGAGTATTTGTTATGGATTTCCTGCTAACCCATATAGCTGTCAACTGTCTGCTGCTATCCCATTCAGCCTCCCATTTCCCTTGCATGCTTACATCCATACCATACATACAACTATCAGGACATACTACTCCATTCAGTAATTGTTAGGAAGGGTGACTTACCTTGTTGATGGGCCAGTATTGAGAACGGTGCTGGAGGGCTGACTATGTCAGATGCACATAGTACACTTCCTATACATGGTAAAGCACAGGTGGTGTCATGTTTGGCATCCCTTTTACTTTATGTGCGAGTCAGAGAGAATTATCAGTCCCTGGGTCCCTACAGTGTCAGTGTGTGTGCTATGCGTTGCCTCTTTGTAAAGGCCTGGGCATACTGGGCACGCCTCCTTCTGCCTACAGGGGCGGGCTCAGGACGTTCGTCCTCCAAGTCTCTCTGTGCCTGTAATGGCCTTGGCAATGGTGGGGGGCTGTGTGACCCTGCCCCATGCTGTTCCTGCTGCAGCTATTTCCGCAGGATCATATTGTGTATCATGGCACATACTATGAACATTTGTGTACATGTAGAAAAAATATGCTGAGAATAAAAATAGAACAGTACAATAACAAAAAACTTCTAAAAAACAAAAAAGTACTAAAACAAACTAAGCTGAAGGTAAAACAAAAAACTTTAATGCACACAAAAGAGAGTTAGTGCTTTCACGGTGTGCTCTCACCACTTCATCAGAGTCTGATGAAGTGGTGAAAGCACACCGTGAAAGCACTAACTCTCTTTTGTGTGCTTTAAAGTGTTTTGTTTTACCTTCAGCTGTGTTAATTTTTGTAGTTTTTTGTTTTTTAGTAATTTGTGTATATGTAGCTGGAGAGTACAACAAGGCTCTACTGGATATGACAAGGCAGTGGAACCGTGACTTGAGCATCCCAAACACAAGCTCTGCAATGATCCTGGTTTGTGCATGTGCCTCATTATGGTGTTCTTGTTCAGGTGTGTATGCATTTCTGATGGGTGTCATCAGCCATGGCTCCAGTGCATAGCCAGCATCCCCCACTAGATAGCCATATGGGATGTCCCCCCTGGCAAACTCCTGATACAGCTGTGAGCAAAGCCACATGTGGGAGTCATGATAGCTTCTAGGGCTACCAGCACACACATTCATGATAATGCCTTGGGCATCGCACACAACCTGGCAATTGATGGAGGAGAAGCCCTTGCGGTTTATGTAGACCCTGCCCAGCTCGTTAGATGGTGCTTTGATGTGGATGTGCATGCAGTCTATAGCACCAACTACTTCAGGGTATTCTGCTATACGGTGGAAGAGATGCATACTTCTGGTCAATGGCTCACGGGTGTTGGGGAAATATATGTGCTCATTGGCATGTGGTGTCATGGCATCCAGGAACTGGTGGAGTACCGTGGATCCTGATGCCTGTGAGATCCCCATGATATCCCCAGTTGGTCTTTGGAAGGTACTTGTGGCTAGTATTCTTAAGCTTACACATACCTTGGTAGCCACTGGGATGGGTTCCCCTCTGTTGGTTCTGTGTGTGAGGTGAGGACAACACAGCTGGACAATTTGCCGTAGAATGTCCTTGTCCACCCTATAGCTCTCCACTATCTCCAGCTCATGTAGTTCCTGGTAGGTTACCCAGGGTCTGCACACTCTTCTCTTCACCTCACTGTGGGTCAGTTGTCAGCATTCTCCTCCTCATCACCCTAAGTCTTTAGCACATATTGATAGAGTAAAGCAGCAGCAGCCTCTAACATTTTTAGTTAGTTTTGCCAGTTAAAACTCCCCCGTCTGTATATACTGGTGGTGTAGAGTTTATGGGAAAAACAGTCTGATAGGTGTTTGTGGTAGTTTATAATCGTGTGCTGGGCTGCTGCATGTATAATTGGTTGATTCTGATACATTCCACCTGCCAGCTATGCTAGTTCTCCTTGATTGCCTTCCTACTGCTCATTTCCCAAAAAACAGTCTGAAAGGTGTTTGCGTAGTTTATAGTAGCATGCTGGGCTGCTGCATGTGTAATTGGTTGATTCTGATACATTCCATCTGCTAGCTATGCTAGTTCTCCTTGATTGCCTTCCTACTGTTGTTCCCCCCTCCCAGTTCCTCCCTATTTAAGCCATGAGGTGCCACAAATACCCAATGCTGAAATGTAAACAGTGCTGCCATTTCCTCTTTTTTTTTCTGTTTAAAACCCGGTGAGTGGCACGCAAACCCATTTAGGCTATGTACACAGTGCTCAGGCACATCTGACACAACCCCTTCTTTAGCTGTTCTTAGCTAAGGGCAAACACGGGCCACAGAACTCCAATGAGCTTACAGCAGGCATGACACACCCCCTTATGAAGTCATTCAGCTCTTACACTTGCACTGTTGTATTTACTGCACCTACATGGTTAGGTACAAGCTGACACTTTGAAGAAATACGTGATTCAGTATAAATCCCCTCATTTGTATACCTCAGTGTGCAGGTCATTAGTTACTGCACTAAAATGGACCCTTTACCCTTGACAACCAGTGCTCCCTGGTATTGTTTACATTCTGCATGCCATTGACTATAATGGCAAATTGCAGATTTAACTTAAAATTGAGTTTTCCCATTTTTTTTTTATTTTCGTCCCGATCCCATTTGTGCTCTGCTGCCTACAGTTAAACGGCCGAGATTGGCCAAAAAAAAGAAAAGTTTGAATTTCATAATAATTAATCACTTTTTAATGCCAGTGGCCTTATATTTGGCCTGTGGCATATCTAATGTACATAATACATGCTTTTTCATGAGCTGTCATGCCTCCGTTTTGTCCATTGCAGAAATGTACTCAAGTTATTTTCTGAATACATTTCTGCACTGACACTGTCTAGCACATAGACCTGGCAGGTTGGTGAATCACTAAATCACCCCATTTGTATGGTTTTCACCAGCAAATGAGGTGATTTGCATATTTGCTGGTTTGCCGTGCTAGAACAGTGTAGGACCATTCGTGCACGTGAAAACGGCACTATCCTGAATTGTTCGGCGGCCATTTTCTGAGTAGGAGCTCTTACACTGTTCTTGCATGGAAAAGCAACCTTCCTGAATCCCAGGGAATTAGTTACAATATTTGATGGTGGGCAAGTCAGAAATACTGTTAAAGTTAGAAATTATGCACAATACATAAAGTATTAACTTGCAAAGCCATACATGTGATTAATGTTTCTTGCTGGTGATGATGTAATGTGTTCTATAAAGGCAAAACATCCAGATGTTTGTCTGAGACAATTTGCAAACACTTGTACCATTATGAATCAAGATGTTAATAATGTACTTTTTAAGTATGCTATGGATTGCAAAGGCAGTAGTTTTAAATTTGGCATTTTGGAAGGGTTTTTTTTTTCATTTTTATAGGAAAGAAACTATAGAACTTCAAGATTGTAAAGCTCATCATGGACCTTATAAATAAAGATATTGGGGACCTACAGACACTGGATCCTACCCAGTTCGGCTTTGTTAAGGGCAGATCCTGCCTCTTAAACCTGGTCAATTTCTTTGAAACAGTCACCAAGGCCATTGACAAGGGGAAGGTGGTCCACACAGCCTACCTGGACCTCGCAAAAGCCTTCGATACAATACCCCACTCGGGCATTATAGATAAGCTCACCAGCTTAAATATAAACCCCTATGTCACTAGATGGGTTGCAAACTGGCTCAAGGACAGAACCCACATGGTTAGAATAGCTGGAGCCATGTCAGACTCCAAACCAGTTACAAGTGGCGTCCCACAAGGCTCAGTCTTGGGACCTCTCTTGTTCGGTATATATTTCGGAGGTACAGGCCAACATGGAAGGACTGTGGCTGACCAAGTTCAGATGACTGCAAACTGGGCACCATAATAGACTCTCCAGCTGACACAAGCATCCTCCAAAGGGCCTCATAGAAACAGACAACTGGTGCCAGAGCCATGGCCTCAAGCTAACGCCAAAAGTGTATAGTCATCCCTTTGGCAAAACAAAGTGCCCACAAATTACCACATAGGTGGTAATCCATTAAGTACAGAAGAAGTAATTAGGGACCTGGGGACCCAAGTTGATAACTATCTCTCATTTGACAACCACGTGGCCAAAGTGGTTAGAAAACATTTTATATAGCCCACCTAATCATGAAGGGATTCACATCTAGATCAGGAGGTCATCGTGCCTCTTTACTCATCCCTCATCAGGCCCATAATTGAGTACAATGCCCTTTGGGATGTACCTTACCAGACACCTGCAGCAACTGGAAAGACCCAAAAGTACCTCACCAAGAGGATCAAGGGCTCAAACAGATGCCGATGCTGCCCGGTTAAAGAAACTTCAGCTCTACTCAGTGGCATACCGCCTGCTCAGAGGCGATCTGTGCCTGACTTATGCCATGTCCAACCCGAATTAATGGACATGCTGCACCTCAGAAAATCATCCCATCGAGCTCGCCGAGGGACTTAAACCTCAGCACTGAAATAAATAGGACATGCTGGAGGGACAGATTCATAACCCAGAGGCTCCCTTCACTCTGGAATAAAATCCCAGTCCAGGTTAGGCAGAGTCCTCATTGATTCTCTTCAAGAGGAATCTTGATGAGTGGATGGGAGATCATAGGTTTACCCCGGGTATCACTTCTGTGTCACTGTTAGACAGAAGCGCAGTATACTAACCTCGAAAAAGGGCATAGCAAAATTAATTTAAAATGGGTGGCGAAAGCCATACACACTCTGGCTAGGCTTATAAATGCCCTAGGGCAGATAGCCTAGTATGAACCTATGAACCTATGAACCTATGAACCTAAGAATATGTATATTAAAAGAAATTAAAAACATGCCAAGCGACAGGTATAGATGACATGGAAAACTTTAAGCTTTGTTTAAGAAAAATATGGTTGTCTCATTGACCTCGATCATATGACCTTGTTTGTTCATGAGTGCCTTGCAGCTTGCATAAAATGAATGTGTTTGTTAATGCTTGTCACATTATGAAAGACTCCACTTGGAGTATAAAAGCACTTACTGTGATTTTGTTTTTATGTATTTATTTTATTAAAGTGGAACTAAGGTTTGCATCTCTAGCTTCTTCTCAGCTATCTGTTCCATTGCGCACGCTGATTCGATTGTGCTGCATTCTGACTTGAATCTGAACTGTTCATCTTACTGTTATTCTGGGTATCGTTTATCAGTCACCCTCTCTGGCACTTCCATGTAGAGTGACAGTAATCTGATACCTCCATACTGCTGACAATTGTGAATCTCTTTCTTTTCTTGTTTGTTTGTTTGTGTATTTCGGCTTTTCCGGGTTAGGGGTTGCCACAGCAGAACTCCAGTCTGCTAATGACTGGTAGTTGATTTTTACGTGCCGAGTTACCAGCTCTGATGCACAACCTTCAACGAAGGTATGCCCATTCAGGAATGTCTCCATGCAGAAGACGCTCTAGCTGAGAATTGAACCGAACAGCATCTTACTGTGAGGCGACAATGCTACCACAGCACCACCACCGATGGTCTTCTTTCTTTGTACACTGTCAATAAAATTTTCATTCTCCTCTCCTCCCGGGATACAAATTTCATTCCAAACTGGTATGAACTTTCATCCAATCCAGAGAAAAAAAAAGCCTCCAGAAGACCAAGGGGGTTTTATTCCCCCAGTTGTAACACTGTTTCCACTACAAGACTCTATTCAACCAGTCCCTGCAAAAGAAGAGGGCAGAGGGTTTTATTCAAGAATATTCCTGATCCCAAGAAAGGAGCATACCTGGAGACATATCGTAGACTTGTCAAAGCTAAATGTTACTTCACAAATGAAAGTTTAACATGCTGGCCTTGCAAAAGCTACTGTCCATGATGTTCCAGGGAGCTTATAATGGTGATCCTAGACCTGAAGGACATCTACCATCATGGTACCATATTCAATGAACACAGGGAATGTCTTCTTTTTCTGGCTGTTGGATTCCACTACTAGTTCTGTGCTTTGCTATTTGGTCTGTCTCAGGTCTCCCCTGAAAACAGGCTACTAGCTACTAACCTGGTCAACAAAGAAAGAATAAATGACTACCCTCTGGAGTCATTTCTCTCCTAACTCACCTGACATCTTGATAATATCTATCATGACCTTATCCGAGCCTGCTGCTTTTCCTGACTTCATCTTCCTTATTGCTGTTTTTACTATTTTTAGTGTGGGCACTTCTTCCTTTTTCATGGTAGACTGTCTTGATAAGTACAGCTTCTGTGGAATTTTCTTCATTCAGAAGCTGCTGGAATTACTCCATCAAGTTGCTTCTGGCATTCTTTATGAAGAGTGACTTTTTTATTTGTCATGCAACCTAAGTTTCTCTACACAATCTGCTAATTCACTTTCCAGAAGTTGCTAAATTGTCTCTGATGCCCTATTCTTTTCTTTTGCAACTGCTCCCTTACGCTCTTTGTAAGCTAACTGATATTCCTTCTTAACCTGGTCCACTTTTTCTATCACCCTCTTTTTCTTGAACTCCTCTCTTTTGATAACTTCCTAGACTTCTGCATTTTTCCACCTGCTTTTCTTATGTATCTTATTTCCATATTTGTCTCAGCTGCATATCTGTTCTATAGTCTTCATACAAGCTCTTTTGAGATGTTGTCATTTTTCTTCAGTTCCAACCATTTATTTTTCTTCCAGTGGTGCTAGACCCCTGAGTATTTCCTTTAACTTCTGTACTTTCATTCCAGTCAACTTTCAGGTTTTCAGCCTAGTGTTTTTTTACCTTAGACTTTGCAATCTCTGAATCTACCTCAGTATCCCAAATTTACTAGCAGAAAGTCTACCTTAGTTGCACATTGGCTAGTCTAATATGTGATCCTATTAATGTCTCTGTTGCTGAGTCATGTGTTGGCCACCATCAAGCTATCTGACAGACATAAGTCTAGAATGACCTCTCCTTCTTTATTCCTGCTTGCCCACCCATGTGGACCCAGGCAGCCTACATATCCCATTCTGTCTGTCCCAATATGAGCATTCAGGTCCCTACTATAAAACCAACCTGTGTTGTCTTGCTTTACCTAATAGGATCTGCAACTGCTGCCTATAAAAACTCTGATCCTACAACTGCTGCCTGAATGCACTCCTCTTACTATCTCAGCTCTGCTGTGGGGCATAACTGCATGTATGTAGGCAGTATCTTTGTGTAAGGTATTCGTTGAGGTTAGCACTGATGCCATTCAGTGTTTGTTATACAAATTACATCTTTAGGAAAATAATTTCATGTAGTGGGTCCCAAATTAATGAAAGACTTTTTTACCAATGTCCAAGCCAAAGCTAGGTCTAATTGAGGGAATGACTTCTTGAATCACTTTAGAAATCCACATCTCTCCCACCCCACCCCCCACCCCCTATAAACATAACCACCATGAAAAACTTCTCCAAAGCTAACTTTGAGCTCCTAAAAACAGAGGTGGCTAACTTCACGGCATTCATGCAAATGGAGAATAGTTGCATGACCACCAAATCATATGCCAGTGCACTGTACGAACACATACACAAATGCATGGATCCCACCATACCCAATAGAACCAAGACACTCTCCTCCAAAAAAAGAAAGCCAATCTGGGGGTCCTCTGACATAAACAAACATTGCAACAGAAGGAGGAAACTGATGTGAAATAAGGTGACGTCCCAAGACTGGAAAAACTCCCTTTTCAGCCTCAACAAAAAGTTGAGATCCCTCATCAAATCCTCTAAAGTTAGCTATGAAAACAGAATTGCAGCAGATAGTAAAGACAACCACAAGGCCTTATATAGTTATGTAAAGAATCTGCACGGCAATACCCAGATTTGCTCTCAGCTACTGCACAATGGCACCTCCTATACCGAGCCAACAGATATTGCCAATATAATTGCTGACAGATGTAGTGCCAACTTTACCCCTCCTCCCACCAAAGGACCAATCACAATACCAGTAGATTGCCAAGCACCCAGTATTACTGCTGCACAGGTTAAAATAGCACTGTCCAAGGCCAAGAATACAGCTTCTATGGGACCTGAAAATATCCATGGCTGTGTTCTACATGAACTACCGAGTGAACTGGCACCTCACCTGTGTGCCCTGTTCCATCACAGCCTCACCTCAGGCTTTGTCCATACCAGATGGTGCACTGCTACAGTCATCCTTATCCACAAAGGAGGAGTGACTAGAGATGCTGGGAACTATCACCCCATTAGCCTGATGAGTCTGATATGCAAAGTTATGGAACGCACCATCATGGACCTAATAAGGATATAGGGAATCTCCAACCTCTGGATCTCACACAGTCTGTTTTTTTGAAGAGTTGATCATGCCTACTCAACTTGGTTGATTTCTTTGAGTCAGTCACCAGAGCTGTGGATGAAGGCAAGGTGGTTCATACAGCCTACCTTGATGTGGCCAAGGCCTTTGATACCATTGCCCACTCAGGAATCATAGAAAAACTCACTAAGCTAGGCATCAACCCCTATATCACTAGGTGAGTTGCAAACTGGCTCACAGATAGAATGCACAGTGTGAAAGTAGCTGACTCCAAGTCAGACTGCTGACCAGTCATGAGTGGAGTCCCACAGGGTTTGGTCCGGGGTCCTCTCCTGTTTGGAATCTACTTCTCTGAAGTCCAGGACAACACTAAGAGACTCTGCTGACAAAGTTCGGAGACAATTGCAAGTTGGGAGCTATTATTAACTTCCCAAGTGATGTTGACATCCTACAGAAAGGCCTCACTGAGACCAACGACTGGTGTCAGAACCATGGCCTTAAGCTCAATGCCAAAAAACGTGTCATCATCCCCTTTGGGAAAAACCCATTTCCCATGAATTACCACATTGATGGTAGTCCACTGAACAAAGAAGGCGTTATAAGAGATCTGGGAACACAGATTGACAGCAACCTCTCTTTTGACCACCACATTGCCACTGTGGTCAGAAAGTCCTTCTATGTGGCACATCTCATTACTAAGGGTTTTGCATCCAGGAAGAAAGAGATCACTGTCTCCCTCTGCTCTTCCCCCATTAGGCTAATCATCGAGTACAATGCCCCTTTTGGCATGTACTTCACTAGACACCTGCAACAACCTGAGAGGCCGCAAACGTACCTCACAAAGAAGATCCTAGGCTTTAAACACTTGCCCTATATGGAAAGACTCAAAAACCTCCAACTTTTCTCTGTCTCACATTGCATACTTAGAGGCGATCTCTGCTTGACTTACAAAGCCATGTCTGTCCCAGCTCTGTTAGAAATGCTACATCTAATGAAATCCCAATCCCTCCACACCACATGCTCCAGAGACCTCAATCTCATTACCACAATCAACAGAATGTGCTGGGGGGACAGGTTCATAACCCAGAGACTGCCCATGCTATGGAATAAACTTCCCATACATGTCAAACAGAGCACCTCACTGGCCCTCTTCAAGAAAAATCTTGATGAGTGGATGGGAAATAGAAAATTCACCCCAGGGATCACTCCGGTGGCTCTACTCGACAGATGCATTGAGAACTAAGGTTGGGTAGCACGATGCCAGAGTAATCCTATGGGCTAGGCTTGTAAAGGCTCCAGGGACATTAGTTTAGTACACACCTATGAACCTATAAACCTATGATTATCTTTTACAATGGAGTCTGACTGCCTTGAGTATATCACTAATTCTGGCTACATCCATCATAGTGTTTGAAGACTCTTCCTCATTAGAACAGTCATTCCATTTCTACTCTGTCAGCTCCCTGAGTAGTAGACTGTAGATCCCAAGTCAAGTGGCTTTGCTGCACTGCCCTTCCTTCTTGTCTACTGGATACACAATATATCTGGCCTCCTCCTTACCATCATGTCATCCATTTCCAAGCTGTGTCTCATCAGTAAACATATACTGAGTGAAGAATTTGAAGGGTTGATTGACTTTGCTTCCAGCTTTCACACAACAGAACTATAAAGCTCAAGCTGGGCAAATGGACAGCAGCCAGTCAGTATCTTGTCTATCCAGGGCTACTAGGCTTTATGGTAGTCAGCTACTGGCTAATAGAGTTGCATAGATCTCCTCCCATAATTAGCATTTTTACCCTGGCATAGGTCAGAGTAGACCAGGTTCTCAACACACATCACTGGCAAATCACCTAGAACCTGTTTTATACCATCAGATGGTTACTTCTGATGTGGTGTGTAGTTTATGATCTGTATTCTTCTATCTAGTGAATAGCTGCCACATAAAGTCTGTGCTGCTGCTAATGACTCCATACAATTTCATGTGAGTTTGCAGTAGAAACACCCAGGATATTTTTGGGAGGTGGCAGGAACCTCACAGACACAAAGTGACAACATGCAAACTCCACACATGGAATGGCTGAAGGATGAGAAGTGAATTTATATTATCCAGTTTGCCATTTTTCAGCATATTCCTAGCTCCTTCTCCACCCTTTCCCTTTAAAGAAAATTTAACCAGCCTTCCCATTTACTGTTATATATTTTTCATTGCCTGTTTATTTCCATTTGTTAATGCCAAAAGGTTTCATTTTGATAATTTCCTTCATTATAATCACAACATGTTGGTCTGCCACTTTGTCTCCATGCTATTTTGTTTTGTCTTCGGTTGTTTGCTATTTACATTTCAGATTTTATAATGATGTTTATTATCTTCAATTTTCTGCAGTTTCAGATGTGTTTCAAAATTGGATGCTACAGTCATGGTTAATTTTCTCTAGCAAGAGCTTTGAACTAAACACTATCATTTTAAATGCATCCTATTGGAAACAACTGCAACATTTATTAAATGATCATAAATTCAGCATAAGAAGAAATTCTCGTGTGTGCAGATGAGAAAATGACTTTATGACCCTGAGCTCTAATTTTAATTATAATGACATTATTTATTTAGAAATGTTACTAATGAAAACATCATTGCATAGATAAGATCTTATTTCCATGATTATCCTGGGAGCAGCAATTATAGTTCTGGCATGATGCTGGTAATTCAGCAAAATAGAGCAGAAAATAATTAGTACATAATGCACTGGCACAATTTAGAAAATATAAATTAGTAACAGTTCCAGACTGTATTTAGGACTCAGTGCAATGTATATCTGAAAGTGAAAAGGGTATCTGTTTTAAATTAATGCAGCTTGACAGATAACTGACAGCTTGCAGACTTGTTAAACGTTTAAGAATTTTATGGCATTATTTGGGGAAAATGCATGAAGATGTTAAAATGTCTAATATTTTGTATCTTATTTTCTGAAACCTGATGATGAGACTGAACAGTCTTAAAACCAATGTATTCTTAGTCCTTTATATTTGTAGGAATGTCCTGTACATTTTGAGATGTTTCTACTCTATGACAAAACTTATATGACTTGTGCATGTGTATTATATGACACCCATGCTGCTGTGGATGCATAGAAAATTACTGTAGCACTATAGCTGAATATTTGGTTGAAAAGAAACAATGCACTTCTTTTTCAATGCATGGAGCTCTTTTAATCAATGGATGCAAAATAATTACATTCAGGAGTAAACTGTAACATATTTTGCTTCATCAGGCAGAAAGCCAGATTGCCATTTTGTGTTTTCTGTAATTATAAAATGGAAGAAGGTACACAGCTTGTTCAAAGTGAATACACTCTGATGACAAGCTGCTCTTTTCCGCCACGTGGTAATGAAATACTTATATGAGTAAAGAATATAAATGAGTGAAGTAAGAAACATTGCTTTGTAAGCACATTATTGTCATACTCACATACATTTTTAAATGACATTTTACATTTCAACTTTTCTGAATAATGATGCACATGAACACTTTGGAAAAACAACAGAAAATAAAGATTTTAACAGCAATAGTTATGTTGTTTTCACAGCAGATTAACATATGAAAACCCTTTTTTTACCATACCAGATCATACCACACAAGTATCCCTAACAACTGTTGACATGACACACTGTATATGTAGATATATATATATATATATATATATATATATATATATATATATATATATATATATATATATATATATATATATATATGAGTCTGCTACTGTTGATTGAAAACTCACTTGATTGAAAATGAAATTACTAAGACCACTTCACTGAAAGCTCTCTTAACTGAAAACTCACTTGACTGAAACTCATTTCATTAAAAGTTATAAATGGCCTTTTCCTCACTGTAGTGCGACCCTGGAGTTAGTATATAAAGTAAGAGGGGGTGTGGGGGGCACAGTCCCCCACATATCTTAGTTATATATTCTCTTTTGGAAACAGTTATTAATTGCACTTGTAAGTATCACTGTGTATAGTTTAAAATGTTTATAATATGTGGGGGGCTACGCCCACCCCCAATGTGGGGGGCTGTGCCCCCCACCCCCTCTTACTTTATATACTAACTCCAGGGTCGCACTACAGTGGGGAAAAGGCCATTTATAACTTTCAATGAAATGAGTTTCAAAGAAATGAGTTTTCAGTGAATTGAGCTTTCAGTGAAGTGGTCCTAGTAATTTCATTTTCAGTCAAGTGAGTTTTCAATCAACCGTAGTAGACCCATCTATATATATGTGTGTATATATATATATATATATATATATATATATATATATATATATATCTTTTTTTTTTTTTTTTTAACAGCAAAAACTCTCTTTTTTCCTTACTGCAGGAGAAACTTTAGTAATTTTTATGGAAGTTAACATATTCTAAATAAGTCTTTTTGCAGGAAAAATTGCTAATAGAGCCACATCAGACAATAATTTAAAAACAATCTTAACAAAAACTGAGATTAGACCGTCATTATTAGAATAAGCATTTTAATACCATCGTAATATAAAGTTGCTATAATGCTATTGCAAGGAACCTCCCCCAAGTACACCTCTACCACTGCTAAAGTCAGGATATGCAAAATACTGTCAAATATATGTGTCTAGTAGATGTATATATTTTTACACAGATAACAGACACTGAACAATATCGCTATCCAAGTAAGTGTTAATTCAAGGCACTATACAAAAAATAGCTGTGTCTGCGTAATTCCTGTTTCTTGGAGATATAAAATAAAAACAACACATGAATGCTTTCATGATTCTGTTGTAGTTGCCATGGTTAGATCTTTAAATCTGATTATTAAGATGATTGTGGTGATAACAACAATAATAACAATAAGTCTATCAGTGGTAGTAATAATGCCACAGCTCATCTGTATGACTGGCTTACAAAAGGAATAAACCCCTTCATTAGACATTAAGGCTAATGATATTGTAAGGCCATACTCATGAAGGAAAGAACTTAATGGAGTTGCCATACTCTTTAGTCCAAGACTATTTTAAAATAAGAGACCTCCCTGCTCTGCCTTTTGCTGATAGACCTGAGATGTGGTGCCTGTTCCAGTTATAAACTTCATTGATATTAAACTGATTTGACTACTCACATGGGAGGAAGAACATACTCTCCTTCTTGTTTCTGATCATTTCTTCTGGTACCTAAGCATATTACATTTGCCTCATATATACTCTGTAGACGTCTTACAGTTAACACATGTGCTAATATTTATCAGCTCTGATTATTGTTGCGCTTTGCCAAATTGCAATGTATTGCATTGCAGTAGATGATGAATACAAGATGAAACGTCTGTTCTAGTATTCATTTATCAAATGTTGAACATTTGTTTACCTTTAGTACCTCTGCATATTCACCCAGCTGTGTACCTTTGTTCACATGATTGTGTTTTGCTTGACTTCATCAGTCTGAATCAGACAATCCCCGGGATTCAGTAAGGTTCTGTGCAGGAATAGCTTATTCCTACATGGAAATGACCATTTAAGAGCAGCACGGCAGCGTGCCATGCATAGTAATGAAGGCTCGCTGCCTCTGCTCCTAAAAGGACATGGAGCATGGGACAAGTGCAGGGGGGGGTGTCTGAGAGCAGAGCTCTCACAATACACATAGCCCTGCACTCAAGAAGTGCTGTTCGGTAATTACAATCAGCGAGAACACTCATAGGGGGTTGCATACCTCCCAACTGTACAAATCTTCACAGAATGTCCAGATTTTTCATCTATACAGTCAGCCTGTACACCATTTGTCCTGGGAAATCACTGGGATGATGTCAGGATTGAATCAGATAAATAATGGCCTACATCTGAGTTACAGACACCAAATTGGTCAGAAACGTTAGTGTAAAACAAATCCTGTTACACTAGCAACATACATAACTTATAAGAGAAATATTTAAAATATGTTCTTAGTTGTACCTCATTTTGTCAAGCTTTCTCCTGATATTTTGCATGAAGAGGTTGAGAGGTATGGGGGGTTGGTAGGATGTCTGCCAAATGTGCAGATGCATGCAGGAATCCACAGCAATAAGTGTAATCTGTCCCTTCCTAGAGAAAATAACAGTAGAGAAATTATTTTTTTATTAAACTGATGAAATTTAACCATAGGTGTGCAGGTTTGCCCATTGCTTAGCTATGCATACAGTAGCTTAAATAGCACAAGAAGATAAATAGCAAAATACATTCAGTTGAAACTGGACTGCAATAGTGAAGTGGTCAGAGTGCTTGCTTTGTGAGCAGTCATTCTCGATTCGATCTTCACTGTAGTAAATTTCATTTTCCATGTGAAATCATTATATGAATTTTTTTTGCTGTATAACCTACTTCTTCTTGCTTTTCCCAATTAGGGGTTGCCACAGCAGATCACCTGTCTGCTCATGATTGGCAGTGGAGTTTTACAGTGTCGAGTTGCCACCCTGGTGCCCAACCTTCCACAGGAGGCACACACATGAACGCATTCAGACCTAGGGCCAATTTACAGTGTCCAATCCACCTAAAGCATGTCTTTGGGATGTGGGAGGAAACTGGAGCAGCTGGAGGAAACCCACACAACCACAGGGAGGACATGCAGACTCTCCACAGAAGGCACCCCAGGCGAAGATCAAACTGGAGAACCTCTTGCTGTGAGGTGGCAATGCTAACCGCTGCACCACCGTGGCCACCCTGCTGTGTAACCTTCTAAATAACATATATTTGTGAACTGGAGGAGTGCATTACTTTTGGATGTGAGGTGTCATTGTAATAATCCACAGATAAACACAAGTGCTCCATACAGTACATGTACATATAAATCAGGGATACCAAATGAAGTTATAATGTGTAATGAATGATAAATCTATAGAGTATCCAAATTTACCACTTTACCAAGACCCATGTTTTATTTCTTTCTAAATTAGCATGGGGGTAAGCATGAGTAAGCTCATTTAAGCAGTAGTAAGTGGGTTTAAGCCAGTTTGCATGGGGGTAAGCAATGTGCACACAATTTAAGCAATTTCGAGGCTAACTCTCTGTAAGCATATTTAACCGGAAGTTAGCATTGCTTACTGTCATGCAAACCCACTTACAAATGCTTAAAAGTGCCTTAATCACTCTGTATCCAACAGCCCCTGCTCTGCCCAGCAACAAAGTAAACAGACCTTGCAGTTCTTGAACCCAGGACTCTGTACACTATAGTCACAGGAATTAACCAGTAAGCCACCACAGATGTACATATAGTTGAGGTATACCCAAACAGGCCCTCACTATAGCAAAATCACAATTTACATGTGAAATTAATCTATAAACAGTTTTCTGTTGTATAACCTGCTACATAACATTTATATGTGAACTGGAGTACTGTATTAAGTCCAGATGTGAGGTGTCATTGTAATAAAGTGGTGAAATCCTCCAGTAAACACAAAGTACCCCATACAGTGTATGTGCATATGAATCACAGATACTAAACAAATATATAACATGTAATGAATGATAAATCAATGCCAAACAGCAGCACTGCACACTTCTGCTTACTAGCTGTAAGTAATGCGTATCCCAGCTAATTCAATTTGACCATTGGTATACCGCTTTAAGCAATGCCAGCCTTAGGTAAGCAGGTTTGCCCATAGCTTAGCATTTTCAAAACCATCCAATCACAGCAAAGTGCAGGAAATCTGCCCTATTTAAACCCCACGGGTGGGAATACATCTCATAACTGGTTGCAACTTCTTCCTGTAGGCACTATGGCAGGTGTGGGAGAAGGACTGCGCTTCCGAGTGCAGTGCTGGGGCATCTAGGAGTCCAAAGTCATGGCAGGACTCCTTGTAAAAGGCAATGAAGAGAGACTGCTGCAGGGCTAGTACCAGGGTTCCCAATATAAAGCGGAAATCTGGGACCGTCTCACCCGTGACCTCACCAGTGCCACTGGCATCCCTCGAACTGGTGAGTGGGTCAGGCATCACTATGCTGACCTGAAACTGAGGAAGAGGGAGCTCTTGGATCAGTGGATCCAAGAAGCTAGGCAGAGGGGTGATGTCCCAGCCGTGTGTAAGTATCATTCCACTACCTGTTTAATAATTGCCAGCTCATGTATATTATGGGTAGGTATGGCTAAATATTCTTCTTTTGTATCTTACAGTGGCAACAAAGCGGGCTGTGAATCAGGAAGCCCATGCCTGCACGCTGCATAGGCTGCATCATGAGGCAGGTTAGTAATAATCCTGCATGTACTGTCATAAGGAATAAATTTTAAAGTAGTAGAAAGTTAATTTTTATAGGTTCATAGGTAGGTACTAGGCTATCACCCTAAGGGCCTATGTAAGCCTAGCCAACAAGGTTCTCTAGCTTACACCACCCAAGAAAGTTATTTTCCTGTGCCCCTGTCGAGCAGAGCCACAGAAGTGATCCCCAGGGTGTATTTCCTATTTCCCATCCACGTATCAAGATTTTTATAGTTCATAGGTAGGTACTAGGCTGTCGGCCCAAGGGTCTAAGTAAGCCTAGCCATTGCCAGTATAAAACCTGCATTGTGTATGGAATGTACTGAATAAACCAGGCAATATGGCAGGAGGAGTATCATATAGGTTGTATGTAAATAAAAGGGTAACAGCCTGGCAATAAAAGTCTAACTCCTGGACTGCTTGTGTTTACTCTGGTATCATATGGTAACGTAGTGTTGCATTCTCTTAATAGTACTGTTGTATTAAGCACTGTTACCCACACTGTGCTACATAAATAAAATGTGTAGGAATGTCTGTATATGACTGTTGTAATTACAAGGTCATATTGTACAACCGAGAGAGACTTAGATAGAAAAGAGTAACAAGTTTGACACCATAAACCAAATAGCACACTCAACTAAGATATAAACTGTTGTAATTTTAGCACACACAGCCATGGTTCAAATCCTGGGAGTAGTAGTAAGGTGTATGCAGACTCATAACCCTCAACTGTACAGATATTGTCAGAAAGTTCAGATAATTGGCTTAATTTTCCTGCCTGTCACCCTGTCCCCCTGGCAAATCAGTGGGATGATCCCAGAAGTTTAGTCAGCAAATAATGACATACAACTGATTGTCAGACATCATAACTGTCAGAAATATATCTATAAGAACAAACCTGTCACTCTAGCAACTCACTAAAATATTATTAATATGCAAAGTATGTCCCATCTCCTCCCCAATGTTGTGAAGCTATGACCAGAGTGTGTGCAGTAACAGAGTGAGACATATGTGCATAATAATAATAACGTGGAATCTGGTAATATGTGTGGCAACATTCAGGTAGTGTTAACAAACATTCCCTCCACAGGACTGTCAGATATGAAAACTGTGCCTAGAAATAAAGGATTGAAATCCTGGACTGGTACTATTTAGTCTGGTATTGTATGGCATTGTTAGTTTTGCAGTTTCTCTGAATAATAAGGTATTACTCATCACTGTCATCCACACCGTGCTACATAATAAAACTGTCTAGGAAACCCTGTATGAGTGTTGTAATTACAAGGTCAGATTGCAAAACCATGGGAGACTTATATATAGAAATCAGAGAAGAGATACACAGCAATATCTATATAGCACACTCAACTATGATGTACACTGTTTTATTTTTAGCAGACACAGCCATGGTCGGAATCCTGGGAGTGGTAGTAAGCTGCATGCAGAATTATACCCCTCAACTGTACAGATTTGTCCAGAATGTTCAGATAATTGGCCCATATCCGCTGCCTGTTACCCTGTCCCCCTGGCAAATCAGTGTGATGATCTCTGACATTTAGGCAGCATTTAATGACATATAACTGACTGTCAGACTTGTAAATATTCAGAAAATGTATATGAAAACAAACCTGTCATTGTAGCAACTTACCAAAGATTTATGAGGGCAATAGTCAAAATATGTCCCAGTTTCACCTGCATGTTGTCAATACTTGCTCATAGTGTGTGCAATAAGAAATTGAGAGGTACATGCATACATCATCCTGGAAGCTGGGAATATGCATAGAAGCAGTCAGGTAGTTTTAGCAAACACCTCCACAGGTATACCAGGTAAGAGTTGTGCACTGCAGGTAAAACACAGTTCACGTATATAGTTGTCTACAAACATACCACTATCCAAACTAAGGCCATAGGATAGTGTAATAATACCTGTAAGGTACAGATTACAGCACTGACTAAGAAAGTTTTGAGAACTACAGGGATATACAAGTTGTTAATTAACATCTTTCTCTCCCCCACCACCATATCTGCAACAATAATCTAAATTCACATCTCAATGGGTATGTGTACAATTAAATCTACTTTTGGGACATATGTCCTATTGTTAGATAAATATTGAAATGTGAGTCTATGCATGTGCCATGTTGAAATACTCCCACATTGGTGGCATGCTGCTATCAATGTACCTGCATGCTGTTGTAATGGCCACTGTGGTTCCGTATATGCATGTGTTCTGTTTGCTATGCAACTGTTCCATATCTGGTGTTTTGGGTTAATGGGAACATCTATGCATGCTGTTATACCTAATCCTGGAATGTGTTGACTATTACTAACCCACAAATGTTTTAAAATTGAAACACCATAGCATGTTTGGGAAGGCCAGTCCCAGTGGACCCAACTCTCCCATCTCATCTGGCCATGGCACCAGGCACCAGAATATTTGAGGCCCACCACAGGACCTCCTCGACTGCTGGTCCTGCACCACCTTTGGGTGGAACTTCCTCAGGGGATGGGGCTCGCCCCCCCCCGGGAGCAGGCACGGACAGCAAACTGCCTCCCATTGTCAGATCCAAGGTCTGGTGCATGGAGAGCTCTGCAGGGAGTTCGGAGATCAGCTACGCCAGCTTGAGGCACGTGTGGTGCATCTAGAGGGTCAGCCTGCCCTTCCTACACAGCCCGCAACACAGCCACCTTTGGGGCCATGAAGGTGCAATGGTGACTGCCCATTGGTGGTGACCTCAGACCCACTGTTTCCATTTTGGGGCTCATAGGCTTCTGACTTCAAAACACCCCTCCCCATCCAAGGTGTTTACCCCCCCCCACATGTGTCATATACTGCCCCTGTATGCTGTCTTCTCTGTCTTGTCCATCATCCTACTCAATCTACCTCCCCAAATATACCTACTATCCATCCCCAACATTCCAATCTCACTTTAAAAAAAGGGCAATCTATTCCCAAAAAAATATTTTGCCCCCATACATAGTGGTCCTCGCACACGTATCCACTGGATACATGTAATCTGGTCTAATTGGCTTCATAACATATTAGTGTTGTCCTCACCCCTCCCTCAGGGGTATGAGTGTCCTAATCTACTTCTAAATCAGTGTATATGCACAGCTGTTGCTGTAGAAGAAATGGGCAGCTACGGACCTTCCCTACCCCCATCCTGCACATCCCTAGCTATTTTCCCTACTGTCTTTCCCTTTTTGTGGCCCTTTTTCACCACTTTTTTATCAACCTTTTTCTTTTCCTTTAAAGAAATTAGTGCAGGGGTAAGTGGAAGTAAGCACTTTTAAGTAGCAGTAAGTGGGTTTAATCCTGTTTGCTGGGGGTAAGCTATGCCTACACAGGATAAGCAATTTAGAGGCTAACTGAGTGTAAAAATATTTAACCTGAAGTTAGTATTGCTTACCATTATGCAAACCCACTTACAACTGCTTAAACATGCCTTAATCACTCTGTATCTAACAGCCCTTGTTCTGCCCAGCAACAAAACAAGCAACACTTTGCAAGTTTCAAGCCCAGGACCCTGTACACCACAGCCAAAGCAATTTGCCACTAAGCCATGTCAGGTATACATAATGCTGATGTTTTCACAAACATATTATCCAGCACAGTTATGCAACAGTACAGGAAATGTATTTATATATGTAGATATATGTGTATTTTATCTCAAGTAACTACCCCCAAGAAACCATTATACTTGGAGATTTTAACATTAACTGGAACTCTTGTATATCTGAGCAGCCTTCTACTCATATCAACTTATATGGTTTTACCCAAACTATAACATCCCCAACCCGCACCAATAAAACTAACAACAAAACTAGTACCCTTGACTGGATACTCACTAATACCCCCCAACTAAACTATAAAACAGGCACCCTCCCTGAGGACATAAGTGATCACTTGCTTACCTATTTAATCAGAACAAAACTGTCATCCTAAACTCTACCATCTGTAGAACTATTCGCACTACCAAATATTTTAACCCTGCTCACTTTCAAGCTGAACTAGTCACCTGTGACTGGTCACCCCTGAAATACCTCCCAATAGATAATGCCGTGAAATACTTTAACTCTAAATTTCTAACCATTTTAGACAGCCATGCCCCATTACGCAAAGTTAGAATTAGAACCAAACCGGCACCATGGCTCACCAAAATGACCAAACAAAAAATCCTCCAAAGAAATAAACAATGGGCCAAATGGCGCTCAACAAAAAGCTCCTCAGACCACCTGCAATTCAGACAGCTAAGAAATGAAAAAAAAAGCCATATTAGCCGATAAAAGAAACTACTACTACTATTAACTACAACAAACCAACCAAAATAATTCCCCAAAAATTCTGGCGAGGTATCAATAACCTCCTACACCCTGGATGCTCAAGTACTCCCTCTCCCTCTGACTCTGATCACAACAATCCCATCCAAATAGCTGACTCATTTAATACTTTTTTCACTGAAACCATACAATCCCTAGCCAACCAGCTATCCCCTAGCACCCCAGGCTCTGCCACAACCTTTACTAATAATTCTCATCAATTTCATTTTCAGCCAGTGCCCACTTCACTTATCTGTAACCTCATACAGAAACTTAAACCCACTACTCTCTCCGCTGATAAATTACCTGCAGAATACCTGTAAAAAGCTGCTAAAGTCATAGCCTACCCCATATCCATCCTCATTAACAGAACTATTTCTGAAGGATCTATTCCCCTAATCTGGAAAGTCTCTCACATAATTCCCCTGCATAAGGGCGGTAACTCCAAAGAGTTGTCCAATTATAGGCCCATAGCTGTTCTATCTCCTTTGGCAAAAATAATGGAGAAATGTATACACATACAACTGTTAACCTACCTACTCGATCACAATTTATTAGCACCCTGTCAACATGGCTTTAGACCATTTCATAGCACCACCTCTGCTTTCTTATCCTTCACTAACCATATTAACAGTAATCGTAATATTGATACTCTATCCTCAGCTGTTTTTATTGACCTGTCCAAAGCATTTGACATGGTGAATCACCACCTCCTTATAGACACACTCAAAAACCTGTCATTGGACAACCATACTATACAGTGGTTCCAATCATACCTACATAATAGGCAACAGGCTGTACTATGGGAAAATACTTTATCTTCCCACGTCCCAGTCACTCTAGGGGTCCCGCAAGGATCTATATTAGGCCCATTACTCTTCTCCATCTTTACAAATGACCTTCATTCTGTAATTCCTCAAGCTGACAGTATCCAATACGCTGACGACTCCACACTCATATGCGCTGCTTCTCAATCAGAACTTCAGTCACTAACCCAAATGACCTTTAGTACAGTTGAAAACTGGCTCCTACAAAGACGTCTTATCCTTAACCCCAAAAACAAAAATGCTACTATTTACCCCACCCACAGAACCTCCCCACTTAACTTTACTATTACTTCAAATGATGGAACTATAATATCTCCTGAACCAACCACCAAACTACTCGGGGTACTAATAGTTAACAACTTGTTCTTTGAACCTCACATTAATAACACCATAAAAATAGTAAACAAGAAACTAGGTTCCCTCTATAGAATAAAACCCTTTCTTACACCTCCAGCCAGGGTTACTATTGCTCGTACCCACCTCATCTCTACCTTGCTCTATGCCTCCCCTATCTATACCAAAATATGTAGAAGTAATCTGAGTAAACTTACATCCTCCTACAACAATATTGCCAGATTTGCAGCTGGGTCCTCCTATAGAACTCATCACTGTATCAATCTGAATCAGTTAGGATGGTTAGAGCTGCCAAATTTAATACTTTTCAATCAATTAATAGTAGCCCATAAGATCCTGTATTTACCTCAAAATGCACCCATACTTACATCCCTAGTCATCCCTTATAATAACCTCAAGACCTTACGCTCAGCTAATAACCTACTTGTACAAATATCAAAATCCAACAACTTAGCTGGTGACACCTTGTTCTTACATACAGTAGGTAAAGCCTGGAACATCCTCCCAAGCCAGCTAACCTCAATATCCTCTGTCAGCTTATTTAAAAGCAAGCTTAAACCCTACCTCAAATTACACTGGCTATGCCCCTGTGTTAACCCAGACTAAGTACCTAACTATTAACTAAACTCCCACAATTCCTAGCCTCCCATGATCATGATCTTGTGTTGTCTCACTAATTTTTAGTGAGCTTAACCTTCCTTAGGATTTTTTCTCATGTAAATATGTATATACTGTGGAATGATCAAACACCTTCATATAGTATCACAACCTATGTGTTAAATAACACTAGAAATCCATCCTTGTTTGCTGTTCTTCTGTACTCTATCTATTGATCTCTAGTGTTTTTCTTTCTTAGGTTTTTGTGAGACCTTAGTATCTCTTATCATAAATTACTAGGTGTATCTAATTTTGTAATATGTTATAAAGATTTGTACTACACCATTTCTAATACAAATGTTTTAGTCTTATTCATCTATTCTTAGATACATTTTTCCTTTTTCCTACTGAAATATAAAATATATAATCTTAGGCTTGTACTATAATTGTTAAAACTTCTTATGTACCAAATTATACTGTTATTGTCTTTGTCTTGACCTTTTATGTTGTTGTAATTTGTGGAGCTTTTCTCCCCGGGCCTCCACTGAAAATGGACATATATCCAGCTGGACTAGCTCGGTCAACAAATGTAAAATAAATAAATAAATAAATAAATACATCTATATATATATATATATATATATATATATATATATATATATATATATATACATATATATATATATATATATCTACATGTATATATATATATATATATATATATATATATATATATATATATATATACATACATATATATATATATATATATATATATATATATATATATATAGAGAGAGAGAGAGAGAGAGAGAAAAGAGAATGCAACAAATACATATATGACGAAAGGCAACATTAATGGGGGTGAGGGGCCCAATCTAAGTACCTCCTGTAATTATTGATATCATCACCTCCCCCAGGCCAAACAGATCTGCCTTGCAACACAATACCAACACTTGCAAGTCCCATACCCAGGACCCTACACAATTTAGCCACAAGAAGTTAACAGTAATCCATCCCACCTGTACGATGTCAGGATGGTATCAATAACATATCATGTAGTACAGTCTGGCTACCATAGGGAATGTACAATGTGGAAGCAATAAACATTCCAGTGATACATACACACACACACACACACACACACGCACACATGCACACACACACACACACACACACACACACACACACACACACACACACACACGCACATGCACACACACACACACACACACACACACACACACACACACACACACACACACACACACACACACACACATATATATATATACACAGTGGTGCAGCGTTAAACAGCAAGAGGTTCTCCGGTTCGATTCTCAGCTAGGGTGCCTTCTGTGTGGCTCCCACATTCCAAAGACATGCATCTGGGCGTTTCTCCCGGGCCTCCGCTGAAAACAGGCTCTGTGGAACCTAGTCGGACATTCCCGGTCAACAAATGTTAAATAAATAAAATAAATAAATAAATAAATATATATATATACACATACACACACATATACATATATTACTTTGTATACATATGTATAGGAAAATACATATTTAGAGGGTGCACAGCATATTGAACAGCCAGTATTCTTACAGTTGCTACCTTTAAAAATGGACAGTGTATGATTCTCTCATACAAAAGACAATTATTGCATGAAACATATACCAACAGAGAAGTCAAAGGATATGGCACCACACATATGTTTGCATGCAAAATAAATGTTTATTTGTGTAATATTACAGTTGTATATGCCATGTCATATAGCTTTTAGGTGTTTGAAATACATACTAACTGAGTAATGCAACACTCAAACAAATCATTTTATACAGTAATCCGAAAGCATAACATATTGCTGTCCAGGCCAAGGCCTTCATGTGGTACAAAAGTAAAGAAACACTGGGCCAGAAGATAATCAATCAACAGTAAGTAATGCAGATATAGTTCAGCAGCCCCCAATTTCACTCTGTACTCAACCCCCAGGGGAAAAGAATTATGTTGTTACAATGAAGATGTATCTGTTACATAACAATGTTTAACTTAAATCACTATCATACTGACAAACAGAACAGTCTGTATGACAGTAAGCACTAGGCCATACACTGACCTCTGGACTGCACAAGGGAACACATGTTTTACCCAGCTGTAGCCCACATATATATGGACACTACCCCACAATATGTGTGGGGACCACAACATCACTGGAATGATGACAGGAATGGCAGCATGACATAATCATAGGCCACTACTTAACCTCTTACTGCATGACATATGAACAAAGCCTTGTATATAGGTGGATGACAGAGGCTGGAACACAGAGCTATATTTGTAATATTGTTGTTATACACTGAGAAAGTTGCTGATGTTACAGGACTGTTTGCAACATACCCTTAGTCAGAAATATGAAGTCAAAAACACAAATGGATGTAGCCATGTACTGATATCACTCAACAGACAAAATGGCAGTGATATATTTGAGAAAAGACCTGTGTGGTGGACAGACAAAACATAACAGCGAATCATCTGGTCATCGTGTGGATAGGCCCACAGTTGAGAGGTATGCAGACAGACTGTATTCCATGCTAAACTAGTATGTGCACACAAACCCTGTAACACTAGTGGTATACAATGCATATAACAACACCACTCACACTGTAGGTCTAGAACCTTATACAAATATGTAGTTGGCCTGTGTCTGCAAGTCCTTTTATTCATAGTTTCATAGGTTCATAGGTTGGCACTAGGCTATCGGCTTTAGGGCCTATACAAGCCTAGCCATAACAATTCCCTGGATATTTATTCCCACAATATTTACTTCTCTGGACCCCTGTCTAGCAGGGCAACTGACATGATCCCCGGGGCGAATTTCCTATCTCCCATCCAATCATCAAGGTTCCTTTTGAAGAAGGCCAAGGAGGTGCTCTGCTTGACATGTATGGGCAGTCTATTCCAGAGTGTGTGGAATCTCTTGGTCAGGAACCTATCCCTCCAGCATGTTTTGTTCATTGTGATGCCAAGGTTTAGATCCCTGGAGCATATGGCTCTGAGGGATTGGGATTTCTTTAAGTGGAGCATGTCCAGCAGCTCAGGGTTTACATGGCCATGTATGTTAAGCAGAGATCACCTCTGAGTAGATGATATGCCACAGGGTGTTTTTTTAGATGGTCAGCATATGGCATCTGCTTTAGGCCTGTGATTCTTTTAGTGAGGTATTTTTGTGGCCCTTCCAGCTGTTGCAGATGTCTTGTGAGGTACATACCAAACAGGGCATTATACTCTATAATGGGTCTAATGAGTGATGAGTACAGTGGGACAATGACCTCCTTTTTTCCTGGATGAAAAGCCCTTAGTGTGCCACATAGAAGGATTTCCTGACTGTTGTGACGATGTGGTTATCAAAATTGAGACCAATGTCCACCTGTGTCCCTAAGTCTCTCATCACACTTTCAATGTTTAGTGTACTGACACCTATGTGGTAATTCATGGGTACATGTTTTTTTCCAAAGGGGATAACTAAACATTTCTTGTCATTAAGCTTGAGCCCATGGCTCTGGCACCAGGCATCTGTTTCTGTAAGGCTCTTTTGTAGGATATCCACATAATTTGGGGATTCAATAATGACTCCCAGTTTGCAGTCATCTGCGAACTTTGTTAGCCAGAGTCCCTTAGTGTTGGCCTGTACTTCAGAGAAGCAGATGCCAAATAAGAGTGGTCCCAGGACTGAACCCTGAGGTACTCCACTTGTCACTTGTCTGGAGATGGATTTGGAGTTGGCTACTTTTCAGTCTGGGTTCTGTTAGTAAGCCAGTTGGCAACCCATCGAGTGATGTAGGGATTTATGCCCAGCTTAGTAAGTTTATCTATGACTCCAGAGTGGGGGATGGTGTCAAAGGCCTTGGCAAGGTCCAAATAGGACCACCTTACCCTCGTCCACAGCTCTGGAGACTGATTTGATTAAGTCAGTCAGATTCAGGAGACAAGATCGGCCCTTCACAAACCCAAACTGGGTGGAGTCCAGTGTTTGAAGGTTGCCAATGTCTTTGTTTATAAGTTCCATGATAACGCATTCTATGCCCTTGCAGATCAGGCTTGTCAGACTGATGAGACAGTAGTTCCTGGGATCCAAGGTATATCACCCCTTGTGGAATGGGATAACTGTAGCTGAGCACCACTCAGTGGGCATGAAGCCTGAGGTGAGGCTATGATTAAACATGACACTTAGGTGAGGTGCCAGTTCCTTTTGTAGTTCATGTAGTACACAGCCTGGGATGTCATCTGGTCCTATGGATGCTGTATTCTTAGCATTGGAGAGTGCAGGTTCTACCGGTATGACCGTGATTACCGGAATTTGGCAATCTTTTTGTACTGAGATGGGCAGTTTAGGGGGTGAGAGGGGGGTGAAGTTGGCACTAAATCAATCTGCCAGGATATTGGCAAGACCCTTGGGATCAGTGTATTTAATGCCATTCTGTTGAAGCTCAGGGCAGATCTGAGCATTGCCATTTCGATTCTTGACATAACTATAGAATGACTTGTGGTTGTCTTTGGAATCTTTGGCAATATTATTTTCGTAACTAGCTTTTGAGGATTTTATGAGGGATGTCAGCTTCTTATTGAGGCTGGTGAGGAAGCTTTTCACATCCTGGGATTTTCCTCTTCTTTGCAACAGTTTCTTCCTTCTGTTGTATAGTTTGTTTATAGCTGGGGATCACCAGACTGGCTTCCTTTTTTTGGAGGAGAGCATCTTGGCTCTATTTGGGATGGCAAGATTCATGCACGAGTGGATGTGCTCGTGCAGTGCTTTAGTGTAGGATTCTGCAGTCGAACATTCAGATCCCATCTGTATGGGTGTCATGAAGTTTGTCATGTCTGATTTCAGTAGCATGAAGTTGGCTTTGGAGAAGTTTTTTAAGGAGGTTTCCTTACTGGGGGGTGGGGGTAGTATGTGGATGTCAAGAGTGATTTGCTTATGGTCAGACCTGATCAATGAGGGAGTGACCACTGGTGTGGAGCATCTATCTCCAATGTTGGAAATGACCAGGTCTAGGATATTGGAGCCCCTGGTGGGACAATGGATTACTTGATCCAGGGTGTTGGAATTTATGAATTCCAAGAACTTTGGGAAAAGGAGTTGGTACCTGAGTAATTTTCCCAGTCAATGGCAGGGTAGATGAAATCACCCAGTAATAGGTATTGCTACCTGCTGTCTGTAACACTGCTGGCCACATACAGGAAGGATGTCCTTCATACAGGAATGGTAAAGGGACCACGCCCGCATGATTTAGGAATTTATAGTAGTGGGTTGCCATGACAGTGGTAATTGGAAGTACTATACAGCAGGCTGCATGCAGGTAGCAAGTGCTGGGCACTGATTGATGCAGAGGCCATTACCTGATCATGTGCATCACTTACAAAATCCATGCCACAATTTATTCAAAGCAGCTCAATCCATGTAGTGGAGAGAGACAAAGAGACAACAAGATTGAGAGAGAGAGAGAGAGAGAGAGAGAGAGAGAAAGAAATAAACAAACAAACAAACAAACACACATCCATCCATCCACATAGCAAACTGTATCCAGAAGAGATGACATTCCCACAAGACATATGTGAAGCATATATGCATGCAATTGAATGTAGTACTTGGTCCATAATAATGACCAACTACTATGGACAATAGGGTCTGTCTCTGTAGGCAGTGGGCCATACCTGTTAACTGTGCAGATCAGCACTGACTGACAAGATGTAACCCATCATAGTGTGTGTTGTGTACTGCAAGACATGTATTATAGTGTAGTCAATAGCTGGTGGTGGAAGTAATGTCGTTATGATGGACACATGAGTTTCACAGCCCACCACTTTCAGGACAGTCATGTTAATGTGTAATGTAGCATGCACAAATGCCATAGGTGTGTAATAGGCTTACCTGCAAGCTGTCCGTATATATACGCCCCCTAATGTTAGGCTGTGTCCACATGTGACACCTGTCTGTGTTGCAGCAAGGCAGAACAGTGCAGCTGTGCAGGAAGGAGAGTTAGAGAGTGTGAACCTGATTTTTGAATGCAATATATATATATATATATATATATATATATATATATATATATATATATATATATATATATAGGGTCTATATTAGAACACTGAACATTTGAAATGTCGAGTGCTCTAATATCGGCTCATTTTCAACAAATGCTGAAAATCTCAAAGTAACAGGAAACTGAATTCTTTCCTAGGGAAAGAATTCAGATGTCCGTTTTTGTTGCTTCGGTATGTTCAGCGCTCTGGTGGAAAGTTACGGGTCGGGTTCAGATAAGTGTGCCATTGTGTGGAGATGTGGGTTAGGGCAAGTTAGGTGAGTTAGGGTTAGGACGTGGGTCAAGTAAGTGTGCAATGGTGTGGACATGTGGGTTAGGGTGGGTTAGGTGAGTTAGGGGTAGGACACGGGTGATGTGACTGTGCGATAGTGACGCACCTTAGAGTTAGTTTTTTGGGTTAAGTTAAGTGAATCGTTACTGGTGTATGTATAGTTTAGTGTAGGGTTAGGTGTAAGAGTTTAGTGTGTATGTGTGTGGATTGCTGTTTGTTTGGTGTGCTTGTGTTGTGCGTATGTGCTTTGGAACAGCAAATTTTTTCCCTTGGAAAAAATTTGCTGTTCCAAATGTTCGATGTTTTTTTTTCGATTGCTAGGGTTTGATATTAGAACACTCAACATTTTGAATGTTCGGTGTTCTAATATAGACCCTATATATATATATATATATATATATATATATATATATATATATATATATGTATGTATATATACATATACATACATATAGGTATATATATATATATATATATATATATATATATATATATATATATATATATATATATATATATATATATATATTTATACAAAACTCATAATACATATCTACACACACACACACACACACACACACACACACACACACACACACACACACACACACACACTCACACACACACACACACACACACACACACACACACACACATATATATGTGTGTGTGTGTGTGTGTGTGTGTGTGTGTGTGTGTGTGTATGTCTACATATATACAAACACATACACATATTTATATAAATACATGTCCCCTACTGTTGACTGACAGTGCTGCTTGATATATGTGAGAGAACATTGCACATATCAATACACACATATATATACAGTAGTAAGTGGGTGCAAATGGACAGTTATGTCAGGTGTGAACCCCATGTTGGGAACACATTGCCCTTGTTTGTGAAGGTGAGATTGGTAATTTGGGGAAGGATTGTAGGTATATTTGGGGAGGTAAGTTGGGTCGGAAGACAGACAAGACAGCATACAGGGGTGGTATATGACACATGTGATGGGTAAACACCTTGGATGGGGAGTGTTGTCTGGGATGTGGAAGCCCATGAGCCCCCATATGGAAACAATGGGAGCAAGGTCCCCACCGATAGGCAGTCACAACATCATCTTCATGGCCCTGAAGGTGCCTGGGCTGGGGGCTGAGCAGGAGGAGCATGCAGACCCTGTGATTGTATACAGAGGACATCAAGGTGCTGTAGCACATCCTCCAAGTCTCTGTGGAGCTCCCTATGCACCAGACCCTGGACCTGACTTCGGGTGACAGGATCTTCTCTGTGTATGTTCCCGGGGGGGGGTGGGGATGAACACCATCCCCTGAGGTGGTTCCACCTGAAGGTAGTGCGGGACCAGTAGATGAGGAGGTCCCAGGGTGGGTTCCAGATGTGATGTGGCCTGGTAACATGGTCAGATGATGTGGGAGAGGTGGTTCTGCTGGCAACTGTTTCCCAAACATGCTATTGTGTCACTGTTATAGAACATATGTGAGTAGTAATAGTCCACTCATTCCGGGATTATGTCTAACAGCATGCATAGATATCCTCATTAACACAAAACAACAGATGTGCAGCAGTCACATAGCAAACAGAACACATGCATATATGGAACCATAGTGTGCCTTACAATGGCATGCAGGTGACATTGATCAAAACAGGCCACCAATGGTAGTGTTTCAACATGGAACATGACTACAAACACATAGCACAAATTGTTGTACAATACGATATAAGTGCCAACGGTAGGTTTTCTGTAGACATACCCATGTAGTTGTGTGACCAGATTGTTGTTGCAGATATGGTGGGGGGAAGACATAGAAGTGTATTAACAACTATGATATCCTTGCAGTATGAGGTTCTCAGACCTGTTTCCCTTTTTATGTCTTTCTAGGCAATATGTCCAGTGAACGACTGCCTATGTATACAGTGGAGGAGAATGATGCTATTATCACATACCTGGTGCAGCACTACAACACCTTGTTCAGCCATACAGCCCATGATCTGCAGGAGGACAGCCCCGTGGAATGATTTTTCCACAGGATAAACAATGTCGGCCTGCATAACCGCCATTACGAGCAGGTCCAGCATAGATGTACTGATCTACTCTGCCATGCCCGTTGGCGTGCTGCTGCAGTTAGGGGGGACTAGATTGCAACAGGGAGGGTTGTGCCATCCAGCCCCCCCGACACATGTTGAGGAGCTCCTTACCAGCCTCGGGGCACCTGCCCGTTCGTAAACACAACACCTGATGAAGAGCATAGTGGACATGGGTGCTACCTACACAATGGCAGAGGACCATACAGGTAAGGCCACAGGGCACATCAGTAGACCCCTGTTGCATATCCATCCACATCTGTAGAGTTAGATCATGCATATGTGCGATGAAATATATATATATAGTCTGTTGCTGTGCTGTAGTAATAAACAAATGTGGATAATCTGTAGTATTATGGGTTTTTACTGTTGTACTGTAATGCTGCATCCACACTATACCAATGCCACATGTGTGGCTACTGACATCACATCTCTCACACAATTATATAGGACCCTCTGGTATGCCTCTGGGGCAGCAGCCTGCAGCTGGTGAGTATGGTGTTTGTTCAGTTTTGCCAATACACCAGTCATGTTATTGCCATGGTATATTCCATGCACACAGTTAACACACCTACCCATAATGCACGCTGTACATGTTTGTGTATTGTTGCTGTTAACTGCACAGTGGTCACCAACCATGATGGGGTATCTGAAGTGTATGCAAGACTCCTACAATATAACTAACAACCTGTCATTGCAAGATGTGTGCACAGAGATGAATATAATGGTGGGACAAATGGCCTACAGTAGGCAAATGTCTGAAACATCACTCTTATACAGTGCTACAACAGTGTATATACAACTATTACAATGGCAACCATTACAGATCTACACTACAGCATATCACAATACTGCATTCCACAACCCTTACAACCTGCAACGTGGTCCTAACATGAGCAATGAATGTGTAATATGGAATCTTATGTTAGGAAAGCAAATATGGGGAATACATACCTTCACTAACACTGGAAGCATTTGTATGCATACACTCCAGATAACATATTTTGGAAGCAGTTTTTGAGGTACTGACAGCATGCATTCTTCATGAGTATGGACCTTCCAGCGAGCACAGGTACTCAATGTCACACCAATAAATGGTCTGCTGTCCAAGATGTATGGCCATCAGATGTGCCCACTTACCTACAACAGAGGCAGCCATGGCTTGCACACATCTTACAAGCCATGGAATGGATCCCATACCCAACAGGTAGCACCCAGGAGATGGACATAAAACCTTACCTCACCATTGCATATACCATGGAAAACAGTGCAGACAGTCATGTATGTGACGAGGATGTATGGGACAGAATTAATGTAGAAAACAAACAGATGGCCATCCAAGACATATGACGACACATGTTGCAAACTGGTCATGCAGGCTGCCTAGTAACATGCCACAACACCGAGGGAGTTGAAGGAATGTCTAGCAAGTACTGGCTGTATGGTACCCATGTCGGCAATTGCCTGGACTCTGCATAAGTGTGGCCCATGGGTTAGAGTAATCAGATGGGACAGTTGTACCACAGGAAACATCAGCCAGACCTCTCTACAGGTAGCATATGCATAACAGCAAAGGTCCCCAAAACGCATGTGGTGTAATGTGTACTGATGTACCAAGACCACATTGGAAACCCATAGACAGTATCAATTAAGATACATGTGCTGCACAACCAACACCTCACCCCACCTTAGGCCCACCATCCCTATCTGTACCTTGCCAGTGCCAGTGTACACCTGTATGTTTGCCATTCATTAGCAGGGACTAGGCTGACACACATGGTGTTCAGTGTTTGGGACACTGAAAATGACGCACATGTGTAGGCCATAGTTGTCAAGCATCTGCAAAAAGGCTGAGGGTGAGGAGGGGGTGTCATCATGAAACACAACAGTGCACTGAAGAAGAGATCCAAAGGACAGTATGAATGGCTGTATCTGCACACAGTCAAGGTCAGGAAATGTGGCAGGCAAAACCTTGACCCCACAGCAATAGTGACGGTACTGTGTGACCGTCAAGGGATATGAGCAAAAACACCTCTTCCTGCGCGTGGGTACTGCACGGCCCCCCAATAGTAGTAAATCAACCAAAAAACAAGAATGGAGCCAGCAAATGGTGATAAAAATTATTGTATTGAAATTAAAGCATCACAGCAAATACAGACAACAAACCGGTTTCGGCTGGTAAATTACACAGCCTTCATCAGTGTATTCAAAGCTAATAGTATTTGCTGGCTGTTAAATATACAGGCATAGAATTTCATTGGTGGGAAATTTTATAAATATTCATTAAGCCCTGGGGGGAAAAGCCCACCTAGCTTAATGTCCACTTTTTTTCTTTACTGTTTAGAATATCATGCCAACCAATTTTATTCCTTCGGTCACCCTGAATTACATCAATAATTGTAAACAAAAATATTGCTGATGGGTGTGACAACTGGTGTTTATACAATGCATTAGTCATCTTTTTCTGTTTGATATTACTATAATGTTCTGAGATACGTAACCTAATGCACCTTGAGGTTTGTCCAATATAAAATGCACCACATTTGCATGTGGCCATGTAAATAGCCCAATCACTGCTGCAGTTGCAAAAAATATTTATATCAAAGACCTTTGAGCAATTTCGACTGGAAAATTCCTTGGTAGTACATATGTATTTACAATTTACACAATGACCGCAAGGAAAACAACCATACAGACTGTGTCCAGAAATAGTAGTTTGTATTTTATCCCTGACCCTTCTATCTCCAGTTTTATAATGGTTAAAATAAGATTTCAAGTTTTTGCCATTTCTGTATGAAAACATACATTTGTCCGGGATAATCCTAGCAACTTCTGGATCACTCTGCAGGATGTTCCAGTGTCGCTGTACAATCTTAACAAGACCATTGGTGTTCCGTCCATAAGTGGTCGTAAGTCTAAGTGATTTTGATGATATAATGGGCTTCTCCTTGTACACAAGCAGCTGACTACGTTTCATACCTTGAACCTGGCTTCTGGCATTTGCTACAATACCTTCCTTATAGCCTCTTTGTTTGAATCTATATGTGAGGTCCTCTGAATTTTTGCAATATGTTGAATGTTGCGAGCATATCCGTTTGGTTCTGATAAATTGGGATTTTGGGATGTTCCTGGCTATGTGTGGAGCATGATAACTTGTAGCATGCAATAATGAATTATACTGCGGGAACTTCCTGTGTGTCTCAGTCTCAAGTGTACCATCGGAGAGTTTGCGTATGGCAACATCCAAAAAAATTATACTATGGGTATCATGTTGTTCTGTAAACCCTAGACCCCACTCATTATTATTCAAATATTGTACAAAAGTAAGCAAACTAGACTCAGTTCCCCTCCACACTAGCCAGATATCGTCAAGATATCGTCTCCAAATATCCATGTCTGAGAGAAAGATGTTTCTTGTAGAGTCATAAATTAACTTGGTTTCGACATAGGCCATGAAAAGGTCAGCGTATATGGGGGCAAAAGAAGCCCTCATAGCCTTGATTTGCCAATAACAATTGTCTTTGTAATAAAAAACATTACAAGTAAGGACATATCTAGCCATGTCAACCAAAAATGTATTGAATGTAGAACTGTATAGACCTGCATGTTCCAACCAATATGCCAAAGCCTGAAGTCCAGCTTGATGTGGGATATTGGTATATAAGGCACATACATCAAGCGTACATAAAAAACAATCTTCTTCCAATTGAGCATCAGATATGATTTGTAAAAAGCTGGTGGTATCATTTAACCTGGACCGAAGAAATCGTAACAAAGGTTTAAGATGTTTTGTCAAGAACAGGGACAGGGTTCAGTTAAATATTTTCTTCCAGACACTATAGGTCTTCCCGGTGGGTGTGTAGGATTTTATGTACTTTTGGAAGAAAATAAATGTATTGTGAGTTACAATCCTTAACTGTTAATTGATATAAAGTGTCTTTGGAAATTACATCCCTATCAAAAGCATTCCTGAGGAAAAGTTCAATACATTTGGTAAATCTATATGCAGGGTCGATAGCCATGTGATTGTAATATCTAGTGTCTGACAACTGCGGCCTCACTATCATAATCATCCCAATTCTGTACTACAACAGCCCCACCTTTGTCTGCTGTTGTGATCACAATTTGTTTATTTTTCTGGAGTTCCAGAATGGCTTGTTTCTCCCTGGAAGTGATGTTGTTATGTTTCCATGCCAAATTTGAACTTTGAAAATGAATATCCCTAAGCACACTGTTTTGAAATTGGTGAACCACAGTATTCATAGGTGGGGAAAAATTAGATTGATGGTATGTGAATTTCCTTCAAAATCAAGACCAGAATCACCAAAAAACATTTTAAGATTAATTAATCTACAGAAACTAGACAAATCTTGTGCAAATACATCCTCAGAAATGATAGCACCAGGTGTGAAATTAAGGCCTTTATTCAATATTTTGACATGTAGATCAGACAGAACATAGTCAGACAAATTTAAAATGTTATTAACAGTGCTTTGATTTAAGTCTCTAACGCCAACTCCAATAGTCCCTGTACATTGTGTATTTTTCTTGTGTTTGCATCACCCGTCTGTATGTGCTCCTAAAAGGGCTGCCCCCGAGCTTCTTTTGGGTGATGGTGATCCTGTTGCTGTCAGGGATTCATTGTCAGTCCCTGATGATGTGTCATCACATGATGAAGTAGCATTATAGTTGCTTTTCCTCAAAATGGATCTAGGTCTTTTCCTTTTCTTATCTGAAATTGGGAGGTTATTAAATCTTACATGCTTAGATTGAAAAGAAAACGGGTTACCCCGGGAATAATCCTCTTGGTCCCTGTTGAACTTTTTCATCTTGCGTGACCGTAGTTCAGCATCAAACTTTTTCAAATCTTGAGCCACTCTATTCAATTTGCCTTCAAAGGAAGGCTCCTGTTCATAATTTTTTAACTTATCTGCCAAAGTCATGATCTCAGACAGCCCCTTATCTATGGCTCGATTATGAAATTTATAAAGTTGAACCACAAAAGACATTGTGGCTTCATGTTGTATTTTTGACCACTGTGTGGTCAATTCATCATCTGCATTACTCACATGCGGAATAATCCATATTCTTAACCCCCTTGGGGTTATGTTCGCTTCTAAAAAGCTTACTGTGCCACACATTTGCTCGTAATTGCCTATTCAGGTCATCAATTAGCTTTTGGCTTGTTGTATCAGGGTTGCTATTCCCCATCTGATCTGCATTCCCATTTGGATTTGGGCTCAAACCAAAGGCCCCTAAATCCTCCCTATCAGCCACCAGTCCAGAAATGTGATTGGATAAATCCATATTAATGGGACAAAAATAGAAAGTTGCAATAACAAGAAAAGTTATATAACTGTCAATAATGGTCAATCAGTGATGCCACGACAGCAAAGTCAAAATGTTAATAAGGACAATAACAGCTGTCAAGATAGTGGTTTCCAAAAAAGAAAAAAACAGCTGCGTCCATATAAAATTGAAATTCCCAAGGATTTATGTGTATTAATGCAGATGATGATAAAACAATAGTTAGAAACCAAGAAAGAGGCAGTCAAAAAACCTGAATTCAAGCTCAAAAAATTTTTTTAGAGCAGATGAAGTTTTAAATTGCTTGATGCTCAACTATCAAAAGAAAAACTTGCAATACTAATTCAATATAAGATAGGGACCCACAAGAGGTAAAAAAGGCTCATTTCCCACAGTCATAGATTATAACCTATTCCTATAATGAGCCAATATAGTTATCAAAAATATTGTAGTTGAAAAACTAACAAAATGTATATATATATATATATATATATATATATATATATATATATATATATATATATAAAGTTCAAAGGCCCACAATGTGGATGCAAACTCTCCTCTGATCCAAAGCATATAGGAGAATGTATAACATGCAGGGAAGACCCAAGTTATCATGACCTTAAAGGGATAGTTTTTATTATAAATCTAATATTCATATACGTTCTCATGAGCCAACCTCTGGTTGTCCAACCCCAAAACATGTAAATATACTGTGATATATATTACCAAAAATAATGCAATGTTATCATCACCAACCCAAACAATATATTTATGTTAACCACTGCATGAACATAACCTTCAAAAACACCCTGATCTCCTGTAAATAATCAGAAACCACAGTATGTTCATAAAAAGTGAGTAAATGTTATAATATTGTTAGGATATTGTTGGTATAAACATAAACAAAGGTCCCTATATATCTACTTATGGTTAAGGATAAACCCCTGCTTGAATCCACAGCAACCCCATGTACTAATATAATCGGTTTGAGTGAAAATTCTGAGTCGACTATGTATATAGAAAACACTTATACCAAAATCCAATGTTATAAATATATCTCATATCCCCAATAAAAAGGTATAAACATAGAGATAAATTGCAAAAAATGGTTAAGGACCCAATATCTTGCTATAAAATGGTGAGCGGGCCCAAACATCTAAAATGGAAAAGACGCCACTGGAAATGGCATTAGATGTTTATGAAATATGCTAACGATCCCCTGCAAAAAACAGAGCTCAATAATGCTTGCTTGACATCTCGCATATTAAATTGGAATGCATATATAAAGTTTAACTAACAGTAAACCTTGTTTCCAATTACAAAAACAGTCACATAAACATATAGCCACTGTTTGGTATATAAAAAATGTCCATATACAATAAAGAACGTAAATGTTCAGCGAGTTGCTTCCAAGATGATCTCCGTAGCTTCCCTTGCCACTTAGTCCAAAATTAACAAACTATAATGTCCAAAACTAGAATAATGGGATATATAAATCCCTTCTATTAACAAATACCACTTGTAGCGTTATGCTGTATAAACTGTAAATGTGTGTACCTTAAATCAGGGACACAAAATTTGTTAAGGACCCAAAATCAAGCTGCAGGTTGATAAACAGACCTAAAGTGAGTAGAAACCACTTTAAATAATACAAGATGTTAACATCCGCTTTAAGCCCCTACAAGAACAAACCATATAGGTACATATCATGCAGATACATATATAAAGTTCGACTACCAGAAAACAACACTACAACATGCCCTAAATGATTTACATAGTCATATCGCCACTGTTTAGTATATATAAAGATATGTCCATATCTCTAAAGAGCATAAATGTTCGACAGATTCCTTCAAAATTGGTCTCCGTTAAGTCTTCCTCCACCTCTTGGTCCAAAGTTGAATGGATTAATATGTCCAAACTGGAACAATGCAATATATAGTGCCCTCTCGCTGAAAAATGTCACTTATAGAGTCTTACTATTAAACAGCATATATTGTACCTTGAATCCGGTCAAACAAAAGAACGGATTATAAACCCGTAAATCAGTTTACTGCTCCACGCCCTTTCGCAAAAACCAACAACTGGTGCTGTATAGGTCATAAACCAAAATTGCATCCTGCCAGTTGATGTGAACATAACAAATAATGAAGAATGGTCGCAAAATGTTTACAACGCATATATATACGAACCCTCTTAAGATAATCAGGCCAAGGAACCAAACCAAGATGGCGTATTCACCAGCATAGATGCCAAGTCACGATCTGGTATCAAGAAAAAGAAAGTCCAGTTGCCAATTTTAAAAAGAGTTGGAAAATGATCCAATACCCAACTAGGTCGGCTCTTGTAAGAAAATAACCACCAAATATCCACAATGATGCTGAACAATTTAGAACATAATCAGCTGCAACGAATCCATGTTGCAGCAACAGGATCACCAACCCCAGCAGGAAGTGAACACGTGCAACATCAGCAAAAACACCTCTTCCTGCGAGTGGGTACTGCATGGCCCCCCAATAGTAGTAAATCAACCAAAAAACAAGAATGGAGCCAGCAAATGGTGATAAAAATTATTGTATTGAAATTAAAGCATCACAGCAAATACAGACAACAAACCGGTTTCGGCTGGTAAATTACACAGCCTTCATCAGTGTATTCAAAGCTAATAGTATTTGCTGGCTGTTAAATATACAGGCATAGAATTTCATTGGTGGAAAATTTATAAATATTCATTAAGCCCTGGGGGGAAAAGCCCACCTAGCAATGATCCACTTTTTTCTTTAGAATATCATGCCAACCAATTTTATTCCTTCGGTCACCCTGAATCACATCAATAATTGTAAACAAAAATATTGCTGATGGGTGTGACAACTGGTGTTTATACAATATCAATATACAATATCAAGGGATATGCACATGAGTTGACCCTGGAATCATGTAGAGTTGGGGGACATCTGTAGGGCAGAGTGACCAAATACTGGCAAATGCAGATGGCCCATGCTAGTATACCCCTGCCAGAAATAGTGACTGCTGCAGTACACATAACAGTAGGTGCAACAAGCCATCATGATAAGGGCATGCACACATATGCTCCCAAAAATTGTATGCATCTCAATCAACATCTGCACAATTAACACATTTGTTTGACACTTCATTTGATTGCACAGGTCATATGTCACATATCAGGTTCGTGTAATGTTAACATATGCAGTAATGTGGCCCCATGGCATATCAAGGAAGAGGGCGTCATATCAATAAGGGTATGTACACTCCCCATAGCCATGGTAACGTTTGAAGGTTGTCAGTGCAATTGTATTTTATTGGCCATACATGCACCACTGATGATAAGATCTGTAAATCAGACATCAAGCATTCACAAATGACATCTGTCCACATATCATCCCAGGTATGTGTCGGACAAACACATAGGGGCTGTGAGCAGCAGAGCAAACATAACTGACACACATATACACATTCATCAATAGTGTGCACACCTGTGAGGTATGGTGCACAGTACATGCCAGGGTGCCGAACAGGTACACAGCAATACTGTGCACATGGGCACAGTGTGTTCCAGCGAAGGGGCATCACCTACTAACACAACCCATGCATCACAGAGATGTATAATGTTGCTAGCAAGGATTAACTATAGCTGCACTGCATGCTGTTGAGTGCCATATGTCATCCATGTTGACAGATGGGTAATGAGAAGTCTGTATGTAATATCTTTGTGCAACCTTACCTGTAAGTGTGTGTGTGTGTGTGGGGGGGGGGGGTGTTAATTTGTCTGTAAGTGCTATCTGGTGGAGTGGGGGGTGTATGTGTGTGTGTGTGTGTGTGTGTGTGTGTGTGTGTGTGTGTCCATTTACGCACATGTGTGAGTGTGGGGTTGTTCATACATCTCAACTTCCCTTTGAAATTGTTCAGTACATGTACATGGACAGACATGAGACACCAGGAATACTTTTCTGATGTAATCTCAGGACAGCTGATAATATAATATAAGTCTGCAGCATAAAAGATGCATTTGGGAGGGAAAATCAGACACCAGGGATACTGTTTTAAATGCAATCAGCAGAAAGATGAATGAATACCTACATATGCAGCACTACAGATGCATTGGGGATTTACTACAAAACACCAGAGAGTGTTTCCAAATATTACTGTAGTCCACATAAAAAGTTAATAGAGCAACAGATCTTGCATCTACTGAACAATAGTTACGTATGACACTCCAGTGCATGACATTATTGAGTGATTGTAGTACCCCATAACATATGGAGGCCATGCTCAAGATGTCTGGACTAAACCAGGGTGAACACTGGATGACATCAGAGAGTCTTTGAAAAAATGACTCAAATCAAGTCAGAGAGGTAATGGAGTAACAGGTCATGTTTTGTGATCACTTTTCTAAGCAATTAGATGAATGATACGTTAATAGTTGGTATTTTTGACTGTAATTATTTAAGACTGATGCAGGATGGGAAACTTAAGAGAAAAACCTAGGGACATTCTGTAAACTCAGGAACAGGTAAGTAGTATGGTGGAATGTCAGGGTGTGTGTGTGTGTGTGTGTGTGTGTGTGTGTGTGTGTGTGTGTGTGTGTGTGTGTGTGTGTGTACCGTTAAGCAATGACATACAGGTCTTAAAGTGCATTTCTTGTTTTCCCCACACAGGTGACAAGGTGGGTCAGAGTCCCTCCTGCAGTAAATCTGATGTTGGCGTCCATACAGAAACTAAAAATGATGATAGGTATGTTGAGGCACAGGCAGGGTTGTCAGGGGCTGAAGCTGCACCATCGTTTGACATCCCACTGTTATCCACCCCATCCCCACACACAGTCACAATGCCTATACATACCCCATCACCTATGACCAAAGCTGAGGGACAGTTGGCAGTTGGTGGCATGGGACAGGACAGTCTGGTATCTATGACACATGTGTCTGGACACAGCAGCCATAGCCAGATGTCCGGTGGAGTACTACATAGGCAGATGTACAGGGTTGCTCATTGGAGGGCTCCTGGTCATTGTGCCTCTGGCAGAAGTGCCACATCTGGTACCACCAGATGCATGTTTCAGGCCATCATGGAGGTGCAGGCACTTATGTAACTGTACACCAGACAGGCTCTGAGGCTGCAGAGGGCTACTCATTCAGCTGTTACTGACAACATTCATGATCTTGCAAGTGCCCTCCGTTATTTTTCAGAGGTCATGGATAGATGGTTGGGTGAGATGGTGGGAATCCTCGACCATGGAATGTCTGTGTTCGAGCATATGGTGGGAGTAGTGTGATGGCCACGTGGACATAGGCCAGCAACACCAACAGCTGGAGGTCAACGTGGACATGCAAGAACACCGAGCCAGTCCCATAGTGCCAGTACTAGCCCCAGAACTGCAGGGGGGTGCTGTCCACACCACACCACAGCAGGCCACATGCACATGGCCCTAGCCAATCACAGGAGGGACCTGGATCCAGGGGACATATGTCACTATCAGGGGAGAGTACCATTTCTTGGCTTGTCCCTGGTGGGGCCTGTGGAACCCCTGATAGGCACAGTTCTCGTGTCCATGGCCAGAGATGGTGAATTGCACACCCTGCCAGGTATGGTCTGCAATTGTCCAACAAACACCTGTATAGGGCAGCCACATGGCAGAACTGTGTCTATGCATACTCACACACAGTGCAAACACAGCTAGGGCAACCCCATACCTACACACACCACATCACCATGGCCATATTAATAGTTAAACCATCTCACTCACACACATGGTGTCAAATGTATGGCTCAGCCTAGGTCTCTGGCAAACTAAAAACACACCCTGTACATATGATGATACCTGTGCCACATCCCTGTCATCCATAACATCGATGCAGGGACAGGCTGATATGGTTTTGATGCACATGATGACTGTACTATGGTGTACCAATGTAATGCTGTGTAACATATTGTCAGCAGTAAAGTCTAATGTTACATGTCAGGAAGTGTAGCAGTCCAGCCATGATGCATTATAGCTGTTACTAACACTGAGTGATTGTGGTCTCCATAATGTATTCTGTTTGTGTTATAGGTGTCCATGTGTCAGCAGGCGGATGGCCTGCTGTTGTATCCTACAAGGGGTATGGCACTGTGGTGACACCTTGGCTGTGCCATATCCTGGGTACAAGTGAGCACATGTCACAGGTCTATATAACAGTTACTGCATGTGCCACATGGTTGATAGGTCTGAGGGTGGTGTATACAGGTGATTGCATGATGGCTTCTGTTAGCAGCCCTTCTACAGTGGACAATGGTAAGTGTACTGTGTGGTACCCACCACCTGTTTGTGTATAACACACACAGAGGCTTTGGTGTTGATGCAATACACAGAGAATACTGTACACATGGATGTATGTACCTGTGTAAGAAACACTTTGTAGCCTATGTAATTCCACCAAGACAGAATAGGCACAACTACACATTGGAAAATAAGCTGTCCACTAGTTTAATGTCATTGACGATGGTACTGGCAGGGTATATGTCCCCTTCCTCAATGTAGTGCAATCCTCAACTCAGTAAACATAGGTGTGCTGGTGTGGGGTGGCACATCCCTACCCTGTGGAGGGTGAGAGGTGCTGTAGAACTGCAGATAGTGTGATAGACAACTACTTAACCTGTTAGCATGAACTGTACAATGTTGCGGGCAGCTAAGCGGGGAGATACACTCAACAGTAACTGCAATGATGGTGGCTGTGTCCACAAGAGACACACCCAGCTATATATGCCAACCCAAATATTGATGTGCACCTATACAGTAGGGAAGAAGGCATTAAGACATCTACCACTAGTTGTGATGGAATGTATTTCCACAGGATGATACCTGTGAAATGTTAGCATATGCCAGGCAGTTCTCAGACCGATGACCTCCTGGGACATGTATATTCTGCAAACGGAAGTAGATTCCTTCACATACACACACACATACACTCTTACTTGGCAACACTGGGACTAGAACCCTTACCTAGGTATGTAGTGTTACTGATGTATGTAGCCTTAATTGCACACACCGCACAGCTTTTAGGATGAGGTGTGTTCCAGGTTACATGTTACATGAATAGCATCCCCAGGCCTCTACAGTATGGTAATGGGGGATGTACTGGTTGTTTATGGACAACACATAGTGTGACATACTGTCTTATACACATTGACAAACACATAACAGTCAGACACACATCTGAGAGACCTGGGCTTATCAGTACTAACTTCCTTGTCAGAGTGCTCATTGTGTGACAGATAAGTTGCACACAGCACATGCATAACTGGGCTGGATAGTGTTATCAGTTACCTGCATGGTTGATGGCGACAGTGATCCCCATACAGTGGAACATGGGACATGCACCGGGGGTACCTTGGTGTAAAGATAGCATACCCTACACCCTCACCCCACAGTGGATATTGTATGCACTGAAACCCATGATAACACTCTGACAAATCCACCATCACACATTGACCAGGACTGCAATACAACCCCTTGTCTATCCCAAGAGTGCTCCTACAGGGATATGCATCTAATGCACATGCCACAGGCATAGTAGGGTGATGCATTGTCATGGCTCTTCTATGGTCAGCAACATCACTATCCATAATACTGTGTGGCAACGTGTATTGTATTAGGAGAATGTGGCCTCAGAATGCTGTACTCTACAAATATACACACATGCACACATACACACACTTGCCAGAACTCAATGGGTATCCCATACCTATCAACCAATTTGTACAACAGTGTTGTGCTGGCACTGCAATCACCAGGTAGTCCTTAGGGAGAAAAGTGTAACAAGGTACATGTAATGTCCGGTACAGCAGCAGCCACATCTAACTATGGCACTGGGGGAGTGTGGTGGGTGTGAAGGGTTTCAGGGTATTCTCAACTACAGGTCTACAATCATGCAGACACTGATATTCACAGTAATGCACACGTACACATTTGTCAGTACTGGTGTCCATAGGTGCAGGTGTTCATAAGTGTGTACCAGGCTATTGTCCATGGAGAGATGGGAAGTGTAGGGGATGTGTGTACAATGGTATCATGACTCCTGCCATGTGCCAGCAGGCCATCTATTGAAAGATACCACAGGGCTGATCCTCAGGTTGAGCATTACATGCATCAGCCAGTCATCTGGTTGCCTCTTGTAGAGGGCCAGTCAGATGCTCCAGTTGACATGTATGCAAATTGTATTACATAACATGGTCAGTGTCTGTCTTGCAGACCTGTACCCAAGCATGTTCTGTTGACTGTGGTAGTGTAGTTGTGGTATCCATGGCATGTGGTGCATACAGGGTGTGGATTCCTAGCTTTGGCATTAATAACACAGCTAGGCAGACATGTCAGTGTCAGTCAAGCATAGATTGCCTGTAAGTAGCCAAGATGGATACCTGACATCTGCACATTTGTACAGAGGACAGACAGACATCAGCTAGCCAACTAGCTATGCATTAGGATGAATGTGTTGACAGATAGACATCTGACACTGATAGGTGTGCCATTACTACAAGACGGCAGCCCTCACTGACATGTGCTATACACACAGTAGTCTACTGTTATTTTCCACATGTCAGATCAGTATCCAGTAGGAAATATTTAATGAGACACAGCTCACACACCAGGAATACAAAAGTGAGGATTCAGAGTCCATCTTTGCATGCAGGGGTGTTTGGCTACAGTACAACATTCTGCAATCTACTCTTACATGGGAAACTACTGTCAACAGTAGTAATGTAATGATACACTATGTGCCAGTGTGACTGCATATAACCTGGGATACTACTCATGTATGTAACACATTCAAACAGAAAAAAGTGTTTTACAAGCCATATCTACTCAGGTGTACCAGACTGTAGACTCACACCCCTTGCTACTGTAATGACAGCACATAGACGCATGTTATGTACATGGCATTAAATACACATATTAAAGATGTCATTACCCTGCTGTTTTATCAGACTGGAATGTGAGCACTGGCTACCAGGACTGTGTCATGCTTAGAAGGTTTCAGCAATGCTGCGATATAAATGCTAATCAGATTTGCGCAATAGTAAGCGAAGCCTATATGGTTTATGCGCCTGTACATTTAACCGTACGTTAGCAGCACTTACCATTGCACAGACCCGTGCAAACCCACTTAAACCTGCTCAAAACTACCTTAACTACTCCGTATCTAACAGCCTTTGTTCTGCCCGGCAACAAAATAATCAACCATTACAGGTCTTGAACCCAGAATCCTGTACATGATAGTCACAGCAATTAACCACTAAGCCATCACAGCTTTGAAAACAGTTGCTGTTTTTCTAAAATGTCTGTCAGTACACATGAATAATATTGAACAACTGCTATGACTTCTACAATGGAGTAGTACTTGTTAGTGATATTACTGTTGAATCACGTATGTTGTTATATCTAAATATACACATATCAGATAAATACGGTGTGATACACCTGGGAAGGTATAAACAACATTAATGTTTACATATAAGAATATGGAGATATATATATATATATATATATATATATATATATATATATATATACATATGTAGATATATGTATACATGTACATACACATATATATTCATATATATGTATTTATATACATCTATATATATTGCATTATATATATGGTCATATATATATATATATATATATATATATATATATATATATATCTGTATATATGTATGGATATATATATATATATATATATATATATATATATATATATATATATATATATATATATATATATATATATATATATATATATATATATATATATATATATATATATATATATATATATATATATATATATATATATATATATATATATATATATATATATATATACATATACATATATATATATACATATATATATATATATTATCTATATATATCTATATATATATATATATATATATATATATATATATATATATATTTATATATCTGTATATGTGCAGACATATATATTTGTCGGTATGCATGGATTTGGTCGTACGGCCAAAGGTCGAACACAACATGTTCGATTGCAGAATGCCAGTTTGGCATAATTGCAAATGCATTTATGTTGAAATGCCAAACACCCCCCCTTTTTGGCCCATGGTAGCGTTTGTTTAGGTAGTAGAGCAGTCGGAAATGTCAAATTCCAAATTTTATGCGACATTCCGACCGTTCGACATCTAAATCTTCGCCATATAAGTTTGAAGAAAACCCTGTTTGACTATTGGTTGTACGACCAATTGCATTTAAACCATATATATGTATATGTGGACCACCCTCCCAATCCCAGGAACCCCACTCAGCCTTCCTGAGAACACTGGAAAATATGATGGTCTCTCCAAACACCATTATATTGGGCGACTTCAACTACCCAAACATAGACTGGGAGCATTACTCTAGCTCCAATGCCCTAGCCCAAAGGTTCCTAGAATTTATAAACTCAAATGCTATGGAACAACTTGTTACCACTCCCACAAGAGGGGCAAACATACTGGACCTGATCATCACCAACATGGGGACTCTATGCTCCAGACCAGAAGTGTATCCCTCACTGGTAAGATCAGACCATAAACTAATCTCACTGGATATTCACATCCCGACCCCACCCCCTGCCCAGAAAACCACAGTGAAAAACTTCTCTAAAGCAAATTTTAAACTCCTCAAAACTGAGGTGGAATCCTTCAAAGCCCCCGGGCTTGTGGAAAATACGGCCCAGACCGCAGAATCCTTTATAAACGCATTCTATGAACACCTTCAGGAATGCATGGATCATGCGATCCCAAATAAAACCAAGACCCAATCCTTCAAAGGCAGATGTCCTGTCTGGTGGACCCCAGCCATAAACAAACTATACAATAGAAGGAGGAAGCTACTAAATGATAGAGCAAAATCCCAAAAAGGGAAGGCATCACTGATCAGTATTAGCAAAAAACTACAGGCACACATAAAATTGTCTAAGGCCAGCTTTGAGAGAAAAATTGCACAGGACACTAAGGATAATCACAAGGCTTTCATTAGTTATGTTAGGAACCTGGGTGGTAATTCCCAGATATGCTCAGAATTAGTCCAAAATGACAAAAAATACACCGAACCCACAGACATTGCCAACATCCTAGCTGACAGGTTCAGTGCAAACTTCTCTCCCCTCCCACCAAAGGGCAAATATCTATCCCAGCAGAGTGCTGCCCCCCTGACATCTCATATGCTCAGGTAAGAGCCGATCTCTCCAAAGCAAAAACACAGCATCAGTAGGACCAGATGGTGTCCCGGGCTGCGTCCTACATGAACTCCAAGAAGAGCTAAACCCAAACATAAAACTACTGTTCAATCTCAGCCTTACTACAGGATATGTGCCCAAAGAATGACATACAGCAACAGTGGTCCCTCTCCATAAAGGTGGTGCCTCAACGGATCCTGGAAACTATCGACCCTGACTAGCTTGGTCTGCAAAGCTATGGAAAGGATCATCATAGACCTCATAAATAAAAATATTGGGGACCTACAAACACTGGATCCTACCCAGTTCGGCTTTGTTAAGGGCAGATCATGCCTCTTAAACCTAGTTGATTTCTTTGAAACAGTCACCAAGGCCATTGACGAGGGGAAGGTGGTCCACACAGCCTACCTGAACCTCGCAAAAGCCTTCGATACAATACCCCACTCAGGCATTATAGATAAGCTCACCAGCTTAAATATAAACCTTTATGTCACTAGATGGATTGCAAACTGGCTCAAGGACAGAACCCACATGGTTAGAATTGCTGGAGCCAGGTCAGACTCCAAACCAGTTACAAGTGGTGTCCCACAAGGCTCAGTCCTGGGACCTCTCTTGTTCGGTATATATTTCTCGGAGGTACAGGCCAACACGGAAGGACTGTGGCTGACCAAGTTTGCAGATGACTGCAAACTGGTGCCATATAATTGACTCTCCAGCCGACACAAGCATCCTCCAAAAGGCCTCATAGAAACAGACAACTGGTGCCAGAGCCATGGCCTCAAGCTAAATGCCAAAAAGTGTATAGTCATCCCCTTTGGCAAAAACAAAGTGCCCACAAATTACCACATAGGTGGTAATCCATTAAGTACAGAAGAAATAATTAGGGACCTGGGGATCCAAGTTGATAGCAATCTCTCATTTGACAACCACGTGGCCAAAGTGGTTAGAAAAACATTTTATATAGCCCACCTAATCATGAAGGGATTCACATCTAGATCAGGGGACGTCATTGTGCCTCTTTACTCATCCCACATCAGGCCCATAATTGAGTACAATGCCCCTTTTGGGATGTACCTTACCAGACACCGGCAGCAACTGGAAAGACCCCAAAAGTACCTCACCAAGAGGATCAAAGGGCTCAAACAAATGCCATATGCTGCACGGTTAAAGGAACTCCAGCTCTACTCAGTGGCATACCGCCTGTTCAGAGGCGATCTGTGCCTGACGTATAAAGCCATGTCCAACCTGGAATTAATGGACATGCTGCACCTCAGAAAATCCAAATCCCATCAAGCTACGCGCTCGAGAGACTTGAACCTCGGCACTGAAATAAATAGGACATGCTGGAGGGACAGATTCATAACCCAGAGGCTCCCTTCACTCTGGAATAAAATCCCAGTCCAGGTTAGGCAGAGTCCCTCATTGACTCTCTTCAAGAGGAATCTTGATGAGTGGATGGGAGATCGTAGGTTTATCCTGGGTATCACTCCAGTGTCACTGTTAGACAGAGGCACAGTATACTAACCTCGAAAAAGGGCATAGCAAAATAAATTTAAAATGGGTGGCAAAAGCCAAACACATTCTGGCTAGGCTTATAAATGCCCTAGGGCAGATAGCTCTATATATATATATATATATATATATATATATATATATATATATATATATATAAATATATATATATATATATATATATATATATATATATATATATATACACAGCTACATATATATATATATGACAGGGTGCCTAGAGAAGAGTTGTGGTATTGTATGAGGAAGTCGGGAGTGGCAGAGAAGTACGTAAGAGTGGTACAGGATATGTACGAGGGTAGTGTGACAGTGGTGAGGACTGCAGTGGGAGTGACAGATCCATTTAAGGTGGAGGTGGGATTACATCAAGGATCAGCTCTGAGTCCTTTCTTATTTGCAGTGGTGATGGACAGGTTGACAGATGAGATCAGACAGGAGGCCCCGTGGACTATGATGTTTGCAGATGACATTGTGATCTGTAGTGAGAGTAGGAATCAGGTTGAGGAGACTCTGGAGAGGTGGAGATATGCTCTAGAGAGCAGAGGAATGAGGGTCAGCAGGGCTAAGACAGAATATATGTGTGTAAATGAGAGGGAGGGTAGAGGAATGGTGAGGATGCAGGAGTAGAGTTGGTAAAGGTGGACGAGTTTAAGTACTTGGGATCAACAGTTCAGAGTAATGGTGAATGTGGAAGAGAGGTGAAGAAGAGAGTACAGGCAGGGTGGAATGGGTGGAGAAGAGTGTCAGGAGTGATTTGTGTCAGGCGGGTATCCGTAAGAGTGAAAGGAAGGTCTACAAGAGTGTAGTGAGACCAGCTATGTTATATGGGTTGGAGACAGTGGCATTGACAAAAGGCAGGAGTCAGAGCTGGATGTGGCAGAGTTAAAGATGTTAAGATTTGCAATCGGTGTGACTAGGATGGATAGGATTAGGAATCGGTATATTAGAGGGTCAGCTCATGTTGGACAGTTTGGAGACAAAGCAAGAGGCAGATTGCGTTGGTTTGGACATGTGCTGAGGAGGGATGATGGGTATATTGGGAAAAAGATGCTAAGGATGGAGCTGCCAGGTAAGAGGAATAGAGGAAGGCCTAAGATAAGGTTTATGGACGTGGTGAGAGAGGACATGCAGGCGGTTGGTGTGACAGAGCAAGATGCAGAGGATAGGAAGAAATGGAAAGAGATGATCCGCTGTGGCGACCCCTAACGGGAAAAGCCGAAAGAGAATGATGATGATGATGATATATATATGGGTCTATATGACTTGGTCGACAGTTCATATGGTCAACTGTTTATTTGGTCGACAGTTTATTTGATCGACAAGCATTTTAGGTGGGGTTTAGCCCCACCCCCCTAACTATATATATCAACTCCAAGATCACACAACATTGGGGAAGGGGGCAAATGCTTGTCGATCAAATGAACTGTCGACCAAATAAACAGTTGACCATATGAACTGTCGACCAAGTCATATAGACCCATGTATATATATATATATATATATATATATATATATATATATATATATATATATATATATATATACCTGTATATATGTATATGGGTATATATATATATATATATATATATATATATATATATATATATATATAGATATATAGATATATAGATATACGGATTCACTTTAGAAGCTCGAAATACTGAAATATCGAAATTCAGTATTTCGAGCCCATAAAGTGTAATCCTGAAAACAGCGAAAACTCAGAAGAGTGAAATTCGAAACGTCGAATACCTGCGGTTTTAAATCTCACGCTTCTGAGGTTTCACCATAGTTATGGATTCAGATAAGTGTGTGTGTGTGTGTGTGTGTGTGTGTGTGTGTGTGTGTGTGTGTGTGTGTGTGTGTGTGTGTGTGTGTGTGTGTGTTAAAGGTTTTGGGTAGGGGCTGTGGTGTGTGTCAGTGTATTTTGTTGCTGTGATGTGTGTTTGAGGAGAATGTCACTTGTGTGGTGGTGTTTCATGTGTGTTTGTGTGCAGTGCGACCTCGGAGTGAGAATATTTAAGTAGAGTGGTTGGGGGCTTGCCCCCAAAATGGGGGGTGTAGGGGCTTGCCTCCCTGCTTTTATGTAGTAGAGAGCTTTTGTTTGTGTGTGGGGAGGATGGTGTGTGTGCATGTGTGTGTGTGTGTGTGTGTGTGTGTGTGTGTGTGTGTGTGTGTGTGTGTGTGTGTGTGTGTGTGTGTGTGTGTGCAGTAGAAGCATGAAATTCAAAATCTCTGGTGTGCGAGATTTTGAATTTTGCGGTTCTGAGTTTTCGTGGTTTCCAAAATTCCACTTTATTGCTTTGAAATACTGAATTCCAATATTTCAGTATTTTGAGGATATAAAGAGAATCCATATATGTACATATATGTCTAACATATGTCCAGAACATAGAGTGGAGTCATACCTCAGCACCAATAGTCGCAACCTCTTAGTGCAAAGGGATGTGAGTCATACCTCAGCACCAATAGTCGCAACCTCTTAGTGCAAGGGGATGTTATGTATGTATTGCAGGTATAAATACAGACTGTTGCTACTGTAACAGGGGTTGTCTTAACAGAAATTTTGTGTTTGGGAGGTCATATCTGATATTGATATGTACGCCATCAGTTACTGACAGACATCCTAAGATCATCATAGTACAGTACCATGGATATCACAGTAATGGCCCTGTGGAATACAGCAGAGATATGACCAATCGATGTAGAAATTCTGACACACTCTGGTCAGTCCAGATGTATACACAGACCCCCTTAGTGCAAGACATGTGTGCCAAGCCTGACAATGTGGATGTTAACGGCCATGTCAATAGGTATATCACATAAATACTGGACTACATATGGTCACACAATTTATGCATTGACACACTGTCTGTCCTGACACATAATAACCAGAGGAGCAGAGATCACAAGCCCACATACTACCCACTAGTTAGTGACATACATCTTTACAGCATCCCAGTGCTTTGTCAGTAATACACAACAGTTATGGTTGCCTGGCAGCAGTATTGCTGACAAATATCTCGACATACCATCACACTGGGTAAGTACTCTGAGCTGCTAGGTATGTCACAAAGCACTGTGCAAACTACAGGCAGACTGCCATAACACTGGCCTACATTTCTTATGAGGGAATACACATGTACCTGCAAATATAGCAGGCTCTACAGGCATGTAACAACATGGAGTAACAGACACCTGTGTGAAAGCGCATACCCACAAACAATGTGAACACAGCCGCAGCCACATATGGTAAGCGTGTTTAATATTACAGTATATGGACTGTCTGATAAACGCCATCCTCATATGTGCCACTCACACACTAACCCTACATATACTGGCCCAATACACAGTGTATTCTGATGCCTGCCTGTGGTATGAGACATGTGGGTTTGGCACTACAAACATGTAAGTCAATAGGGTACCATACACTGGAGCAGCATGCAACATCAGATAGAACAGGACCAAGAACAATGACATCTACCACAGTCTGTGCCCAGGCCAAGGTACATATTTGCAATGCACACTCTGTTGACAATCACCATAAGTACACAGGCCTCACTACTGTACTCACTACAACAGAATGTCCAGGTGTTGTCCTCAGGTATAACACCTACTATACATAACATTTCTAGCAGTCTGATACCTTACTGTCTTGTTATCAGGTATGATGTCAATAAATAATGATGTACAGAACATATGCACCTCTTACTGCATGACATATATACAAAGTTGACAGAGTTGTGGCTGGAGGCAAAACAAAGGGCCAGTATTGACATGTTGCTGTGATAACCTCATACATTTATAGGTGTAATGGGATTTGTTGTGACATATGTCTTGTGAAGAATATGACGTCAGTAACTCTCATGGCTGTCACCATGTACTGACTGCAGTCCTCAGACTATGCTACTGTATTTCTAAAGATATGTCATCTGTGAGTAACACAACACACGTAAGTCTCCAAACACTGGCCAGTCTGCAGATGGCCCATACAGGTGGGAGTTTCCTCAACCACATAACAGTGTCATGACAGGTATTAAATCATATAGACCAGCCATATCCACACAAACCCTGTTAAACCAAAATTACTTCAAATGCAGAAGAGCAAGACTTACATTCTGTCATGTCTAAAACATCCCCCTCCTGTTTGTTGGCCTGTCTGCAAAGTGTATGTTGTAAGAGGTATACCCCACTACCTTCTGTGATGCTGTTTGCCAAACACTGACATGAAGTCATGCTCACAGTGAATGAAAAGGGCCAAAACCCACATGATGTTTCTAGTTATAGGAGTGTGTTTCCATGCAATTGGCTATGGGAATATTACCACAGCTGTTCCACATGCAATCAGCTAGTGGGGGACTGCAATTCATGCACAGGTCATCAGCTGATCATGAGCATCACTTACAAAACACAAGCTGCTGCCTAAGCAAAGCAGGTGTACTTCTCCACATCCACCAGAGAGGAAGTGAGAGAGACAGACAGAGACAAAGTAAAAAAAGAAGGGGGTAGGAGAGTAAAAGCTAAGCATGTGTGTGTCACACCCTTACCAGTACAAGGTTTCAACCCCCTGCCTGACTATGTATTGCTATTTAATTTCTATGCCGCTATTGCAGGTGCCACAGAGCTTACATGTTGGAGAGCTGTCCAAAGGTATATTTGAAGGTGAGTGGAAAATATGAAGGTCTCTCCGGACACCATTATATTGGGTGACTTCAACTACCCAAACATAGATTGGGAGCATTACTCTAGCTCCAACACCCTTGCCCAAAGGTTCCTAGAATTCATAAACTCAAATGCTATGGAACAACTTGTTACCACTCCCACAAGAGGGGAAAACATACTGGACCTGATCATCACCAACATGGGGACTCTATGCTCCAGACCAGTGTATCCTCACTGGTAAGATCAGACCATAAACTGATCTCAGTGGATATTCACATCCGACCCACCCCTGCCCAGAAAACCACAGTGAAAACTTCTCTAAAGCAAATTTCACACTCCTCAAAACCGAGGTGGAATCCTTCAAAGCCCCCGGGCCTGTGGAAAATATGGCCCAGACCATAGAATCCTTTATAAATGTATTCTATGAACACCTTCAGGAATGCATGGATCATGCAATCCCAAATAAAACCAAGACCCAATCCTCCAAAGGCAGACAACCTGTCTGGTGGACCCCAACCATAAACAAACTATACAATAGAAGGAGGAAGCTACTACATGATAGAGCAAAATCCCAAAAAGGGAAGGCATCTCTGATCAGTATTAGCAAAAAACTAAGGGCACTCATAAAATCGTCAAAGGCCAGCTTCGAGAGAAAAATTGCACAGGACACTAAAGATAATCACAAGGCTTTCTTTAGTTATGTTAGGAACCTGGGTGGGAATTCACAGATATGCTCAGAATTAGTCCAAAATGACAAAAAATACACTGATCCCACAGACATTGCCAACATCCTAGCTGACAGGTTCAGCGCAAACTCCCCCCCTCCCACCAAAGGGCAAATATCTATCCCAGCAGAGTGCTGCCCCCCCGACATCTCAGATGCTCAGGTGGGAGCCGCCCTCTCCAAAGCAAAAAACACAGCATCAATGGGACCAGACGGTGTCCCAGGCTGTCCTACATGGACTCCAAGAAGAGCTAAACCCAAACATAAAACTACTGTTCAATCTCAGCCTTACTACAGGATATGTACCCAAAGAGTGGCGTACAGCAACAGTGGTCCCTCTCCACAAAGGTGGTGCCTCAACGGACCCTGGAAACTATCGCCCATAAGCCTGACTAGCTTGGTCTGCAAAGCTATGGAAAGGATCATTATGGACCTCATAAATAAAGATATTGGGGACCTACAGACACTGGATCCTACCCAGTTTGGCTTTGTTAAGGGCAGATCCTGCCTCTTAAACCTGGTTGACTTCTTTGAAACAGTCACCAAGGCCATTGACGAAGGGAAGGTGGTCACACAGCCTATCTGGACCTCGCAAAAGCCTTCGATACAATACCCCACTGGCATTATAGATAAGCTCACCAGCTTAACTATAAACCCCTATGTCTCTAGATGGGTTGCAAACTGGCTCAAGGACAGAACCCACATGGTTAAAATTGCTGGAGCCATGTCAGACTCCAAACCAGTTACAAGTGGCATCCCACAAGGCTCAGTCCTGGGACCTCTCTTGTTTGGTATATATTTCTCGGAGGTACAGGCCAACACGGAAGGACTGTGGCTGACCAAGTTCACAGATGACTGCAAACTGGGTGCCATAATCACTCCAGCCGACACAAGCATCCTCAAAGGGCCTCATAGAAACAGACAACTGGTGCCAGAGCCATGGCCTCAAGCTAAATGCCAAAAAGTGTAGTCATCCACTTTGGCAAAAACAAAGTGCCCACAAATTACCACATAGGTGGTAATCCATTAAGTACAGAAGAAGTCATTAGGGACCTGGGGACCCAAGTTGATAGCAATCTCTCATTTGACAACCACGTGGCCAAAGTGGTTAGAAAAACATTTTATATAGCCCACCTAATCATGAAGGGATTCACATCTAGATTAGGGGAGGTCATCTTGCCTCTTTACTCATCCCTCATCAGGCCCATAATCGAGTACAATGCCCCTTTTGGGATGTACCAAACACCTGCAGCAACTGGAAAGACACCAAAAGTACCTCACCAAGAGGATCAAAGGGCTCAAACAGATGTCATATGCTGCCCGGTTAAAGAAACTCCAGCTCTACTCAGTGGCATACCGACTGCTCAGAGGTGACCTGTGCCTGACGTATAAGGCCATGTCCAACCCAGAATTAAGGGACATGCTGCACCTCAAAAAATACAAATCCCATCGAGCTACACGCTTAAGAGACTTGAACCTCAGCACTGAAATAAATAGGACATGCTGGAGGGACAGATTCATAACCCAGAGGCTCCTTTCACTATGGAATAAAATCCCAGTCCAGGTTAGGCAGAGTCCCTCATTGACTCTCTTCAAGAAGAATCTTGATGAGTGGATGGGAGATCATAGGTTTACCCCAGGTATCACTTCTGTGTCACTGTTAGACAGAGGCACAGTATACTAACCTCGAAAAAGGGCATAGCAAAATTAATTTAAAATGGGTGGCAAAAGCCAAACATACTCTGGCTAGGCTTATAAATGCCCTAGGGCAGATAGCCTAATATGAACCTATGAACCTATGAGTGACATCAGCAACAGTGATAAAGGAGGGATAAGGTAGATGTAGTACATGTGCTTGTCCATGAAAACAGGTGTCAAAGATGACACAACCACACTCTCTCAGGGACTCACACATTATCACAGTTGGCAGGGTCTGGAATAGAATTCCTAACTAACTAGTTTGCTACACTACAGTATTACTCAGGTACTGCATGCACCACAAAGGCTATCAGGCTGATATATGTGCAAAGGGTGTGACAAGGTGACTGGCATTAGAAGACATGCTTCCATAGGGCAATGGGAGGTTTAGTTAGTGTGAATGGCTTCCAAATCATTAATCTCTACACACACACACACACACACACACACACACACACACACACACACACACACACACACACACACACACACACACTCACAAACACACACAGATTTGCCAGTACTGACATGCATTGGTTCATTGCTTCAGAGATGTGTAGTGGTTGACTGTGTCAGAAGGGTGTACAGTGCTAGGCAAAGGGTATATCTTGGCATCAGGCCACATAACAATGGTCTGCTGTGTGGCTCATGTGTAGTCTCTGAATTTGCTCACACACATGGGTATTGTATTCACCATCCACTCATCTGGGTTACTATTGTGGGTGGGCAGTGCTGTACAATGCTTACCATGTATGTGTTCTATGTTCCATAACATGGATGGTATCTGGGATGTGCACAGGTCCCACATGCATGTTCTGTGACATGTGCAAGTGTACCTGGGGTGTCTGGGGCATGTTGTGTGGACAGATTGTTATCATCTAATGCGGTATTCCTGACCTCATGTGGTGAGAACTGGCAATGGAACTCAGGTTAACCCTGCACATACATTGACAGCATGATACAGGTATTCAATGGTGTTAGTGGCATCTGTCTATACAGGGCATGTGTACAAGACATGGCATTGTTTTTGTGGGTTACATTTGATGACTCTACAGTTGTTGCAGGTGTCCAGTGGGGAACATAGCAAAGGACCACTGTATGCAATGATTGGCCTATTGCAGGGATGGAACAGGGTAACATGTCCTCTGTAGTCCACTGCAATCACATCATGGTTACTATCTGTGGGCAATATGCAGGAAACTACCAACATAGTGGTTGTTGCCTAGCCAAGTGTGTTTGTGTATGAGTCATGGGTGAAGAGTTTTCTCTGGGTAATACAAGGATTGCCTATATTGTTCCCCAATCCATAATGTCACTTGTAGGGGTATGGATTGTCTACACCAGCCTCTCTGCTGTTTGACATCTAGTGTCATTGTAAGATGGAGATTGTGACATATAGGTCCTCCATATAAGAAATTTGCAAAACCCTCTCCCCAATGAGTCCCATTCTTTACACAATCACAGCCACCTCCACACAGGATACTGATGACAAACACACACACAGAGTCTCACAGTTGTCATGTCTGGGATTAGAACTCCTACCTATGTAATACATCACACTACAGTATTACACAGTTATAATACGGGCCACATAACTTACAGGGTTACTCTTTCACCAAAGATGTATTTAAAAGTGAATGACATCAGCTGGCTTGCCAAAGTAGGACAATGGAAATTGTAGTGACTGTGAATGTCCTCAAAAGCAATTATCCCTAAACAAACACAGACACACACACACACACACACACACACACACACACACACACACACACACACACACACACACACACACACACACACACGCACACACACACACACACACACACACATATAAAGTTTTACAGTTGCTATTTCTGTGATTAGAACTCCTACCTAACTAGTCCATCACACTACAGCATTACACAGTGATAGCACACACCACAGAGCTTAAAGGGCTACTCCTTCCCCAAAGGTGTATTTCGAAGTGAATGACATCAGCAGGCTTGTCAAAGTAGGACAATGGAAAGTGATTTGACTGTAAACGGCCTCAATAGCAATGATCTCTACACAGGCATCACGCACACACACACACACACACACACACACACACACACACACACACACACACACACACACACACAGTGTTTCACAGTTTCCATGTCTGGGATTCAAACTCCTACCTAACTAGTACTTCACACAACAGCATTACACATTCATAGCATGCACCACTGATGTTACAGAGCTACTGTTGCCCCAAAGGTGTATTTCATAGTGAATGGTATCAGCAGGCTTGCCAAAGTAGTGCAATGGAAAGTGTAGTGAATGTGAATGGCCACAAAAGCATCGATCCCTACACAGACAAACACACACACACACACACACACACACACACACACACACACACACACAGAGTTTCACAGTTGCCATGCCTGGGAGTAGAACTCCTACCTAACTAGTACATCATGCAAACACCAATAAACATCCACAAACAGAAAAAACAAAAAAACACCACAGCTCCAAAATTGGATCTGGAACCACAGGTAGTTAAATGTTACTAAGTTGCTAGGTTTAACAGTGAAGAGTACACCAGTACCCAAAGCAAGTGCACATTTTACCAAACGAGCAAGAAAGTGAAAATAAAATAGGTATATCCAGAGCAAATAGTCCCCATTTTAAGGTAGTAAAGGTCTAGTAGAGGTTTTTGGATGATATCTTTATGATGTTAGAGGGTGACCAACAAGTGGCTGAAGAATTAGTAGATTTTTTCAATCAGACAACCTCTTTTTTGAAATTTACTCAAAACTACCAAGAGACCAGGATAAACTTTTTGGACATTGACCTAGAGAAAGATGAGATCAACAAGGTTTATACCACCAGGATTTACATAAAAAGCACTTTCTCAAACTCCTTTTTACATTTTACCAGTGAACATCCAATACACCAGAAAAAATCGGTAGTTAAAGGTCAACTAGTGAGAGCAGCCAGGCTGGTGACTACTGAGGAGGAGTTTGAGAAAGAAACCAAACTTTTGTTTGATATGTTTTTACACAGAGGTTACCCTGTTAGATTTTTGGAAGGTATTTTTGAGGAGGTCATTAGGAAAAGGGCAGAAGGCATATATAAACCAATTTTGGACCTCCACTTGTTAAACGAGGAAGGTGCAAAACATACTGGACCAGGCACTAGGGTTAACACAATGAGGAAACTGGAGGGTGACGACACTACAAGGGTGGAATTAACCCTACAAGAAAATAATATTAAGAACTAGTACCAACTGGCTTTTACTTTAACATACACCCCTGTAGCTATGGACATACAAAAAGTGGTTAGAAAATGTTGGTTTTACTTATCCTTAAATAAGGAATTTTTTGACCAAATAGGATAGTACCCGTGTATTAGTTTCAGAAGAGGATCAAATTTAAAACAACTTCTTGAAAGGAGTCAGGATAGAATGAGGAAGGAAGGAGAAGGGGGTACCCGTAAGTGCGGCCACTGCAACCAATGCACACACATCATATGTAGCAACAAATTTAAGATTAGAGATGAGACTTTTTTTACTAAGTACACCTACAATTGTAACACAAGAAGTGTGGTTTATCTTGCTGAATGCCAGGTTTGTCAGGCATTTTACGTGGGTAAGACAGACCATAGACTTAAGGACCGGATTTATGAACATGTATATGCCATCAGTAAGAAGAACATTAACAATGCATTAGCAAATCATTGTGAACAAAAAGAAGGTCATTACTTTAATTAAGGGTTATATCACAGACTAAGCAGAATATGGAAAATAAGTGTGGGGTCAACGACGGTTTAGTGAAACTGTTATTAGAAAGGAATGAACTGAACTGGCAACTGAGATTAAATGCACATACGGAACCAGGGTTAAATGAATTTTGCAGTATTGCATGTATTTTAAAATTAAAAAGTTTATATAGGTAGTATAGTAACATTTTAAATGGGGACCCAGAGTAACACTGGTTTTTATTTTAAAGAATAAAATTAAATATAACATACAGTTTTGTAAATACGTTTTTTACAAATAACAATTTACTTACATACACACATGTACTTTTTTATATATATTTTTTGTATATATATGGAGGTATTTACATATACACATATATACATATACTTTTAAATATATACATATTTAATACATTTAATATATTTTTAACATATACATTTGTTGTACAAGTCAACACATTTTCCATTTATGGGGGTATTTCAATAGGAGTGTTTTTTAACAACTATTAGGCTAAAAAACCTTTAAGGTAAATACTATATTAAAACACTAGGGGGAACCGTTGGTACTCTAGAGAGCAGATATAATAACATTTTAACCGACTTAATACCAACATCTTTATTTACATTATTTTATGTTCTTTTGTATTTTAGGACAGTACTATTATTGAAACGCAAAGGAGAGAACTGGGTGTATATCACACACTTTATATGTATTAATTAATTGTATTGTACAAGAATATTAACGCTAGGAGAAGTTTGAAAACTAACATGTTTTATTGTTTAACAAGGGTACGACTATTTAATTAATGGATTGAGTAACTACAGAAAACCAGAAAAATGACAATTAAATTAACTCGATGTGTATTAATTAATATACTGGATTATATTCTGAGTTTTGACGGAAAAAAGTTGATTCTTACTTCTTCCTGATAGGACAGGAATGAAGGAAGTAACTATTTAAGTGTAACAGCAATTAGAGAAGGATGTCTGAAGAAGTTCGGGTATAACCCGAATGAAAAGCGTTTAACACTTACGAGGATTTTGTTTTTGGAAGGCTACTTGTTAAAACTGGACATTGTGCATTCAACTTGCTCTGGATATCCCTATTTTATTTTCACTTTCTTGCTCGTTTGGTAAAACGTGCACTTGCTTTGGGTACTGGTGTACTCTTCACTGTTAAACCTAGCAACTTAGTAACATTTAACTACGTGTGGTTCCAGATCCAATTTCGGAGCTGTGGTGTTTTTTTGTTTTAACTAGTACATCATACTAAAGCATTACACAGTTATAGCAAGCACCACAGAGCTAATAGGGTTACTCCTTCACCAAAGTTGTATTTTAAGGTGAATGACATCAGTAGACTTGCCAAAGTAGGGCGATGGGGAGTGCAGTGACTGTGAATGGCCTCAAAAGCATTGATTCCTACACATACACACACCATCTCACAGTTACCATGCCTGGGTTTAGAACTCCTACCTAACTAGTACATCACACTATAGCATTACACAGTTATAGCACACACCACAGATATTATAGAGCTGCTACTTTGCCAAAGGTGTATTTCAAGGTGAATGACATCAGCAGGCTTGCCAAAGTAGGGCAATGGGGAGTGCAGTGTGTGTGAATGGGCCATAAACCATTCATCTGGAAGCACACACAATATACTCAGTCACACACAGGTGTACATTTAACAGGAGCATGTATACAACTGCTAGATGAATAATGGCTTGTGCAGTCATGTTACACAGTTATCACACGCACCACAGGCACTATAGTGCTGAGGGATACCAAAAGCAAATGTGTACAGTGATTTACATGTGCACATCATGTGGTTTTAACCAATTGGATGTGTGCTGGGTGGGACAGGCCTCACGATGGGAAGCTCATTGTCACTGTCTGTCACTATCTTCCACACATCTATGTACGTGTAAGTTTGGCCTATTATAGTGTGTTGTCCTTGGATATATGTATGTATTCCTATCCGATGTGTGTGCCAAGCATGACTGGTGTGCAATGTGGAGTGTATGTACAAACGTCTGCAACTCTAAGATATATATAGTCCACTGTTGTTGCCAGACATGGGCTACATTTCTGTAAGAGTGGGAGCATGCCCAGTATGACCTTCTGTATTGAATGTGTGACACCATTCCAGGTAGGTTGTACTCCAGTGCAGGCTTTTGTGTTCTACACCTACAGCTAGCAACCTGTTTCAGCAGGATATCTGTAGATGGGTTGACAATATGGGGTCACAATGGACAAAGGGTAGTGGGTTACTGTAAGTAATTCTGTCTGTGCTGCGTCTACTACATGGTGTTGGTGTTAGCAGAGATATTTAGACATATGTACTGTTTTACATTGTGGTGTTTTATGTAATCAACTACTGTCTGGTGTACATATTTGCTTGCAGTAATTTCCTGGGAAACACAGGATGAATGCAGCTGTGTCCAGTATTGTGGTCTGCAGCCTACATATTCTTGCACAATCATACCATTCTGGAGGGGGAGCTGCAGACACTTGCTGATGGGTCTGTGTAAATGGTTCAGCACTTGGTACAGTGGTGGCTGAGGATCCCATGCTTGTACATCCATCAAAGTGACAGTATGGCCATTTCCTGCTCTGGCCATACCTCACAGTTGTATAGATTCACACAGATTACCCAGAGGCAAGGCTCATATTTCTGGTCATTACCCCTTCACATTGTGGTTTATGAGTGGGTTTTTAGTCACCTATTCCTCTGTTTGCAGGCAGGGATAGTATGTGCACACAGCTGAGTTTCAGACTTCACACAATCCATGGCTCCATGCTTCTACCCAGTGACACACTAACCCACGCACGTTCAAGCTTGCACGGCCCAACAGCAGAACAGGAACAAACAAGAGCCAGCAACAGGTTCCCAAATGCTTTAATGAGGTAAAATAGTGTCAAAGACACATACACTCTCCATAACCTCAAACTAGTTTCGGTGTAGTACCTTCTTCAGTGAGGATAACAGCCATAATAATTACATAAGACATGCTCCTTATATATACATGAACAATTAATCAACTGATAACCAAATGGTTACCCATTAATTACAAAGTCAGATTTAAAGACATGCTACACAATGAAACCTAACTAATAAGTAGGAATTCTTAAATGCACAAACAGTGCATGAATAATACAATTTAGACAACAATATAAATGTAAAGCCCAGATGTGGTGTTAAATAACTAACAAATATATATATATATTTATTTATATATATATAAAAATACATATGTAAAGATACATTACAAATGGTCATTCAAACCTGGAGAAAAAAGAGCTCCCAGGTGAATAATCCAGTATTTCTCTTTCATACTTAGGACACTCTGCCAACCAGTCTGGTTGGACCTATTGGCGTGCGGATGTTGACTATTTGATGGAATTTGTGGAACATTTGAACAGCAATGTTTGGGGTATTGAATTCTCTATAACATATCATAAGTGTACCATTGACTTTTTGGATGTCACGGTATATCGGAATGAGGACAATACCCTAAGCACTAAAATATATAGGAAGTATCCACAATTTAATACTCTTCTTCATTCTTCTAGTATGCACCCACGCCACACCATCCGCAACATCCCTAAATCACAATATCTGCGTCTTAAACGTATTAATTCATCTCCTCAGGATCATGAAGATGCCATCCAGGATTTAAATTATAGATTTCTTGATAGAGGTTATTCTATGAGGGACATATCCAGTGCCAGGTTGTGGACAGATCAGCAGTCTAGATCAGATCTTTTAAAATATCAGAGTAGGGGTACTGACAAAGGTGACACTATTAGATTTATTACCACATTTGGGAAAAATCATCAATTGATCAGAAATGTGTTGAATAACAATTGGAATATACTTTTGGCTAATGAACATCTTCGTCATATATTAACTGACGAATGTTCTATTTCTTACAGGAGGGGCAAAACCTTGGGCACGTTATTCTCTTATTATAAACATAAGGACAGTGGAGGTGCAACATACAGACATGTTATTTGGGAGTCCATGAGATAACATACATTGGCAGTACATGTGAGACACAGGCCTTTGACAGAGGACTGTTGGGCATTTGGTAGTGATGCAGGCCATCTGTAGCAGGTCGGTGCATTGTGTCATTCCTACAGTCCCAGGCTGCAAGCCACTATATTCCCCTGGGTTGACAGGTAGGTGTGCAAGGTGTTAATGTCAACAGTTTCTGTCCATATTGATCCAGTGGTGTGGATGCTGGCAGGGTGCTGCTTACAGCTAAGGACACACCTGCATGGGACACCTCTTCAGCATTCTGCATTCTGTGGCTATTCCCATACAGAGGTGGGGGTCATATTGTACTCATTCCCAACAGCAGGGATAAGACTTGTGAGGTACCTGTGGCTGATGGTGTATTGAGGCAGGTGCATGTGTGCTATGGAAACTACTTGCAGCTGACTCACAGATATATTTGGGGCATTCCACTTATGCTGGCTTGTGCAGGGACAGCAGCCGTTTCTCAGTACTTCATACCTGAGACTTTTGTGGTCTGCCAATGTTTGGCCAGACAACATCAGTCTTCCATACTACACAGCCAACTAATGTGCTGCTAACCTTTATGTACAATTCCAAAGGAGTGTCTATTTGACAGTAACATTTTATACACTCTCAGTCTAGGGTACTTCCACCTGTATACTGTTTGTATGTCTGGGCCCACTTTCATGCCATGTCCAACTTTCAGATGGTGACATATATTACATCTGGACAATTAGTATCGATTACTGCTGGAATGTGTCTTGCTGGGATGCATTGTGTTTGGCACTGCAGTTGTGAGAACTTGGCCCTATCATCGGCAGTACTGGCCATGGGCCACCAGGACACAACCCACCATACCTACATGCTGACCACTCTCACACAATATACAACACACACCAACCTAACACACACAGCCCTGCATATTGTACACATATTACAATCTATCCTGCTACTTTGGCTGGCTCAGGTAATCTGTGCTCCACTGTTATTATACCTACACATACATGTTACTACATTTCTACATAGGATTGTGGGGTGGGGGCACACCTGACAACTGTACACATTTGCTATGACTGTACTGATATTTCAGGTACTCCATTCCATTCTCTATTCTAAACTATCATGCAGACTAGAGGCATATCAGTGTACTATAGTTCTTAGGTTTTATTGACTTACATTTCAGATTCAGACTTCTTACCCTTCAGAACTATCATCCCCCTGCCTGACCTGTTGTAGTCTGTCTGTGTAGGTCTGGAGGGGGCTGTTCCACATAGCCATCAATCAGAGACCTTAGCACAGCCTTTCTTTGTGTTTGTCTACACCTGTCTTGCTGGCCAAGACTGTTGTTGGGTATGTGAGCCTCACTGACATGCATGTGTGTGTCCTATGAACACACATTTGGCCCACCATGTGTCCTGCAGTGGCTTTTGTCTCCTTGTCTAGTACTGCCTGCTATGTTGATACCAGTATTTGTTAAGGATTTCATGCTGACAATATAGGTGTCTACTGTCTGCTGGCATCCCATTCAGCCACCTGATTCCCTAACATGCTCACATCCATACCATAGATACAGATAGAACATTCTACTCCATTCAGCAATTGATAGTGTGCGTGACTTACCTTTTGACTGTGCGAGTATTGAGGATGGTTCTGGAGGGCTGACTATGTCGGATGCACATAGCATACTCCATATACATGGTTAAGCACAGGTAGTGTCATGTTTGGCATCCCTTTTACTGTATGTGCGAGTCAGAGTGAGGTGTCATTCCCTGGGCTCAAACTGTGTCAGTGTATGTGCTATGTGTAGCCTCTTTGCCAAGACCTGGGCATACTGGGTGCACCTCCTTCTGCCTACTGGGACAGGCTCAGGTTGTTCCTCCTCTGAGTCACTCTGTGCCTGTGCAGACCTTGGCAATGTTGGGGGGGGCTGGGTGGCCCTGCCCCATGCTGTTCCTGCTGTAGCTGTTTCCACAGGGCCATATTGTGTAGCATGGTATGTGCAATGACAATTTGGGTACATGTAGCTGGTGAGTACTGCAAGGCTCCATCTGATATGTCCAGGTACCAGAACCATGACTTGAGCATCACAAACACATGCTCTATTATGATTCTGATCTGTGCATGTGCCTCATTATGGAGTTCTTGTTCAGGAGTGTGTGTGCATTTCTGATGAGTGTCATCAGTCATGGCTACCATGCATAACCAGCATCAGCCACTAGATGGCCATATGGGATGTCCCCATTGGCTAATCTCTGGTACAGCTGAGTCATATGCCAGATGTGGGAGTTGCGATAGCTTCCAAGGTTGCCAGCACACACATTCATTATAATGTCCTGGGCATTGTACATGACCTGCCAGTTGATGGAGGAGAAGCCCTTGCGGTTTATGTAGACTCTACCCGACTCACTTGGTGGTGCTTTGATGTGTAGGTGCATGCAGTCTATAGCACTCACTACTTCCGTGTATTCTGCTATTTCGTGGAAGAGACGCATATTGCTGGTCAACGCCTCATGGATGTTGAGGAAATATATGTGCTCACCGGAATGTGCTGACATGGCATCCAGGAACTGGTGAATTACTGTGGATGCTGATGCCTGTGAGATCACCATGATATCCCCAGTTGTTCTTTGGAAGGTACCTGTGGCTAGTATTCTTAAGCCTACACATACCTTGGTATCTACTGGGATGGGTTCCCCTCTATTGGTTCTGTGTGTGAGGCATGGCTGGCACAGCTCAACAATTTGCTGTAGGAGGTCCCTGTCCACCCTATAGTGCTCCACTATCTCCAGCTCATGTAGCCCCTGGTAGGTTACCCTGGATCTGTACACACTTCTCCTTCTCCTCACTGTGGGTTGGTCATCAGCATTCTCATCCTCACCACCCTCAGCCTATTCCACATTTTGAGTTATGATAGCTGTTGCAGCCCCTATCATTTTGTTGCTTTTGTTAGGTAAAATTTCCCCATTTGTGTACACAGGTGGTGTAGAATGTGTGGGAAAAAACAGAGGGAAAGGTTTTTGCATAGTTTATAGTACTGTGCTGGGCTGGGCTGCTGCCTGTGTAGTTGGCTGATTCTGATACATTTCAGCTGATGGCTATGCTAGTTCTCCTTAACCTTTCTACTGCTGTTTTCCCATCCCATTGCCTTCCTGTTTAAGCCCCGAGATAGTGCTCAGATGTGAATGGAGCTGCTATTTCCTGGTTTACTTATTTTTTGTTTGTTTAAAACCCGGTGCTTGGTGCACACACATGTTTAGGCAATGAAAGGGTGCTTGTTAGCTTCAGACACCCCCCCTTCCTTAGCTCTGCTAAGCTAAGGGAAATCCCAAGCCACAGAGCTCCAATAAGCTTACAGTATGCCTGAAACACCCCTTTATGATGTCAGCTAGCTCTTAGGCTTGCACCATTGTTTTCCTGCACCTACATGGTTGGGTGCAGGCTAGCCATGAGAGGAAATCTGTGATTCAGTATCATTCCCCTCATTTGCATAGAATTGCCTGCTAATGCCTAGTTACAAGTCTGACACCGAGCCTTCCCCCTTAGCAACCACTATTCACTGGCCTTGTTGCCTTCTGCCTGCCATTGATTATAATGGCAAAATTGTGATTTTGAAGAAAAAGCTTTTTTCAGGGTTTTACTTTTATTTTCCGGCCGATCCCATTTGTGCGCCGCTGACATATGCTTAAACAACTGAAATCGGCCAAAACAAAATGAAAGTTATATTTTTTTTATTTTTGCAACTGTTTTCCATACCAATGGCCATATATTTGGCTATTGGCATGCTTTCCACATTATATAAACCCTTTATTTGGAGCTGTCACGGCTCCGTTTTGTAGTTTGCAGAAATTTACTCGGTTACTAACCAAGTACATTTCTGCAGGCAACACTAATCCTGCACGGATGGCTGCCAGCTTCCTGGATCACTAATTCACCTCATTTGCATGGTTGTCACCTGAAAATGGGGTAATTAGCATACAGGAGCTGTGTCCATGCAGGAATAGTGCAGAAGTGCTTGTGCATGCCCTTGGAGCTTGTTCCTGGATCGCTTGGCGGACCTATTGCCTCCAGCAGCTCCTGCACTATTCTTGCATGCCGTGCAGAGTTTGTCGAATCCTGGGGAATGACTCCACTTAACAAACATTAAATAAAAAACAAAATAAATCAATAAGTATTTTTTAATATGGATAATTATTTGATTGAATGATGCCAACAAATCAGAGTGGCATGTATAAACACAGTATGCAGTGTGTAAAAAAATGAAGTGGATATAAGTGCACATCAAAGCATTACATAATTCTCAGTCATACATGCAACTCTAACCTAATCAGTAGTCCAGAATCCCCAAAGTAACAACAACTTGCCTACACAAATGAACCGTACATGCCTCAAGATTGTAGAAAGTAATTCACATAGTATCCCAGAAGCCTACACTTAATGAATCAAAGCCTTGCTATCCACTGACAAAGCCAATAACACAGAAGGGGAAGTCCTTTACTCCATCTACATTTTGAAGTATGGAATTTACTGCCTCTATCACTAAGACTCAATAACAACCTGTCCACTTTCAAAGATTACTTAAAAGACCATCTCAAGGTCTCCTGGTTTTGCTCTTGCTCCTCACCAAACTAACTTGAACACAAACAAATCTCCCTTACGATCTTTTTCACACGATTCTCTTGCATTCCCTTCAAACATTTGGGACTTAGTAATAAACAGGGAAAACTCAATTGTAAACAAAATGAATGTAGTCTGCATCTCTTGTAGCTACTGCTAAACTATCAGCTTTTTGACCAATGCATCTTGACAGTAATGTCCACAACTAACATCATTATGCCTTTAACTTATAGATTAGTACTCTATCCCATTACTCTTATGCAACCTGGATAGCTTGTCTAACTCCCACCTTAAAGAGGTATCTATATGATTACTCATGTATATCTGTGTTTCCATTTCAACCTGATGTTGTGATTGTACTAGTTTGGATGCATTTTAACACTCTGATTGTACCGCTGCATATTGTAAGCCAGGTCAATCTGCTACTATGTATCATTTCCTTATACTGCAGTGTTAAAAATAAGAATATTATTTACTTTAAACATGCTAATTTGCATTGCTTCTTATATTACATTGCTCAAATGGAGCTTTTCTCACCAGGCTTGCATTGAAAAGGGTTTCTACTCCCAGCCTGACTTCCCCAGTAAACAAATAAAGCTAATCTGAGAAAGAAATAAAACAAAAAAGAAGGAAAAACATAAAGACACAAATAAATAATATACTATCCATATAGAAAGATGTCAGATATAGCATGCCAGAGTTTACTCCAAACTCAGTCTTAGCTATCTATATTCACAAAAAGAATGGAAAATCCATCATTTAATACTTCCAATATGATAGCAGCAAGTACGGCAGTATCTCCTAGAAGTCCACCTGAGCAATGCTATGATACAAGGCATCATTTCAGCACCACAATTCTATATATATTACTCTCCCATCAAGAATAGTATAACCGATTCCCATATGGATATACAGATACTTAAAATATTGTATAAGTTGAGCTGGGAGATGGAGGTATATAGTGCCAGAGTTCAGCTGATTTCACTATAGCCTTCATTAATCCATTAGTATCTCACTGGGAATAGTACTTGGAGATCTTCTAGAAATATAGTATCAGGTCAATTCAGATACTACCATTGCCAGTATACCACTATGCCAGTTATAGGGGTCATAATATTATTGAAAGCTTTATGGCATCTAAAAATAAGATGCCTCATTAGGTACCTATCAGTAAGCACCCACAAATTCAACTCAGTTGCTTATTGCATCTTGCATACTGCACCACTACAACCACATTGAACTCTTGCCCTGCCACTTATCAAATGATCTCATAAGACTACAGTGATAAGAGATTAATGGCCTACCAACCCCAGCCCCCAAAATAGCTGGTCAACCACATCATCAAACTGTGCACAACAGATGTGAGATCCATTGCACCAGCAAGTGTTTTGATGGTATGTATACATTCTTTTAATTTTATCAGACAATTTATTCTATCATAAATATTGTTAAGATTTGTGATTATACTAGTAAGCACAGTGCAAAGGATCATAACTGTCATATCCAAATCTGTTAACTAATAAGCAGGCATACACCTTTGGCTAATTACAGATAAACATTATAAAGGTACACATACTCATGTCCCCTCCTATGTACCACATCGGTAGTGCTCTCTGTCACAGTGATAGTACCCCCTTATTGTTTATTGTCTTTTTCCCTACCACATCTATGTCTCTGAGATGGTGAAGAAAGTGGATGCTATCTTGTAGAAGTTCTGGAAAGTATTATACCAGCAGGAGACTATGTGATGTATTACCCAAAGATGTTTTGGAACATAAATGTAGTAAGGGTGTGGCTGATATGAACACCAGTGATGTAGCACTTCAAGCATAGCAGGCATCCTGCATAGAATGATGAACAGTGGCAATGGCTAGCTATTTTAATATTTTAGACTGACAGGTGATCTGTTGTGGCAACCCCTAACCGGGAAAAGCCAAAAGAAGAAGAGGAAGAAGCTTCACCAGCTCATGGACAGCTGTGCTCAAAATATGAATTCCTTGCATATACTGGAATGGCTATTATTAGTGATTTGCAAGAGTATCCACTGCTGATAGAACAGAGGTAACAGCAGATGATGTTGGTTACCCTGTCCATGCAGCCTTTCTCCCTACATGTGCTTGGAGTTCATCTGCACTGTGTGTCTGTGTATCTGACAAACAACATGTGCAGCCTGTAGTCCACCAACTGAGACTATGAAGCAAAGATAGCCAGTTCTGTAGTAACAGTGGTATCATCATCCCTGTAGATAGCAAACTGCTGAAACTTGCAGCATCTTGGTCTTGGTTCTTATTCCAAATGACAGCCCTCAATGTTCTAAGAAACAAAGCCTGAGGCAGGCACAGGACCAACAGGAAGTATAATACATTTTGCCACCCCTACACCCCCCAAAACACATTTCTGAATATGTCATGAAGGAATAAAGCACATGTACCTTTATAGTATATAATTGCTTAGATGTTTCTGGCTGTGTTTCCTGCATTTTTGTGGGGCACTGCATAACAGACACTGTATGTAAAAGTTAATAATTATTATGTTGAACTAAAAGTAACAAGTATTAACATGTGCAGAGTTCAATGAAGAGCTCCTATCCACATCATATTTAGTACTGCCATTGAAACATCATGCATCAAAGTAAATAACAGGTGGCCATCTTCTCTGAGCTCCATTCTTACGAAGCAGATGTTGGTCTTCTCCTTTCCTTTTAGCTCTGTCCTTCACATTTACCATGGACTATTGGCATTTTGTGCTTAGACATTCATGTCCTCAATAAAATTAATATCCAGCCCTGGCCCACCTACTGTCTCTGAGCACCTGATTTCTGCCTCATGATGGTTCCATCTGTCCTGACAGCATTCACTGAAACACTGATAATAAAGCATATAGCAATGCTAGGACAACTATACATTGACAAGAGCCTAACAGATATGTAGTATGCTTAAATATGTATAATTTTATGTACAGTTATATTCCTACAGTTATTATCAAAGCAGGTCTAAACAGTATGACATAAATGGCAATAATGCATATTTATATGTTCACATTTCACATAGAAGTCATTGTATTACAAAATGCTTGGGCAATATATGATAAGGCATCACATATCTGTGCGACACAAGCAGGGCAGCATGGTAGATTAATAATAAGATCTCTGCCCAAAAATACCAGGGGCTTGGTTTCAGTCCTGACTTCTAGTTCCCATCTTTGCATGTTCTCCCCAAGTCTGTGTCCCTCCCAAAACATGCTATTTACTTGACTACACAAAATTTTGAGTGTGTGTGTATGTGTGACTCTGTGTTTAGCCAAACAAAGAGTTAAAAAGGTTACACAAACTATTCAGTAAAAATTGCAAAAAGGACACAATCAAGCTAGAGTCTTCAATGTGCAATACCTTCAATTTCTTATAGTGGAGGCTCATAGGATTCATGCAAATGACCCCTTAAGGACATAACAGTATTTTAGCTACATGGCGTCTGAATACCCCAATATTTTTACTTTTTAAGTCTTTATAGGTGCATTTAGATCAACAATAACAAAGTTTACTATCCATAGACATGCCATGTTTCAGACTTCTTCTGATCTCATCAAGACAGCATAAGTAGGTTGTGTGACTATGCTTTAGGAACAAAGAGCTTAAAACCAAGCTGATATCCATAAACATTAAAGTACCTGCAAAGTATCCCAAACAACAAAGCAAAAGGTGGAAAGGTTACACAGAAAAAACATTCACTTAAAACTGTAAGAAAGATTCAGCCAAGTTAGAGTCTTTATACTATGTAACACATTAAACCTCTTCTAGTGAAGACCCATGAGATATAAAGAACTCCTTATGGACATAGCAGTGTTTCGGCTCCATGATATTTGAGTGCCCATGACTTTTTACTTTTCAAATCTTTATGGGTACATTTAGGCCAATGAAGTCTAACCCCAGTAGATGCAGACATGCCAGGTTTCAGACCTTTTGTATGTAACCTTGTCAAATCAGCATAAGTGGATTGTTTGGCTATACTTTAGAAAGACAAGGCTTAAAACCCAGATGATGTTTATGAATATTAAGGTGCATGTAAAATATCCTGCAAAACATCCGAGCAAAAAGGTGTGTGTGTGTGTGTGTGTGTGTGTGTGTGTGTGTGTGTGTGTGTGTGTGTGTGTGTGTGTATCTCTATCTATCTATCTATCTATCTATCTATCTATCTATCTATCTATCTATCTATATTGTTTTTTACCTCAAGGCTGGAAACACACAGATGTGGATGCTGATTTTTTTTTTCATCGGTTTCCATCTGTTTGGTTGAACTGAAGTTGGAGTTTTCAGTTTTAGATAGAGATGGATAGAAAGAGTTATATTGTATGTACTCTTCCATTATGACTGGATCATAGCAGAAAAATGTTCTATGGACCTGCCTACTTACCTTTTTAACAAATATTAAATAAATAAAAAAAATAATAATAATAGCAGTGCTCATGCACATTCCTTATGTACAATAAAGGCTTGAAACAGAAGACTCACGATTTCTGCAACTTCTGAAGATGCATATACTTCAAAGAATTATGCCAGTGAATGTACTGCTCAGCCACAATCACAAATTTCTGATAATTGTGGGTAAAGGCAAAAAAAAGAATTCACTCTAGACATCAGTGGTTTCTACCTTTCCAATTGCTTAAACTGGGACATTTCTATAGAAGCATTAGATTTCACAGGACACAGGCCATGCAATCAACCATTGCAAAGGGCTTAACTTCAAATTGTTTACCAGAATAAGAGTTCATCACAGCAGGATTTGAGTTGTTTATGCTATTGCATATGATACTAAAGTGCTTTAAGTGCAAAACAAATGCAAATATTAATGGAGACTTAGGAAATATATTTTGTCCTGAAATCTCACGACATGACATTTTCCATGTTTTTTTTTTTCAAAATGCATAACTTCCCAAATAGTAAATGACCTGCACAAAGAAGATGAGGCAGCAATCCTATAAACATCATACAGTTTCATGGTCCTGCCCTACATACATAAGAAACCTCAGAAATATGCAATCCTGTGTATCTTATGTTATCACTGTTCCCACATCAGGCACCATGTTTGTTCTACTGTAGGTCATAAACATTTCAGGGGGGATGGAGCCTAGATGGCTTACTGGTAACAGCATCTTTTTGGAGCTCTATAAATATGTACTAGAAAATAGGGTAAAAATTAATCTCATCAATTAGGAACAGGAAAACTTCATAGATGAACTTCTAAACTATAATCTTACAAAATTTCAAGAAATTCCTGAAAGTTTTTCCTGTCAAAATAAATTGGAGATCTTCACCACTATATGATAATGGCCAGCTCAAAGAACTCTCACACAGCATCTACTCTGAAAAAAGAAATTCAACTGATGGCTTCTACATTACAGGAATTGTCCTTGAAAATGGATAGATTCACAGACAATCTGGAAAATTTAAAGGAGAACTGTCAAAAACAGATATATTTAAAGAAATATTACAACAACATCAAAATAAAATCACTGATATGGAAACTGCTCTGACTGACATTGAATGAAGACTTAAAGAAGGGGAAAATCAGTCAGAATCCCTATTACATCAAAATATCTGGCTTACCAACAAACTAGATGACCTGGAAAATAGGGAGAAAAGAACCAACATAAGAATTTTTGGCCTTCTAGAAAAAATAGAGGGAGAAGACATCATAACATTTCTAAACTCATGGCTTCCTGAAATTTTAGACTTAAAAGAGGGTCTTTCATATGGAATAGAAAGAGCTCATAGATCCATTGGGAAACCACAACCTTCTTCATCCAAAACTCCACCAAGATCCATTTTGGTAACATTTCTATCATTTCAAGATAAAGAACTAACACTAAAATCAGCTTGGAGGAAGAGTTCACTATCATACAAACAAAGTCGGTTAAGATTTGATAATGACTACTCAGCAAGAGTACTAGAGCTGAGAAAAAAAAAACATGGCCTTTAGTCAAACTTCTTAAACAAAATAATATAAAAGCACAACTAGTTTACCCAGCTAAAATCAGAATCTTTCATTCAAATGACTGGATAAACTTCAATAACCTAGAGGAGGCATCCTCATTTATCAAAATTAATAATATCATCTGCATTCCAGAAGAAATGGACTGGTCTAGCATGACTAAACTGAAAAGATCCTCAGAAAAAAAACACCTGGATTGATGTGAAGAAAAAGAAACAAAAAACTGAAGTTAAAACTGCAGTCTCTCTCAAAGATCCAACTAAGATATAAATCTCTGGTGCTACATCATCATAATAAGTATGTATACTATCTATTTTATTTATTATAACTTAGTTATAATACCTTCTTTCACAAGTTGATACATAGACAAGTTTAATATTGTCAAAGGTCTTAACAACAAATTGTAATGAAGTGGCTGTTTGACACTGCATTAGAGATAGAACCTCTTAAAGATGAACAGCCTGCCTGTCCTAAAACAAAGTATTGAGTAACATGGAGAGGGTGTATAGTTCTGTCTGCATCAATCTGATTGAATATCATTTGTGGGATGTATGGGTTCGTTTAATTGTTTTTGACATTTATGATGCATATTATGTAGTTTGAGTGATTGCTTAATGGCTGTTATTATAAGAAAAAAAAAATAAGTTATGGAATAATTTATATGAGCGACTTTAATAGTTTTGTTTTGCTAATGAACAAAAAGCTCATAGCAGTTTTGTAAAACAGGTTTTTCATGTCTGGAAAATTGTACTAGGCCTAATAATTTTAACACAAGAGTATCTCTTTTTGTCATCCCTGAATGCTCTTGAGCTTATTCAACCGTAGTTTCATCTATGAGCTAATATATAAAAAAAAAAGAATGTAACTCTATGCAGCATTCGTATAGCTTATGCTGCATTGTTAATTATTAGGCTGATCTGGATCCGGTTATTTTACTTAGAATTCTTTATAATTTAGATAGCTTATTTGGTTTTGTGTTGGATGATCACTTTGAGTCTCTCCTTTGTGCAGAATGTAGAGACAAATGCTTATTTGAATCCGGATAACTAAGAATCCATTTAAGCAATAATAAAATGTTACCTTCTGTGTATGTTTTGCAGAAGTCAGATGCACATGCGATGTGATGTAGAATGGAGTCCCAACATAAATATGAACTGCTTACTATCTTCCTGTAACTCCCACTATGGAAGGAAAATTCAAATAGATTCCCTCTTTGCATCACTCGTACTGCTTCCATATAGGATTAGAACTGGCTTTTTGTCAGATACCCTCGCTTGATGAACTACACTTCAACATTTAGATAGCTCATTAAATAATTCTTTATAAAAAATTTTAATTAAGGGATTGTCCTGCATATTTGGTAACAGGGTATTAGGGGAGGAGTTACTATTTAAAGAAATATACTAGTAATAATATTTATTGACGGAAAGCACTATGTGGGTCAAAGAAAATGCCAAAGAATAGCTGTAACACTGTTTTAATGATATGCAGTTACGGAAAGTGAATGAAATAGTATTATAATGCATTTTCCATTCACTATGCATATTAGTACTTTCTAATAGGGAAATAATTTATATAATAATAGATATCTCTTTCTAAGCATTTCAAATTACACATTAGTTGAATTTTAGTGAATCGTACCTTCTGAAATACTATGAGAATGATTTGCTTCCCTCACTAAAGATAATATATCGATTAGAAGTGGTAATATAGAGGTTCTTATACAGAAAACAAGAAACAGACTGCGATTTACATACTTGATTTGTACCTTGTTTAACAGTGACACTTAGAGGGGATTAATTGTTCTAAGATGATAGGTAGCTACCTTTGGATAATCTGTTGTTATATGTTAAGGGAGATGTGTAGTCATAATAAAAAACTAAGATAAATTCTCACTTTTGTAAATGTAAGTGATTACCTTAATATCTTCACAATATTTTCTAAATAACTTCAACTACATTTACCTTAAAATAATATATATTAATTTTCTTCATTACCCTGTATACTATCATACATCATAAAAACAGTGTATATATTTCTCTTTTACTGAAAATATGTATCGAAAAAGTAAATAAAGGAAAACCAAATGAGCTTGTAACAAAAATATGCTTAGACAAAGAATTGGTCTATGGAAAAAAATCTTATATGTATACAGAAAAAACTTTATTTACCATAAATAAGCATAGAAAATCAGAATACAACAGATTTCTTGATCTAAATAAACACAAGCTTTTGTTTGATATAGGATTTTGAGACTGGTAACTATACATCATTTTACTTAATGTTTAAAATAATTCTATTTTTTAGTATCTTAACTATGTTATTTAATACTTTCTTATATACATAATGTTATTTAATCTAAGAGGCAAAATTCAAATGTATTAATAATACCTTAGAAATAGTTTCTATGAAAATAATATTGGTTATATTTAATATATTAAACTTTATTAATGCACATTTGTCTATGACAATTTGAAGTTTAATATAAATAATATATTTAGTTAAACATTATTGATTATTGTAATATTCAAGAAGTTAAAATTCTATACCCTTTGTTAAGAATGGACAGCAAGCTATAGAATGAATAGTAAGCTTGTATAAGGAATAGGAAATGAATTCTCAGCTATACTACAGCTTAATTAGTTACATTGCTGACTTAAACATACATCTGCTGTTGAATCCTGATTATATTGGAAATTGTATGCAAGGCATAAAAGACGGTTCTTTGAGAATTGTTCTTTTTTTCCCTATGAATTATGACATACATTTCTAACAGAAAATGATTGTGGAAGAACAAGGATAATGTGATGAAGATATATTATCTTAACTTGATTAATTACAAATTTTAGACTTAGTATTGTATAAATTTAAAGTGTTTATTGATTCATAATTTATTTCTTTAAAAATTAACAAATGACAAGATCTGTTGTACATAATTGTTTGGTTTATTTCATCAGTTTGTTAATATTTCATAGTTATGAAATAAGAAACCCTAGTCTATTGTTTTTGATAATACTAATAGGAATGTTATAGTTAGAAGACACCCATACTAACAGCCTTGGATTATGAATTTATAACTATAATAGATTATTATTGTTAATGCTTAATTCCTCTATATCTCCAATACTTTATTTATTTATTTTACATTTGTTGACTGGGCTAACCTAACTGCATACATGTCCATTTTCAACAGAGGCCCGGGGAGATAAGTTCCACTTGAAAAGATTAATAAAAACATAGACATAAACATAAAATGGTAAACATATAAATGCATGTACAAAAAGTAATAGCAGATTATAACATTTCAATCACTGAATATAAAAATTGTTGCAGAACATTATATAAATGTGCTAGTAACTCTATTCTCAAGGAATGAAGAAAAAAAATAAACTTTTTTTTTGGGGGGGGGGAATAGAGTAAAGAACAGATTTGGATTCGTCCATGAAAGTAGAGGTATTGGTTGAAAAAAATCTAGGTCAGCAGTGATGGTGATAGCAATAAAAAAATGATAAAGGAACACTTATTGGAGCTGGAATGGGGTAATTATATACTTTACTGGAAGAGGGAAATGAAGGGAAATCTGATAGAATGCCTTTTTTCTATTAGATTGGAAGTGTATATCACTTCATGTCTTTTAGTAGGTTTATTAGTACTTTTATTTATTTTATTTCAATTAACTTTACAAGAAATTTTCAAATTTCTCTTTCTTCATTGACTTGAACAAAATAATACGTCATATACTGCCTTTAAAAATAATTTAGTTATAATGAACAAGAATAAGAAAAAGGTTATGCATACTACTTATAAAACTCTACAAACAAGTAATATTACAAATTTAGTAACTAAGTAACTTAAAGTAATGGATTTAACCTTTCTTTCTTTAAACGCTAATGGTTTAAATAACCCAAGGAAAAGATCAAACTTATTGAAATATTTGAAACTGAACAAAATACAACTGATATTTCTTCAAGAAACCCACTTCAAAACTGAGGATAACTTCAATTGGAATCCTAATGAATATATAATATTAACTCACTCCTCATATAAGAAAAAGACTAGAGGAACTCTTATTTTATGGGAAAAATATTATAATGCCTCAGATTCTTTTTAAGTATAATGATAAAGAAGTTATTTTGTCTGTTGTAATACTGAAATACAACAATAGAATCTGAACATTAGCAAATGTTTACCGGATTCCAGGTATAGGTATAAGTGCAGTAAGAAAACATACAGATTTAATTACTACAGTATGTAAGGGATATTTGATTCTAGGAGGAGACTTCAATTGCATTTTGGATAATACAGAGACCTCCAACAAAAAAAAGCGTAGGCATTAGTAACTCAGGAAATGCACTTAAAAAATTTTGTAAAAGCATAAATCTAATCGACACATTTAGATATAAAGAAAATTATTCACTATCATTTTCACCTCAAGATCATAGGTACGGTGCACAAACCAGAATAGATAAAATATTCATATCTCAAGAATTAAATACAAAAATAATGAGTTTCTCTTTAATCCTATGTCCTTTCTCTGATCATAAATCATTAATTCTTAAAATGCATACAAATTTTGAAAGATTAGTGCTTATGACAAGTATCCCAGTATACATAACAAAACTAAAATAATTTAAACCTTGGATAGATTCAGAAATTCAGTTCTTTCTAGATATAAATTATACTACTGAAAGTAATATAATTATCTTATGGGATACCCTAAAAGTGTATTTGAATGTGAAAATACTTTCATGGTATAAAAATAAATTAAAAGAATGGGAATCAGAATTACAAACTATCCAAAAGCAAATCACTGAACAAAATCTAAATGATTCTATAATTCCTCAAAAAAACTAAAAAGCTATTGAACAATTAAACAAAAAAATACACTGAAATCCTAACTCATAAAACAAATCTAGCACTAGAAAGTTTAAAACTGAACTCATTTGCTGCATCACAAAAACATATGCATAACTTAGCAGTTAGAATTAAAAGACAAGCTTCTGAAAATAACATCTCAAGTATTATTCATGAAGGAAAAAGAAACAAAATAGTTTCAGACGTAAATGATATACCGGATGTCTTTAAACATCATTACTCTAACCATTATAGGGAAGAATCAACATATACTAAAATATTACATTTTGAGTTAAACTCATTTAAACCAAAAGTAATTCCCGAGAAATTAATACATGACCTTCAAAAACAAATTTCCCTAAAAGAAATTACGGAAAAAATCAAGGAAAGTAAAAATAATAAAACAACAGGAATTGATGGAATAATTAGTGAATTGTATAAGATAGTTTCTTCCCCAGTAATTGCTTTATTTCACAAAACATTAAATGAAATACAAACGAATAACATAATCCCACCCTCATCTATGAAATAAATCACCTTGAGTCAGTATTCATTTAAAGAAGCTTTATTCAGATAAGCTCTTTCGTCTTATAGACTTCATCAGATCAAGAAAAACATGCAGTAATTCTGGTTAAGGCATTGCGCTATCTTCATTTCAACAAAGGTGTGGGAAAGGAGCAGTTTTTGTCATTGGTTTCCATAGTAGCCTTCTAATTGGCTATAATTTAAGCTTTCCAATTGGCTATACTTTCTTGTTGCTAATTTGCATATGCTTTTTAGAATTAGCCTTTTAATTGGCATGAAGCTCCCAGATTGATTGGCTTTCTCATTGCTGCTCTGCATAAGGATTTCAAATGACTTCCAATTTATTGGATCTTTATTCACAACACCTGTGTTCCTAGCTCCTTTGCTTTACATCAGTCAATGTCTAATGTTTTACTTGGTTTTCAAGTGAATACAAAAAATACCCCTGTTTCTTCTATCTTAGTCCACAAGCAATAACAGTCTTTTTGTATGTACTGTTCTAGGACTAAAAATAACTACACTTTCACAATTTTTATATATTCGAGACTGCTCCTATTACAGTCTATAAGGCACCAATCTGAATAAAGCTTCTTTAAAAGAATACTATCACAAGGTGACTTCTTTTGAAGATTTGAATGGATCTAATACAAAAATTTTGGAACTTCCAAACTGAAGCAAAAGTTCACTCCCCATCCTGAATGATAACCCGTTCTCAAGCTACTCCCTTCAGCGTTTGTTCTATTCATCCTGTCTGGAATCTTTTAGCTTCTCCAGGTTGGTTTAGCTTGGATTTGGCTGCTTTCGCTATTGGGACCTTTGCTTTTATTACAAATAGATTGTCAGAGATTTAGCTTACAGTCTAAGGGAAAGCAGGCTGGATTGTCTCATCAACAATCCTTGTAGAAATTGCTTTGCTGCTTCCAGATTTAACAGAGTTTCAGGTCTATAATCCAGAATGAAGTAAAACAAGGATATTGGCTTAACTTTCTCTCCAAATTAAAGGTTTCTCAAATCCAAACAACACTAAAGAGCAGAAAATAAAGAGGTGAAGCATCCATAGTTCAGTACTCCTAGGTGGTTATAGCACTTCTAACACAAAGTGGCTATAATGCATGAGGAAATGTGGCTTATGATATAAAGCAGTGAGTGTGAAAACAGTAAACAGTTTCTTTGCACTGAAAATTATAATTTAAATTCCACACATATGACAAGGTATACAGCTCATCATATTTTTACATCTTAAAATACTTAGCTCCATTCATTTTAACTGTCTTCTTAACAGCAAGTAATGTTCTTGAAAGATGTACAAAAATGTAACTACCATGAAAAGTTCATTTAAAGTAAAGTCATTCAATTCACTGTATTGAAAGTCCTTGTAAATGTTTGTTATCGAGGTTTACTCATTTCTCCATCTTTTATCCTCATTATTTAACTCTACTCTTTTGATTTGGCATCTGGGTCCATGTGTCTTCCATTTTGAAACTCCTTAGTTTTGCAATGAACATCTCTGCAAGCTCTAGTAATACTGTGCATAGTTCCTGTACTGGGGTAAGGTGTACCTACTGTGATAGTATTACTCCATTTACTAAAGTATCAAACTGAGCTTCACTGACAATATCTATTACAGCATCCCCCTTTGATTCTTTCTGAAACTCACCTCACTTCATATAGTAAACGCTATTCACTGTATCATAGCATTGCTTCAAAGTGATAACATGTTGATGTTTGTGTTTCTTCCTCCCGCCTGGCAAAGCCACCATGTAATTAACATCATTTACATTTCATACAACAGTTATAACTCATGCCACTTAAAGCTTACTTTTCCAAACAGGAATAAGTACCATTTCCTTTTGTTCTACAGCATATTCTTTTGTTCTTGTTCTCCAATCATAGAAAATCTGTTGTGCTTGTGTGAGCTGTTTCTATACCAAGCCCATGAGATTCATAAGCTTACAAATTTAGAGAACCCTTCATTCTTTAACCGCATACCTAAATGATAAAATATTTGTGGATTTTTTGATTGCCTTCATGTATGCAGTATAGAGATGGGTCAGGTATTTGGCCGAATTGTGCTTACTCTAGCCTGGAATATTTTCTGTATGACCTTAATATTTGAGTTCACCCTCTCCATCAGATGATTTATTTGTTGGTGGTATGTGGATATGGGTAGAGTTTAACTATTTTAACATACAGCATTTTCATAAACAGCACATCAACATAAAATTAGCCCCCCTGTATGTCAGTTTTTTCATATGCTGATAAATCAAAAACTAAGCATATGGGATTTGGGAAACACATTGAAGGCTAAATGTTTAATGCAGCATGCAGTGATTGAACCTGTGGATTCATTTAATGACCTACATGTATGAGAAGATTCAGATTGTTTTTTTTTTCTGATCATATAAACAAACTGGTTAATGGCAGTTATAAAATCATAGACTGCATAAACATATTAATACAGTTTAGGAAATCAGAAATTATAAGATCTTTGTAAGTAACATTAGACTGAAAAACAAGTATGGAATAATAGTATGGAAAACTTATATGAAATCCAGCATGAGTAAATTGGAAAGAGTACAGTAAAAATATACCAAAGACATTTGTGGATACAAATGTTTAATTTATTTTGAAAGATTAAAATTACAAAATGTGTACGGTGTCTCATAAAGATATTTAGGAGATCTTATTCAGGTCTATTGGGCATTTACAGACAACTAGCTCTGAGAATGTTTGGGGTTACCAAAGACTATTAGAGGAGCACTGGGCTTGAAGATAAATATTTTGATATATTGACAGAACAGAACGGCATTATTGCCTATGTCTAAAATATTTTGTGCCCTGCTGAAATTTTCTAACATTTGCCACCTTTTCTGCTACAAAAGAGGAAAAAGCTACCACCTTGTGATACAAAGTACCACAGCCCATCACTGCTAATATATATGTATATGGTGCGTGTGGTATTTACATCCTCACAGTATCCATTGTTGCCCTCTGAAATGTTTCTTAATAACAATAAAAGGTAACAATGCCATATTAGCTTTGTTTCGACCCTTGTCAATGTTTTGGCAATACTCGTTCATGCTACTGTGCACTTGCACATCTTTTTGCAATTCCAGGCCAATTAGAAAAAAAAAACACTTTGCATTGTCTTCCTTCTACATGCTTTATGTTAGATGATCTTTAAAAATATATCATAGGTTTTGACCAGCAGTGCAAAATGGCCAGCCCCTTGTGCCCTTGTGGCTACCAACCACTATGTTATTTCCCTTTTAGCTCTATCTTCAGGACTCCTTGTTTCTCTAGAATATCCTGTTGCCAGTATACAAAATGCATCTACCTTGTAAGTCATAAGGCTCCTTGTCTACCTCCCTCAAATTGTGTAAAGACAGGTTTGATAGCTGTGCCTTTCACTCTCTTTCTTTGCAATCAACCGCAGTTTCATTCCATAGGAAGTGTAGTATATTTTGACAACTCTGGTTTAAATTTAGGCTTAGGCTTGCTACTATCAACTATCTGTACTCCTAAAGTAGATCATGTCAAAAGAATTCAAGTATCTTTTGAAAACTGTGGCTTCATTTCTGACTTGTAGCTATCACCCAGCACTTTCCATGAAGTGTTACAAACCCCCCCACCAAAAACAGCAAAAGAAGGGATAACCATGAACAGAACAACAAGACTCTTGATTTTGGAGCCACTGTAAGAAGTGACCGCATCACCAGCCCATTTTGGAGGTGTAGATGCTGGCTGTATTTTTGCCTAATGCTCCCAGATATACAAGCAACCAAGCGCAAATGTGTGTAACTGCATGGACATAAGGTATTGTATAATTAAACTCATTTCCTGACAAGGCATCTGCTAGGATATCATAATCAGAAACTGCAATCTTATTGTTTTCATGTCTACTTTCCAGTCCACATATTGGCATCTGAAAAGGTGTCACTCCCATGGCTTTGGTTGTGGTGAACTGACGAGGTAGCATTCCTCTAAAACCAATTCAGGCTAAAAAAATAATAAAATAAAAAATAAAACTTGCATAGTTTGTCCTTAGCTGATATTCTAAAGCTACATGTAAATAATATTATACTTTATATGTGTGTGTGCCATCTACTCCAACCTGCTTGTTATAACTAACTGCTTCTTTTTTAAAAATACATTTCTATATGGGACTTTTCCCGAGGGCCTTCAATGAAAATGGGCTAAGTCTAAGTTGAACATTCCCAGTCAACAAATGGCAAAATAATATAAGGTAAATAATATGTATGTTTATCTTCTACTTATGTAAAAATGTTAGTCATCTGCTTATATAATGTTTACCTTCTACTATGTAATAATGTTTAGTCATCTGCCTCATCACAATGTATCTATTATTTGTATTTTTATTTCACTATTTCTTTTTTAATATTATATTTCACTACTTTCACTGCTTAAAATATTTGTACACTACAGTCTGTAACTGAAGCTTTTCTCCCCGGGCCTCCATGGAAAACAGGTTCTATCTGAGTCAGTTGGACCATCCCGGTCAACAAATGTCAAATAAATAAATAAATATGCCTGATGCAATATCAGTTTTAGCAATATTTTTTTCTCTGTACTATGATAGGGCACAGACCTTTGTGATAGTCTGGAATAACTGCAGAATCAAGTCAATTCACAACTACTATGGTGATGCCTTTGTAAGGTCCCTCACATGATGTTTGCTCCTCACCCCTGTGTCTATGGACATTTGTACAGTACATGTTCTGCTTTGTTACAGTGGAAACACTTAACCCCAGGAAAGTCATGCGTACTGCAACTAGTGACTTATTTTCCCCCTTGCGTATGAAATCTGCTGCAATTGTTTAGGCAGATCTACAACGTATTACTTCTACTATGTGTAGTTATAAGTAAACCCTCTTGTGCAATTGTGCCTAGCACTCAACAGATTTCACCCTTTTTACTCACCTCATCATCTGATGTACATTCCATATCTGTTAACCAGATCATATTCTTAAGTAAGATTCTAAATTCTTAAGCTCTACAACCTTTTAAAAGTAGTAACATCTCATTCAACAAGCCACTTGTGAAAGTAATTATTAATTTCTGGAGTGAAACCAATAAGATTATTTTTTGTGTTGTTTCTGTGATTTTCAGACATGTTCTTATAAGTTTCAAGTGTGGATTAAAAACACTCAAAAATTATATGCTTTAGTCAATATAGTCAACATAGTCAGGACCAGCAATACTTGTGGACATTGTTTTGCTTTTTTACTTTCTTTTCTAGGTTTCTTACTAAAGTCATGTATCATTTTAGTCATGATCAGAGTTGTAAAGATCACTAATTTCCCCCAATCAGTTTGTTCTGATTACACACAATTTCAAATACCCTTATGAAACTATCAAAGTCATCCACATCTTTACAATGAAAAAGTAATTTACTATTGACCTCAGCTTCTAGGACTGACATTTCACCCTGCTACTCATACAAGGGAAGTGAGCTCCTCCTACTCATGCAGTTGCTGATTCTCTCTCTCTCTCTCTCTCTCTCTCTCTCTCAGCATCTTCATGCTGAAGCTTCTTCTCTCTTTCTCACCACGGGGCTTCTCATTCTCTTGTACATAATATGTATTGAACCGACTGATGATATTGTTCCTACCACTTTCTGCAAAAGACTGATGCCTAACTATTACTATCTCACTAAAACTGAAAAATGGCTGCAGGTGGCATAGAAGTAAATTATCAGCAATTTAAATTAGAGCTTCTGGTAAAGCAGACTGTAATTGCTTATCAACAGGCCATTTAGAGATTGTTTTACTGCTTCTGGTTTGAACAGACTTGAATTCGTATATCTCAGTGCAAGACATCTGAACAAAGCCACAAATAATGGGGGAACAATGGCCCAAACATAGGGACATAGTTTAAATATTGCTATTACTAACAGGTTTTGCATTATTATGTATTTTCTAAAAGATGTGACATCTGAAACTCAAATATTTGTCATTATTTAATATTATTTAGTGACCTCAATCCTCAAAGATTTGCCAGAAAATACACAAATGTTATGGGGAACAGACCAAAAATATGAGGCAAAAATCTGGATGTTCTGAGGAATATTGTACAATTGAGAGGTATGGAGATCATCAAGCCCATGAGCCAGAAGGAGGAAGTTAAAACAAATACTTGCTGCTTCAGCTTTCAATAGAGATAACCAAGCAGATAGTCCAGAATGAGGGGTTATAGACAATAACCTTGATTCAGTTTTCTCTCTAAATCAGATAATTCACAAATCCAAACATATGTCCCAAACAGAAAGTAAAGAGATATAGTCTATTTCAGAACTCCAATGTGGATAGAGTGATTTCAACGACAAACAGCATTTCTCTCTTTTAAACCAAGCTTCTGAATATACAGATAATTACATTCCAGCATAAGGTAATTTCACTTCTGACAGAAATCAGTGATTTAAAAACAGTAACAGCTTCCCATTATATCAAAATGAGCAGCACTTTATTTCACACATGTAAACAAATATGCAAATGTTAACAGGTCTATAACCAAGAAAATATTTAACTCCTGACGTTAGCCACACTATGCTTTTACCAGCTTTCAGTAATGGGAAAATGACCAAAAAAATATGAAATGATATGCCTGACTCAGTGATACAGAGGGGTAGAGCCCTTACAGTGACTATGGTGACCAGGATTTAGTTACTGGCCCTGACAATGGAGGAGCTCCTCTATAGGGGTGGGATGGGATCACATGCACTTGCACTTGGGGGCACTCTTGATGTTGTGATCACCACTAGCAGGAAATGCCCTTTTAGAAGTGAGGAGATGTCATCAGTGACAGCCCATTGCACATGGCTCTCAGGTGTCTAACTAATGGTGTGAACGTAGGCTTTTAGAAAAAGCATGATGGCTGTTTAAATGATGGCTTATTCCAGCTGGCCCATTCCTTAATGAATGAGAGTGATGGTTTACAGACAATGGGGTAAAGACACTAAAATAAATTCAAATGCAATGTTTACTAAACATCAAAGTATATCAGCAATGGATCAATATTGCAGACGACTGTAAGCTGGGTCCTGTCATTGACTCTCCAAATGATGTTGACATACTACAAGAGGGAGCCACAGCAACAAATGACTAATGCCAAAGTCATGGCCTTAAGTTAAATGCAGAAAAAATGTATTATCATACCATTTGACAAAAACACAGCCTCTGCTGATTGCCACATTAATGGCAACCCCCTAAGCACAAACCTGTGGTGAGAGACCTGGGTACACAGGTTGGCAGCAGTCTCACATTCGATCATTATGTAGCGGCAGTGGTCAGAAAAGCTTTTTACTTGATTCATCTAATAAGTAAAGGGATTGCATCTAGATAAAAAAGAAGGTTATTACCTCTCTGTACTCCTCCCTCATTAGGCCAATAATTGAGTACAATGCTTTATTTTGGTGTGTACCTCTCCAAACACCTGCAACAACTGGAAAGGCTGCAGAAATACCTCACAAAGAGAATCCATGGCCTCCAACACCAACCCTATGTGGACAGGCTCAAATCACTATCCCTCTACTCGGTATCATACAGATTGCTCAAAGGTGATCTGTGTCTTGCCTGCAAGGCAATCTTGGACCATGCCCTACTAGAGATGCTCCATATCCATAAGTCTAACTCCTCACGCATTTCCCACTCAAAAGTCCTAAATCTAATACGCGACATTAACAAAACCTGCTGGAGAGACAGATTTGTCTCCCAGAGGCTGCCCCTTCTCTGGAACAGACTTCCCATGCATGTCAAACAGAGTGCCTCACTGACCCTCTTCAAGCACAACCTTGATGAGTGGATGGGAAACCACAAATTTGTCCCAGGGTTTCCGCCTGTGTCCCTCACTGACAGGGGTGCAGGTGCTGGCTGGTTTCTTTTTTGGGGATAAACTCTTGGCTAGGCTTGTAAGGGCTCAGGGCTATTAGCCTAGCTACCTCCTATGATCCTATGATCCTATAATATATATGCCTAAATACTAAGGTCTCTATACCAAATTAAGATAATTAACTTTATTAATTGGCTAATTAGTTGGTGTCATTCTAAGGATATGTGGTATATATTGTCCAGGATTGAGATGGTAAACAAGATTTCTTCTTTCTCCAGGTATAGCTTAAATCTCTAATACTAGTCAGGGTTTCTATATATAGTGTAAAACATTTGTTGTCAGCATAGTGTTTCTTTTTAGACAGTCTCTCATACTGGACATTCGTATGTAGTAAATTCAAATGCAGTTTCGGACAACATCATTGGGGCACTACATAATGTTAAGAGTCACATAGAAAGCTGGTAGAACATGAAGTCTTCCTGCAAATCAAACACATTTATATCTGTGTAGTTACTAATAAAGGGTTTCAGTGGAATGACAGTACCCTTTCTATACCAGGGATTAATACAAATCACATCTAGAGGCCCTTGAGTAATTGCAGAGGAGGTATCTGTATTTGTTAGAACCACTGCCACCTCATGTCTGATTTTTCATGGCCTTAACTTAAACTCCAGGAGATCCAAATCACCCTTAACTAATCCATCTATTACTTCACTGCTAGGTAAAGAAACTCCATAAATGCACCCAAAGATCATGGGAAGTACTTTAATACCAGTGAAGGAGTTAAATATCAAAACAAATGCCTTCTTGCTATGGGATCTCAATTACCCAACTATTGAATAGCACATTTGCATCTCTAAAAATGGATATGTTCAGCATTCCCTAGACTTTGTTAATGGCACTGGAGCAAATTGTAAAACTACACACTAGAGGCTCTAGTATTCTTGATGTAGTCTATACCAATCTAGCCCCTGCCTGTACCAAAACCCACATCTCCTCATACCTGGTCAAATTTGACCAAAAAGTAGTAATCTTCTCTGTCAGGCTTAGCAGTACCACCCCAACACTAATTAGTGCCATCATCAGGGATATTTCCAGGGTGACCATACTTTAACTTGTAAAAGACCTATGCAAAATTCTCAGCAATCCTACATACTGGACACTACAGAGAGGGTTGCTGTAGTCACCTCCAATTTTACTAACAATTAAACACTTAGAAAAGTCTGTACCTGCCCATACTAAATATTATATAAATTTGGGAGTAAAACACTCTAGTGGAACTCCAGTTTTAATAATTTTATAACAACAGAATAGTTGTATGAATAGTTGTATGAAGTGCCCATTCACCCTTCCCAGGACTACACAGAAATATTACAAAGAACTATTATATTGCAAGGAACGTAAGAGCTTCATCAGAAAATATAAAGCACAGTACAAACTTAAGGTCATTACCGATAACAAAGGAAACTATAAATCTTTTTTTTAAATGTCAGAAAATTAAGGAATAATACCCAACTACTCATTAAGCTCATCCGCAATAATAATATCATACATTCCATGCCCAAGGATATAGCCAATATATTAACAGATACGTTTAGTGTAAACTCTACTCCCCTCTTCACACTGTTAGCCCCAGTATCCTTAATAAAGTAGTTTCCACCAAAATCTCCTTGAGCAAAGTCTTGGAATCCCTGTCAAAGGCTAAAAATAATACTTCTACTGGACCTACTGGGGTGGGAGGTTGGCATAATGGTTAAGGTGTTTACCTTACAGGCACAAGGTGCAGGGTTTGATTCTCACATGGGGCAATTGGCTAGGCTTAAAATGGCCCACAAGGGCACTTAGCCTAGTACTAATTTATGAACCTATGAACCAGATAGCATACTAGGCTACATTCTCATCAGTATCAAGTATGCACTATATGGATCTCTACTTAAAGTGGTCAGACTCAGCCTATCCACAGGCTTTGCATCTGACTCTTGGAGAACAGCCACTGTAATTCCCCTACACAAGGGTGGCCCTTCAACAGGCCTAGGTAATTATAAGCCCATCAGTTTCATCAACTTTATATGCCAAACCATGGAATGTATGATAACATAATTCATGTATGCAGACATAGGCAGTTTAACATGTCTAGTCCTCTTCAGTTTGCTTTTGTGAAGGTAGATTCTATTTCCTGAACCTAGTAAACTTCTTTGAAAAGGTTAATGAGACCTGGCCAGTGCTTTTGACACTATTTCCCATGCTGGTATCATTGAAAAATTAGAGAAACTGAATGCAACCCCCAGCATTGCCACTGGCTGAAAATCAGCTATCCAACAGCTCTCAGGTTTTGATAACTGGTGATACCCTCTCTGAATGTAACATTGTAACTAGTGGGGTGTCATGGGTATCAGCACCTGGCCTCGTCTTGGTTGGCATTTATTTACAGGCATCCAAGGCAATATCCCAGAAATGTGTCTGACCATATTTTCTGATGATTCCAAGTTGGCCACTGTTATCTGAACTGCCCTAACTAAACACTAAAATATGTTCATATCTAGTGTCCTGAAAAATAGCTAAATGCTAAAAAGTGCACCATTGAAGTGTTGGGCAAAAGACCTGTTCCTACCTTATAGGTTCATAGTTAAGTACTAAGCAATTATTCTACAGGCCATTACAAGCCAAACAACAAAAAAAATCTTTCTATCTATCTATCTATCTATCTATCTATCTATCTATCTATCTATCTATCTATCTATCTATCTATCTATCTATCTAACTATCTATCTATCTATCTATCTATCTATTTATATTCAGTTGCTCCCTTCAGTTTCAAGTAGGGCATAGCAAGTTAGATCAGGGGAGAATTTGAGGCTGACCATCCAATTATCTGGGTTTAATTTGGAGGTGTCAAGAGTGCTGCTTTGCTTGATATGTAGTGCATCTACTTAAAGGCGCATGTGGCAAGGCATGTTATGCTTCCTGAGATCACATGCCCAGTACTGCTCCTGTGTTCTAATCCGTCTAAATTCTGCATCTTTACTAATGCTAAAACCTTATAGAATATTAGTAATGACACTGGCCAAAAGACAGGTGCCATGAGGTCACCTGAGAATGTATAAACATAAGTCAACGGAATTACCCAGATTTTGCCAGCCAGGCATAAAAATGACAGAGAACTCCTGTACTTCTTTCTCATGCACACCCATCATGGATATAAACGTCTCCTGAGTCAGTACATATTATAAAAGGACCATCTTAAAATTTTGTGATGGACTTTGGGACGTCTTTTGTAAAACTCCAGCAACGGGTATCAGTACGTAATAGTTAAAATGGACCATGTTACCATATTTTAAAAAGCAGTGCCACTACGAAAAACTAATGCTATGGATATTGACATGGAACTGGTACTGTTTTCCACAGAACTGGTATCCCAATGGAGATACTTGCTGACCAAGGCCCTCATGTCAAGGGTACTGTATCACTTAGGACATTATCTCAAAGTCAGACAGTTCAAGACATCAGTCTACCATCTACAGATTGGTGATTGAGTGCAAATGTTTAAAAAAAACACCAAAGTCCATTTTGAAGTCGAGATATTGTGTAAATGCTGTCATGAAATCTGTTATGTGTATATATATATATATATATATATATATATATATATATATATTTTATTTTTTTTTTTTTGCAATTTCAGTGAATATTATTATATGACTGTTTAGAAGATAACAATGTAAATGATTTTGTTTTATGGATAATTGAATATTCATGCATCTTTCTCTCTCTTCATAGCTCTCTTTCTCTCTCTTTATATATATATATATATATATATATATATATATATATATATATATATACATAGTGTGTTGCGTGTGTATATGGATGTTTGCATTTGAGAGAGAAAGGTGCTTTTGTTTGGTGAAAGCTAGCCTTTGTTTAAGGATGAAAGCACTTATCATGTGTGTTATTAAATTGAATTTTACCTCTGTGTGGTGTCCAATGCAAGCTTTGCTCCAACTACACAAACACACACACACACACACACACACACACACACACACACACACACACACACATATATATGGCTCCCTATTATGCTGTTGCAGACGCAGGTTGTTGACTGCATCTTTATCGAACTGAAAAGCATGAAAAGGCAAAATAGCGAAGCGGCTTTTCAGCAAATTCTTTCCCTGGGAAAGAATTTGTTTGGCCACTTTCGCTACTTTGCCTTTTCGACACTGTAGTATGATCTCGGAGTTGGTATGTTTAATTAGGGTGGTGTGGGGACAGCCCCCCCCCACATCAGGGGGTGTGGGAGCAAAGCCCCCCACATTATGTAATGTTTTACAGTTTTGTTTTTGTTTCGGAACAGTGATTTTTTTCATTTGGAAAAAAATTGTTGTTCTGAGGTTTCGACTTTGTAAGCTTTCACTTACATGGGGTCATTTATGTGTCGTTCACTCTTCTGAGCATGCAATATAGTATAGACCCTATATATATATATATATATATATATATATATATATATATATATATATATATATATCAAACTGAAACAAGTGACTGAACCCTAATGGCCGGATTCTGTAAAGTTCACAGAAGGTATTTGCTGACAGAGCAGCAAGCTGAAGGAAGACTTTAGTGCACCAGCAGTGGATTTTCAGAAAACACACATAAAGCTATCCGAGTACTTAGCTGTTCGGTGTAGAATAATCACAGATTCCATGCATGCCTATCTATTTCTCCCTGTAGGAGGATGGGCTTGATCCCCCAGGGGATACACTCTCTTCTAAGGGATGCCATGTACATTCAAACACACTGCTCATGTTATCCTCTCAGCTGTATGTCTTCTGACAACTGTGTTATTTATTTATTTTCTTTATTTTATTTTACATTTGTTAACTGGGATGGTCCGACTGGACGAGGTCCGTTTACAGCGGAGGCCCGGGGAGAAAAGCTCGACTTAATTAATAAAACAAATAGTGAACATAATATATGATGTAAGAAAGACTTTGTTATAGAGCAGTATTTTGTGAATAAGAAAACAGTAAAAAAAAATTCTTATCAGCAATAATTACATGTGTACATTATGTTAGTTATGAAATATCCAGACAGAGATCACAACAAAATTATCGTATGTCAAGGGATATCATTTGTTACAACCATGGTTACTGAGGGCCTGAAAAAGGAAGAGAAGAGAGAAAGGATGGAGGAAGCATCCTTTAGGATTATGTAACACATGGACAGAGCCAAGATCTTATAAGATGAGCCTTAAGAGAGTTTTTGAATTATGTAGTATTTGATACAAAAGTCACAGAGGGAGGGAGATTATTCCAACTTTTTGCTATACTGTGAGAAAATAGAGCTTTACCTGCTGTGTTGTTGGCTGTGGAGATAGAGAGGAGTGATTTGTTGGCAGAGTGGAGTGGATGATTTGGTAGTTAGTCAGTAATTGACTTAGAGCTGGAGTTTTGTCAGGATTGTTTAGGTTGTTATATGCTATGACTAGATGGTGATAGGTTAATAACTGAGGGAGTTCAAACCACTGAAATTGCCTAAGAGGTATACAATGGTGGGTTCTAAAGGGGGAATTTTTAGCAAACTTGGCGATTTTGTTATAACAAGACTCAAGTTTGTCCAGGTCAGATTTTCTAACATAGGTCAGAATTGGTGCTGCATACATTAGTGTGGAATAAAGGTGGGTTTGAGCTAGGGTAACCCGAGCTTGATCTGATAGAAACGTTTTATGTCTGTATAGGGAACCAATTATCTTGTACACCTTTTTAATAGTTTGAGAGATATGGATGTCAAAGTGTAGGTTGTTATCTATTTCGACGCCAAGCAGCTTGGTGTGGAGAGAGGGTGAAATGACAGTTCCGTTATTGGAGGAGATGGAGAAGGAGAGTGGAGAGGTTTTTGATTTGTTTGGGATAAATAGAAGTAGTTTAGTTTTGTTGGGATTTAAGATAAATTGAATATTTGTGATCTACCTTTCTAATGAGACAAAAGATTCTTGGGCGAGGTGCTGCAGGGTGGTAAGAGATGGGGCAGAGCAGATTAGGGTGGAATTGTTTGCATACTGTATGAGCGAGACCTGCAGGGTAGAGGTACGTAGATTATTGGTGAAGATAGAAAAGAGAAGTGGACCCAGTATGGAACCTTGAGGTATACCAATGGTGGTTGGGAGTAAAGATGATATAACTCCTTGCCACTGGACATCTTGTTGTCTGTCTGATAGTTTTTAAACCACACAATTCTGTCAGGGGTAAAGGATAAAGAGGTAAGAGTATCTATTAGTATGGAATGAGAAATCATGTCAAATGCTTTAGAGAGGTCCAGGAATATAGCAGATACAAATCTGTTGTTATTTCTATGTTGGTTAACCAGGTTTGTGAAAGAGAGAAGGGCTGTGGTTGTGCTGTGGTGTGGGTGGAAACCATGTTGTGTAGAGGAGAGGAGATTTTTTTAATCTAATAAATGCATGACCTGAGAGTGTATGCATTTCTCAAGTATCTTTGATAAAGGAGACAGAATGGCAATGGGGTGGTAGTTAGAGAAATCATAGGAATTTCCACCCTTATGAAGAGGAATAATGTAGGAGATATTCCACAGTTGAGGGATATGGGATTCCTGCATGGAGTGGTTGATTAGGATTGAGACTGGGTAGGATAGGGAGTAGGCAGCCATTTTTAGGAAATGTGCAGGTATACCATCTGCTGCAACAGTAGTCGGTTTAAGTTTTGAGAGGTATTTTTTTATTGTGGAGGTTGGGACAGGTGAGCAAGTAAAGGGAGGTGTGTTCTTAGGAACTGTTGGCATGGATGAGTAGCTATTTTTGGATAGTTGAGTTGATAGTGATTTAATGGATTCAGTAAAGTAGTGATTGAATTGGGAGTCTATATTGCTATCTGTTTTTGTAGGGGTGGAGGTAGGAGCTGGTGTGGTTGTTCTACCAAGTTTTAGTAGGGAGTTAATCGCATGCCAGAACTTTAGGGGGTTGTTGGAGTGTTTGTTTTGGATACCTAGAAAGTATTTCTGTTTATCAAGCTTTGTTTGTTTTTTGACCTGATTCCTAAGGTGTTGATAGTTTTGTTTGGATAGACTAGTGTTATCTTTCTTCCAGGTTTTCCATGCCTTATCTCTGCTTTTTTAATAGGGCTCTAGTGGACTTCCTAAGCCATGGAGCATAGTGTTGTTTAGCTTTAATTTTTCTTACTGGGGCAACTCAATCAAGAATGTTAATAAGAGTACTATTAAAATAATCTACCGCTTGGTCTAGGTCAAAGGTGCGCAATGGTTCCCAGTTACATTTTTTTAACATAGTGTTGAGTTCTAGAGGGTTAACATTGCGATAATTTCTGACTTGTCTATAGATTGTAGGTTTGAGTATGCTAACACGTTTTCATAGGAGGAAAGTTGGAAGATGGTCGCTAAGTCCATCTGATAGACTACCTACTTGGTATTATGTTCAGGATAGTTTACTAATGTCCAGAATTTTTATCTGCTCTAGTGGGTTCTTGAATGAGTTGAGAGAATCCATACAGGTTGATGTGGTTAGTGGATTTTTTAGAGTTGCAGGCTAGCCAGTCAGTGTTTAGGTCACCTAGTAAAATAGTCTCCTGTGGGAGGTTATCTTTTGACCATTGTAGAATCTCCTCAATTATTGGAGAGTTATGACCTGGAGGGATATATGCATAAAGAATATTGACTTTTTTTCTTATTTAGCAGTAGCACAGAGCCGATGATCTCAGCAGTACTAAATTTAGGACAAGGAGTTAGTAGAGGTTGGAGAGAAATTGTATTTTTATAGACAATTGCAATACCTCCACCCTTCTTTCCCATCCTATCTAGTCATAGGATATTATATCATGGAGGGAGAATTTCTTTGTTCTGTATGCTGGGTTTTAGCCATGTCTATGTTATGGTTAGAATGTATGGGGAGTAGTGAGTTATGAATGTGTGTAAGTGAGGAAGTTTGTTTGATATAGTCTTTGTAACTTTTGTTTGATATAGTCTTTGTAACTTTCAAAACTTTAGCTTCTCCCCTATTACTTTCCTACACCACCTCTGTAAACTACCTGTAGAAAACCCCAGTCACTTTGTTCTTAGTCTCTTCTTACAGTTATCTTCCACCTTTTCCCCTTGCCCCAGCCATCCTGCTTACAGCGACTAATGGTCTTCCATCCTGCCTCTCTTCCTTTCTACCTCTGCATACTTTTCAATCCTTCTCCAACCTTCACACTTACCTGTTGTGTTTCTCTCACTTTTGCTGATTGTCTTCCTCCACATTCTGCTCTATTGTCTCTACCCGCTCTGTTCGCCCTGCGGGCTCACTCCGCTCCCCTACCCTACCCCCAATTCCCACCCACCCACACTGCTCCTACATTTATAACCCAGAAACCACACCCCCACTCAATTGACACCAATCACACAATTTCACTATTTAATACACCCCTCCTCTATTTCACACCTTACCTTTCCATTACAACACTCTCATACACCACTAACCTATTACAACTCACTATACTTCCCAAACTTAATCTTACCTACCATTCACCAAACTCCATTATTTACTTCACAGCCTAATTATGTATACAACATCAAACCCTTCTCATAGACTATTAATTTTCCTCCTATTTCTCTCAACTCCTCTTATTATATCCTATTTTTTAACCTCCTACAAACAACCTTTACACTCCATTTCTATACTCCCTTCCTCTCAAACCTCATCCCCTATCTCTTCTTCTTCTGTCACATTCCAAAATCCCATCTCCACCTCCAAATACTCCCCAGCTAAATATCACAGACTAATTCATATCAACATTTACAACCTGAAAACTAAAAAACTTGCCTACCACTTACTCTTATACCTTAAACCCAAACATCAAATACTGCACAACATACTTTTAGATGGAGATATTCATCATAACCCAGGACCACAGTACACCCTGACCTCAGCTAATGAAGACAATGCCTGCCCTAATACTACACCTTCCCACAAATTTACCAACCCTCTTACCATAGCTCACCTAAATATACGTAGTGTTTGTAACAAAATTGCACAACTACATGCACTCCTTGATGTCAACCAATTTGATATCCTCTGCCTATCTGAAACTTGGCTAAAACCCACTATTAAAGATTGTGAAATTACTCCACCAGGCTATAATATAATCAGACTAGACCACACAGCCAAAAAGGGAGGAGGAGTAGCTATTCTCTACAAAACACACCTACAAATCAACACCATTAACCTGAACCTCCCCTTAAACAATAATGCCGAACTTGTATGCACTAAACTTCAAGTAAACAAAAGTAAAGCCATCTATATTATCTGTACTTATCTCCCCCCAGGAAATAACATTAACACATTTGAGAACATTCTCAATTGGCTAGCGTCCAATATCCCACAAGAAACAATAATACTCGGAGACCTAAATATTGATTGGAATCACTGCAACCAGTCTAACCCCACCTCCCATATAAATCTCCATGGCTTTACTCAACTTATTTCAAACCCAACCAGAATTAACAAAAACAACAATAAAGACTCCATCTTGGACTGGATTCTTGTTAATACTCCCCAACAAACTTACTTGCAGGCACCCTTCCAGGTGATCTAAGCGATCACCTGTTAACCTATGTTAGTAGAAAAAAAAACAGCATCATTTTTCTGACCTCCTTCCGCACATTTCGCACAAAAAAAATTTAACTCAGAGCTCTTTCTCTCTCAACTATATCACTGTAACTGGACTCCACTAAAGTCTCTACCTCTCAACGATGCTGTACAATACTTCAACTCCTTATTCATATCAGTCTTAGACCAGCATGCACCTATTCGCAAGATTAGAACCAAAACCAAGCCCACCCCCTGGCTTAGCAACAACACTAAGCAACTAATCATAACCAGAAACAAATTCTGGGATAAATGGCGTACTTCGAAAAAACATGCTGACCATCAAACCTTTCGTGAATATAGGAACAAAACAAAAAAAGCTATACTTTCTGATAAACAAAACTACTACCTTCATCTTCAACAAATATCCAATAAGGAACCTAAAAAGTTTTGGTCCACCATTAATAATCTTCTATCCCCAGGCCAATCAATCACACCCAACCCACAGGACTTAAATCCTGAAAACCCTGTACAAATAGCTAACGCCTTTAATTCCTACTTCACAAATACTATACAAAACCTGGCTAGTCACCTATCTCCCAACACGTCAAATCTAAATCCCTTCTCTAAAAATATACCCCCATCATTTCACTTCCTTCCCATCCCTACATCACATATTTCATCACTACTTCAAAAACTAAAACCCTCCACACCCTCTCAAGACAAACTCTCTGCCGAGTTTCTACAAATTGGAGCCAAAGCTATTGCTTACCCTATCTCTATACTAATAAATAGATCCATCAATGAAGGAACAGTCCCTGATATCTGGAAAGTATCCCACATCATCCCACTACACAAAGGGGGTAACTCTATTGATCTATCCAACTATCGTCCCATTGCCTTATTATCTCCTCTTGCCAAAATTTTAGAAAAATGTATCCACAAACAATTCCTAAACCATCTTATCCATAACAACCTACTTGCTGACTGTCAACATGGCTTTAGACCATCCCACAGTACCACCACTGCTCTGCTTTCCTTCACAAACACCATTAACACTAACCGCAATTCAAACAGCCTTTCTTCTGCTCTATTTATTGACTTATCCAAAGCCTTTGACATGGTGAACCACAAAATGCTTCTACATATTCTCAAGTCTCTCTCACTTGATCCTAATAGTATATCTTGGTTTAAATCTTACTTCGAAAACCGTCAACAAGCTGTAATCTGGAACAACTCACTATCTGACCACCTTCCTATTTCCCTAGGTGTCCCACAAGGATCAATCTTGGGTCCTCTTCTTTTTTCCATCTTCATCAATGACCTCCAAACTGCTATCCCTTTCTCTATATGCATCCAATATGCAGATGACTCCACTATTATCTGCACAGCTACCTCTCAGGCTGAACTTCAGTCCCTTACACAAAAAGCCTTTAACACAGTTGAACAATGGTTCTCCCAACGCTGCCTACTTCTCAACCCAAAGAAAACAAAACTTCTACTCTTCTCACCAACATGAAACCCATCCCCCCTACAGTTCTCTCTTACCTCCAACAATAATATCAGTATCACTCCAGATACCTCCACAAAACTACTTGGTATTACAATTGACAATAAACTCAATTTTGAAAATCACATTAACTCTACTATAAAAACTGTGAACAAAAAAATAGGAACCCTATATAGAATAAAACCATTTCTTACCCCAGCTACAAGAATCACCCTAGCCAGGACCCACCTAATCTCTACTTTACTCTATGCATGTCCCATCTACACCAACCTGTCAAAAAAAAACCTAAATATACTAGCTACATCCTACAACAACATAGCTAGATTTGCAACCGGATCTCCTTTTAGGACCCATCACTGCACTAACCTAAAACAACTTGGCTGGCTTGAACTTCCTAATCAGATCAAACTACAACAACTTATTATAACCTACAAAACCCTGTATCAACCTACCAAAACTCCTATACTCACTAGCCTCATTACCCCGTACTACAACCTGAAACATCTACGCTCCTCTAATAAACTACTGATAAAAAGGACTATACCCAATAACTCTGCTGGAGATTGCTTATTCTCCAACTCTGTTGGGAAACACTGGAACACTCTACCCGCTGATATTACATCCCTGACTTCTCCTCCTCTCTTCAAGAAAAATATCAAACTGTACCTTAATAATAAATGGCTCTGCCCATGTATAAACCCAGACTAGCCTGCTCATCTGTCTCCTATCTCTCTTTTTCTCTCCCCTTCTCTACCCAACTACCTCAATAATAATTGGCTCTACCCCTGTAGAAACCCAGACTAGCCTGCTCATCTATCTCCTATCTCACCTTCCCTCTCCCCTTCTCTACCCAACTCCCCAATAGCTTGTTTTTCCTAAGTTCCACAACTATACATTAAGACATGGAACTTACCCTGTGTACAGCACTCACTCATCTTAACTTTCTCTCCTCTCTTCTTAGGTATTTTTCTCTCACCACTCCTTCTTAAAACAACTTCTAAAGCTGTTAGAAAACTATGGACTCCTCTACTCATCCTGTTCTATCTTTGACATCTGTCTTATCTTTACTTCACAGCTATCTCTCTTTATCCTTTCTTTTATAATTCGTCACCTTCATAATATTTTACTTTACAAAAAAATAAAAAAATAAAAAATTTTTTGACTATTTTGTTATTTCATAATTGCTACTCATGCGTATTGCTTCTTATAACCTTATACAGCCTGTTATTATGAACTATGTATGTTCTATGTATAATAACCTGGAGCTTTTCTCCCCGGGCCTCTACTGAAAAAGGACATATATCCAGTTAGACTAGCCTGGTCAACAAATGTAAAATAAATAAATAAATAAATATACTGTGAGAGTTATGGCTGATGATGAGTAGATCTGCAGTGTGTTTGTTTGGGGGTATGTTGTTGCTTGGCCCTGGATATGGGTGAATATCCCCAGAAGTAAGGAGGTATTTCTTTAATAATAGATTAAGTTTGATAGTTTGTAGAATGTCTATGTGGAGTTTGCATGATATTTTTCTAGTGTAGGATAGTGAAAAGTGAAACGTACTTGTTACGTATAAGTAATATTGTGTTGTCATTAAATAAAGAGGGGGCTATTGGGAAGCTTATGTGTGTAACTACAGGTGTGAAGGTATGTGTTGTATGGTAGGTGGTGTGTGGTAGTGCTGTATATGTGTGTAAGGATGTAATGCAGATTAGGGTTGTGAGGGTTAGTAGGAGAGATGTAAGTAAGACCTGCATAGTTTGGGTTATGTGGTATTTGGATGCAAGTGGTGTTGTTTGGATGAGAGTTAATGAGGAGGTGTGGTTTGGGTGGTTGCAGTTAAGTGGCTGTAGGGAGTGGTCAGGTGATAGGGGGTTAGGATAAATGTAGAGGTAATGGGGTGGTGGGAAATAGGGGCAGGGTAGCAGAGCGGAGTGAGTCGAGCGTAGCGAGGTGAACAGAGCGAGGCTCAGCCACCACGAGACTACAGAAACAATCTGTGATCTCTAATCAGGGAGAGCAGGAAAATCAGCCTAAGTGGGGTAAGTTCAGTATATCTGCTTTCCTTTGACTTACTTGATAGAGCCTGTATTAAGTACTGGCTGAGGAGGTAGTGGGGAAACCTAGTCTACTACTGCTAGTGCTGCGAGCTCCCAAGCGGAGCACTACACTGCTAAATACAGTTAAATTGCAACAGTTTGAACAGATATTAACCTTGTTTCTCTCTTTAGAAGTGACACAATATAATAATGTAGACTGCAGGATGTTTAGTATAATGTACAGCAGTTATGATTTTTTTTCTGTCAGCAGCTATTGCACAAGTCTACAGATTGTGATTTATATAGGCGTGGGTTCGCATCCAACAGAGTCAAGCTTGTAGGAGTGTGCAAACCCCATAAAAAAAGACCTTGGCTACATGCTGAAAAGGCTTCCTCAACACGTGATACCGTCTTGTGCTTTGATTGGTGCATGCATTTGATCCCCTAAGTGCTGTACTTCCTTATAAACATACCCAGTTTAACAAGATATGTTGTATATCTTCTGTTGCACTACTGTTAGTACAAAGCAACATCACTATTCCATGGTGGGAAATAGTAATTCTCATTTCTTGTCCTATGACAAGAAGCACTGGGAATTTTCCTTTAGATATGTAGCTCTACTGAATGTATCACAGTAAAGGTTAGTGTCAATGCAGAGAGGACACTAAGAGTGATACAGGCATACATACAAACTCTTAAATCCCCATACTGCCAAACAAAAACTTTAATTGCTTAACATTTTATGACTGTTTGTCAATGCAAATCACATTGCAAGAAATGTTCATCATGTCTCTTATTTCACTCAGTGAACAGTATACCAGCATCATCTTTACTGTCCATTCCTTGCTAGGCTTTCCCTTGCTCATGTATCCTGAGTTACTTATCTGATGCTTCTGAGTGTGTGCACACTCACTTCTGAATCACAGGTTTATCATGTACACTCTCAAGTTTACTTTATGCACACACATATGGCTGTGCACTTGTTTACCATAACATGGTGACATGCCTATGCTGTTCGCTTGAGGTGAGGTTCCTCATTGTGCTATGTGTCTTGGCTTCATGCATATTGGATGGCAAATGCTGCTCATCATACTAACACAGTCAGTCATGTTAGCTTCTGCTTGAGGTGGAAATTATGTTACTGTATCTCCAGGATTATTTAAATATAGCAATAGGACAAAGAGAAACTAGAACTTTTCTGATTTTTTGTAGGGTAAGTATCTAGCTATTTTGCCAAGAGACATCAGTGAAAATGCTATCAGATATCACAAAGCTCTCTTTCTGCTTCAGAACAAAGTACTTTTATAATCTGACGTGCAGTATTTGGGAAGGAGATCAGTAGGCTTACCAACAGGAATAAGCATTATACTTTTACCAGCAATGGTCATACCCTTTCAGGCCCTTTGGTATTGTGGAAGACTTCAGAGATGCCCTTTTGTTAATCTTGCTCTAAAACACCTCTAGTTAGCCACCTACAAAAGGGCTGTAGATAAGTATATCTTGCAATATACTAGATATATGACAGCATTCGAAGAAAATTACCAAATTACAGTGGGCTAGTGACAGGTTGGTTGTGTCCAGAGCTTATCACCTTCTTTTGGAATCATTTCAGACCACCCTGTCACATATGGTTTGAGCATTTCTTTTCCCTTACCACAAGTATTGTTCCTATACATCTTGAATCAATATTTAGTGGCATTACTGTCTGACGCCTTGTTTTATGGCCACATACCCCTTAATGCCTGTATGGTACATGATGTGCAATGGACTTTCTTCAAGATTTTCAGGCATATTAGACTATACAGAAAATACTTCTTTTGGGCAGAGTACTACACAGTAAATAACATTTCACAAAAAGCAATAAAAGCCTTAACAGCAAGGGGATCATTATTGCTAAACCGATATACAGGTTCCACTGTGCCAGGATCTGCACCACTAAAGAATCATGACTGCATCTTCAGGTCCTACTGAATTACATTTGTAAGTTCCTTTTCTATCCATCCACAGTCCTGAGTTGCAATGAATTTCTATACTGAGCCTGTTAACAGCTGCACCTCCACAAACTTTTTACTGGACAGATTGGGTATGGAAGTAGACTGCTAGGCCTTCTCCTGTATAACTCACATACACACAGTATGCACACCTAGGGAGATGTTAGAATTACCAATTTATCCTCTTGCATGTCTTTGAGAGGTGGCATGAAGCCTTACTCTTCTCATTGCTAGAATATCATGGTAATACTCCTAAGAAAGAAAACTGGCTCCATTATGAGGACAGACTGTCTAGATGACACCATCTAACAGTATGGACAATCATCTGATAACATACATAAGGTATAAGTGTCTATCAAATCCCAAAATATAGGGTCCCATATGGTGAAATGCTACCCCCATCCATTTACATAATGCTCAAATTAATGTAACTTCTCAAAAGCCTAGCCATTTGAAATAGTCTCTAAACAAATAGCATAAATGTATCTACTCTATTTTCCTTTGAATCATTATTTTTCTACATGGAGAATTCCATCCTACCAATTGTATATGCTATTCTTTCATCATCTTTGAATATGTTTTCCTTTTTGACCAGAGCTGTGAATAAAAAGATTTCTCCAGGACTGCCCCACCCTTTCCTGTTAACAAATGTGTGTGTGAGTGAGTGTGTGAGTGTGTATGTGTGTGTGTGCACGCACATGTTAGGCCTTGTTCAGAAGTGAAATGAGTCTGTTTACCTGGACATGTATAACTATATGCATACAGATATACAAATAGACAGTCAGGTGTATATATATATATATATATATATATATATATATATATATATATATATATATATATATATATATATATATATATATATAGCGAGAGAGAGATATAAATTAACACACACATGCACACACACACACGCACACACACAAAATCATGTTATCTTGAATCATATCTGTAGTCAATAATCACAACAGTACTTCAATCTTTTCAGTAAATATTATTCAGAATGTAATTCAAAAAAACGTAATCTTCTGTTGAAGGTGAAGCTTTATAATTTTTTTGTTGTCATGAAATTTAATGTCCCCCTTACAAAATCTGCATAAAACAAACTAAACATTACAAAGCCATTTTTGTATTTTGTCAAATTGAATCACACAGCTTATATTTTCAGTTCTAACACCTGGACTATCACTTTCTAAGCAGAGACACTCAAGTTTATTGTAACTACTTGTGCAATTAAAACCATTATTTGTTTTCTTTGCTGTGACAAGGGTCAGTCTGGAATGTTCCCAACAGTGCATTTCATTTAAATACACTGCTAATTAGGGCACCGACTTTACTCAAGAGGAAAGAGCCATGACTGTGACATAAAAACTGAATGTACATGTGTTTCTGTATGATATTGAGAGGATGTTCGTTCCTTAAATGAATGTTAATACATTGAAATGTATGCTAATGGTGGATCAGCATGGGACTTAACAAATGTGTCTCATTTACATAACTTCATTTGAAGGTAGATTTCACTCCTTTTGCTCAGAACCAAATTAGGGTGATTTAAATTACTTGCATAAAGCAGATACTTAACACCTGCAAAACAAGTCCACCTCATTATTCTTTTGTGTAGCATAGTCATGATTTGCGGTCTGTTCAGCTGCATCTGCATTCCAAACATGGAAAGACTTTTCTGTATAGCTTCCTTTCCCATCACATATAACACAACAATCACATTACACAATTTGCATCTAGATGAAAAGAACTAAGGAGAGAGCTAAAGGTTACCTCATTGCACTGGGGAAATGGTTCTTAACTTACAAGCTTCTACCAGTTTTACAGATTTTGCCATTTGTCTAGAAAAATAATGTAATGACATTCACATGTGGAAAGTTTTGAACATGGGATATAAACTGCAGCATTCACCGTGACACTAGAGTGAGCTTATGCTGAGGTGAGGTTGACATGAATGATTTCTAATCAACTATATACAGGAACATGTTTTGTCTTCAAAGCAATCATAGACAGCTTAACGACACTGCCTGGCAGTCTGTTGTCATGGCATTGTGGCTGCCTACACAACTTATAAAGAATGGAATACAAAAAATGTGTTCAATTTTGTGCTTCTGTTTTGAAGCTCTGCAATTCCAACTCTAACTATTTCAGTGACACCTGCTTTATATTTCTGGAAGTTAAATTAGGAATCACATTGCTAAATTAGTAAAGCCACTGGGAGCATGTTATGATTGATGCACAGTTATCTTCATACTGAGAGCCTTTTGCTTCCAGCATACCAACTGTCACTCTAAACAAGACAGGATATTTGGATGCAAAGGAACATAATATTCTATTGTTTCAAGTAGCTGACACTTCTGAAGTTTAATTATTTCTAAAACAAAAGCTGAATGTCTGATGTCTACTTTCTACAACAAGAATTAGCTCTAAATCTCAGGCCAACACTTTAATATGTGTATATAACTCTTTGCTTAGTACGAAAAACAAACCTACGTGAAACATAACAGAAGAGAATATCATGTTATGTATGTTGTGTGATCTGCAAGATATAATTACTCCTATGTGTCTTGGATCTATCCAGGGTCCTTCTCCAAGTGGGCTGTGCTTGCTATACCTTCCATGAGAGGCATCCTGAAGACATTCTTACAAGAAGTCCAGTCCTTCTCAAGTGACTCTTCTTAACATAAAAAAGCAGTGACTATGCTCCGACATTCTCCAAGACTGTTGAATTATTTATTCTGTCACTGATCATGAGCACAGATATCCTGCAAATGAACATTGTTTATGTGGCCTGTGGCTGCAATCTCATCCTTTGAGTCACTACACAAAGATTAAGTGCATAAGTGAGAATGAGGCAGAGACTACCAAGTGGACTGAGATCATTGTCCTATGACTTAACACTAGCTTCCCCATCACAGTCTGATACAATGAATGCAGTTCAGCTACCATTGCATCACCCTGCTGGTCTCACTCCCAGTTCCCCATTCCTCACTTGTGAACAAGACTCCATGAAATGTATACTCCTTGACCAGCGGAGGTTGCGTATTCCTCACTTACATTGAAGAATCCAGCCTTTTTCTAGGAGATAACCATGACCTCTAATTTGGAGGTATTCATTTTCCTCACGGCCACTTCACAATCAGTAGTGAATCACTATAATGCATGCTGGATGCAACTGTTATTTTAGCTAAGAGGACACCATTCTGCAAACAAAGATATGCTGCCTAAACACTAGGCAGTGCCTTGATCTCCTTTGCACAGAAATCACAGATAAGAAGATTGACAAGATACACCTTTGGTAGATAGGTATTACTTTCTTGAGTATACTTAACACAAATAATGTCAGCATAACTCTCACTCCTCAGTACAAAGATCACATGACATGTGCCTGGGACTCTGCACTATTGTAACATTTCTCACAAGGCATTTTGGGATGCCTTCTCCATGTGCAGAAAGCACACGAAGACAGTAATGGCCATCTCTTATGACCCCTCCAATATTTGTGCAAGGAGAAAAAAATGTTCCTCTCTTCTATAGACAGAGCAGAATTGACATTGTTCATTCTAAGTGACATACACATCTGTTAGATAAAGTCTCCATTCTTGCATCTTGGCATATTACTTTTCTAGAGAGGAGGAGTGGCCCACCCCCACCCCAGGAACTGGAGCACACCTTTGTTAGCTTGATTTTTTTAAAGTAGAGGCCACTAATCCCATTTGCAAATTTAGAAGTACTATTCCAGTTTTTCATGCAATATTACCAAGCATGTTAACCACTACACCTCAGTAATGTGTACAACCATAAACATTTCTTGGTAGACCTCATCTATTTCCACTATCTTGCCACAGTTAACAGGACTTTCTATGGAACTACTTAATCATGACCAAAATGAATTATTTTAAACCATCTGCTTGTACTTATTCTTCAAATATGGAGATATACATTGGATTCAGAAATTCTTCACATTTCTCCTTTCACCTTCTAATATTATCCTCACTTAAATTTATCATTTTGACAGCCTTATTGATACAGCTTTAGCATTATCATGCCTTTTTCTCTTCTGGTTAGAGGCAATTTGCTGGAACCAATTTGAGGCCATTCAAAGGCCATTCCTTATGATATCTGCAAACTTCTCCAAAATCTGATCTAACATTTCAGCAGCTATGACAACTGCTGTTTTCCTGACTTGTTGGTAGCTATCAGTTAGCTAAGAAGACTTCTCAGCTAACATTGCTAACAAGTCATCTTTCTTTAACATGGCAGTTTCCCTCATAGATGGTGTCCACCAGTGGGTCTTAAGATTATCAGGATGACAAGTGTTGATCACCTTTTTGTTGCAGCTCCATGCTACCATTATATAGGTTATGAACATGATCATTCAGAATCCAGAGCCCATATGGCGCAGTGGTGCAGCAATTGCATTGTTGCCAAACTGCAAGAGGTTCTCTGGTTCAATTCTCAGCAAGGGTGCCTTCTGTGCATAGTCTGCATGTCCTCCCTGTGTCTGTGTGTGTTTCCTCTGGGTGCTGCACTTTCCTCCCACATTACAAAGACATATGTCGGGAGAATTTCTCCCTGGGCTTCTGCTGAAAATTGTCTTTGTTCCAAGTTGGACTTTCCCAGTAAATGAATGTTAAATAAATAAAAATAAATACCTTTTCTAATATATGGGAAAAGGTTCTCCTGAAATGGAAGTTGAACTCATCCCATACACAAGAATCAGGTATGCTTTCATAGGACATCATCACTTTCTATTTGGGATTTCTGGGACTTTTCAGCAGATATGTCAATCATGTGATCCAACTCACCACCAAATGCTGATCAGCTGATAGCTCATTATTTCCCTTAGCCTGACTGCCAAGATCATATAGCCTCATATTAGATGAAGTCAGCCATTAACTAACAAAATAACCCAAAGTGCTGAGATTCCAAATACACTTAAAGGTATCCTTGTGTTTGAATGTGGTGTTTGTTGTGGACAATTTGTAACTAGCATAGAAGTCCCACAACAAGTTACCACTCAGGTTCAGAACAGGCAAACCATTCTTCCCACTCATTTTCCTTCAGGTATTGTCATCTTTCTTTTCATGAGTTTTGATCTCTTCCAGTAGAACTACAGAATCCATGTGTCATTCAAACACCATGCAGTGTGTCAGAAGATTAAGCTCCATGCATAACTGTGAGATGCATATGAACAAACAAAGTTTACCTTTCTGAAACTTGGAGTCACATTTATGTATCTTTCACATTTTATTTATTTGTTTATTTATTCATTTGCAGTTATTAATCAGGTTAGTTCATTCGAGCAAAAGTCTGTTTTCAGTGGAGCCTGGGCAGAAAAACTCCAGTATTACAAAGATTAATACATTTTTGAATGACAATATAAGAATACATTTACAGAATTAAATACTCAATGTTCATCATTATCACCATCATCAAGTACCTTTTTCCCATGTTCTATATGGGCTTGTTGTGTCATGTCAGCTGTTGCCAACTGTTTCTCTCTTCACTGAATGCCACTCTCCTGCTTTCTTTGACAAACATGCCTGATTGTCTCAGGCTGTTTCTCACACAATCCATCCATCTCTTTTCGGGATATCCTTATTTCTTCTTGCCTTGTTTCTTTCTGTCTGTCCCAAATCTTCTTCAACAGATTTTTCTACTTTTCTGAACATTAGTGCAAACCACTGACATCTGTTCTCTTTGACCTAGAGCTACTTTGACTTCTGCTCTAATGTCCTCATTTCTTTGTCTGTCCCACAGTCTGCATCCTGTCACCCATCTCAGGTAGTCCATGTCCATCACCTCTAGCTTCCTGAACTGTTCTGCCTTTACTTCCCAGGTTTCTGTATCATACAGTGGTACTGGTCACACCACTAGTTTGTACACCTTATTTTTTAACTTCTTTGTCATTCTTCTGCCATATACTTCCCCTGACACTCTTTGCCATTTGGTTGCAACTCTCTGATGCTAGCTTTGACTTCCTAATGCAGACCTCCCTTCACCTTAGCCACCCCTCCCTGATATATGAAGCTATGAAGCTGTTCCAATATTTTCCCTTCTATTTCAGCTCTTACCTTCTACTGATTCCCCCATTTACTGCAATTACAACAGTCTTATCTGTATACAATTTCATCCCATGTACCTTCAGTTTTGCATTCCATTCCCCTATCTTTTGCTGAATTTCTTGCACTGAGTCTGCTTTGTAATGCCATATTGTCTGCATATAGCAATTCTGGTGCTCTGTCCCCACCAACCTGTTTACTAATTTAGTATATCCGCAGTCTGAACACTAATGTGCTCAAAGATGAGGACTGATGCACACCCACTCTCACTGGGAAACTCTCTGAGTGTGAACATTGTTCATATTTGAGTCACTGGGTCCTTATACATAGCCTGCACTAATTCTACCAATGTTTCTGGGAATTTGAACTATTGCAGGACTGCCCAAATCAGCTTTCTTGGGACCTTGTCATATGCTTTCTCCAAGTATAGAAATATCCATTTGGACTCTTTCCTCATCTCTAGCTTGTTCTCAACTGTCTTGTCTCACTGCAAAGATCAGGTTGATTTTGCTGCATCCTGATCTGAATCCAAACTGCTCACCTCCTAACTTACTTTCTACTACTCTGTGTATGCATTGTCACTCACCCTCTCCAGAACTCTCACGCTATGTGACAGGAGTTTGATACCTCTTTGCTCTCCACAGCTGTGGATGTCCCTGTTGTTCAATATTAATGCAAAAGATTTATAACACTGAGCTGTCAATAATGTGTTCATCAAGAATAATACTTTTAATAAACACTAATCATAATAAAGTGGATAGTGATGGTTAAGTTTAAAGATCTGAGGTGTGTTAAATCTGTCAAGACGGTAGGAATATTAGATGTTAGCTCATTTAGACTGAATTGATAATTCAACTGGAAAAAGAAGTAGGTAAGCGGCATACCTCAAAACTGTACAGATTTTCGCAGAATGTCCAGATTTTTGACTCATATTTTTGGTTTGCTCCTCATAAAAATTTGGTTTTCTGGCAAATTACTAGCAAATCATTGAGAATTGAAGTCAGAAAATGACAGATGTTTGAGTTACAGATGTCATACTCCAGAAAATTCATACTAATGCAAAACCTGTTATGTAATTTGAAAGAGCAATATTTAAAAACTGTCCTTATTTTTTGGCCTTTGTCCCCCCATTATATATGGCTTCATCCAGATTTCTTGGTCTTAGAGGTTGAGAGGTATGGTGAGGGGGAAAGGAAAAAGTGAGAGGGAGAGAGGAGGTAGAGGTACAGTCAGGATATCTTGTTCATATACATAAACATTTGGAGACAAAGTAGTTTTTTTAACTTAAGAAGAATATGTTTTGTTAATTTCTTTTCTATATGTGATAGAGTTGTGATACATTGCTTTGCAACATGTACAGAGTATAAATACATGTTGCATTGATTGTTTGCTTTAGTTATATGCAGGCAAGAGGTTTTGTGTTTCTAATCTTAGATTCTGTGAAGGCATAGCCGGCCTTAGGCATAGGCCAACTAGGCGGCTGCCTAGGGCGCCGCTCTAGCAGGGGCACTTTTCCAGTATTTATTTGGTGTAGATAGACCAGGATAGAGGCAACAGGTGGTGTGATGGGGGGCACCATGGAGCCCTTTTGCCTAGGGCACCAGTTGACCTAAGGCCGCTCCTGTGTGAAGGTGTATAACACTCTAGTATTAAAGAGCTGACTTGTGTAGGATCTTGTGTGTATTTTCTTACTGGTATAAACTCTGAAAGAGCAGTGAGCAGTGGGAGATTTGAGAATACCTCCAAATCCGCCTGAGATATTTCCTAACAGTTACTGCAAAGAGGGAGAGAAAACACTTCTACAATCAAACCTGGCACTCAGACAATTATCTTCATGTTGATTATTTTTTTTTCCCAGAATGCCCAGCTTCCATGATGAGGCTATGTATTCCAGTATGCAGAATATGATACCATGAACTCTTGGTCACTTTGTACTGCCACACACTTCCATGGCTAGGTTATGTCTTCTAGCATACAAAATATGAAACCAGGAAACCTTGGTCATGTTGTGCCACTACATGTTTGTGGATTACTTATTCAGAGCTAGACTCATGCATGCATGCTCTAGCTGATTAGAATATGTATTCATGGCTTTGGTCTTCACCAAAGCATGCTACTGTATGAAAAAGTACTGCACCCTCTGGTTAGGTAAGCAAATCAATGGCCTTTCAAGTTTTCCCCTCCCATCTATACCTCATCTCTCATGACTTCAGCTAAAACCCCAGTTAAATACATACTTCTTCTGGCTTTTCCCGGTCAGGGGTCACCACAGCGGATCACCTGCTTGCTCATGATTGGCAGTGGAGTTTTATGGTGTTGAGTTGCCAGCCCAGTGCCCAACCTTTCACAGAAGGCACAAACATGCACACACTCACACCTAGGGCCAATTTAGAGTGTCTAATCCACCTACAGCATGTCTTTGGGATGTGGGAGGAAACCGGAGCACCTGGAGGAAACCCACATGACCACAGGGAGGACATGCAGACTCTGCACAGAAGGCACCCCAGCCGAGGATCGAACTGGAGAACCTTTTGCTGTGAGGTGGCAATGCTAACCTCTGCACCACCGCGGCCGCCCCCCAGTTAAATACATACTAATAATTATATATACAATGACCCCATGTGCACATGTGCAAAAATGGAAAAAGGGGTTGAGGATGGATGGATGGATGGATATATACACATTCACACACATAGGATCATAGGAGGTTACTAGGCTAATGGCCTTGGGGCCCTTACAGGCCTAGTCAAGAGTTTAACCCCAAAACAAAACCTCAGTCAGCACCTGTCACCCCTGTCAGTGAAGGACACAGGTGGAACCCCTGGAACAAATTTGTGGTTTCCCATCCACTCATCAAGGTTGTACTTGAAGAGGGTCAGCGAGGTGCTCTGTCTGACATGTATGGAAAGTCTATTCCAGAGACGGGGCAGCCTCTTGGAGAGAAACCTGTCTCTCCAGCAGGTTTTGTTGATGTCTCATATTAGATTCAGGCCTTTCAATCATGTAATGCGTGAGGAGTTAGACTTACAGATATGGAGCATCTCTAGTAGGGCAGGGTCTGAGATTGCCTTGTAGGCAAGACACAGATCACCTTGAGCAATCTGCATGATACCAAGCAGAGTGATAGTGATTTGAGCCTGTCCACATAAGACAGGTGTTGACGGCCATGGATTCTCTTTGTAAGGCATTTCAGTGGCCTTTCCAGTTGGTGCAGATGTTTGGAGAGGTACATACCAAATGGGGGCAGTATACTCAATTATTGGTCTAATGAGGGAGGAGTATAGAGAGATAATAACCTACTTTTTTCTGAATGCAATCCCTTTACTTATGAGATGAATGAAGTAAAAGGCTTTTCTGACCACTGCCACTGCATGATGGTCAAATGTGAGGTTGTTATCAACCTGAGTGACCAGGTTTTTCACCACAGGTTGTGTGCTTAGGGGGTTGCTATTGATGTGGTCATCAGTTGGCACCATGTTTTTGCGGAATGGTATAATGATACATGTTTTTTTCATTTAGCTTGAGACCATGACTTTGGCACCAGTCATTAGTATCTGTGAGACCCTCTTGCAGTATGTTATCATTTGGGGAGTCAATGATAGCACCCAACTTACTGTCGTCCACAAACTTGGTCAGTCACAGGCTTTTTGTCTTTGCTCACATCTCTGAGAAGTAGATGCTAAACAGTAGGCATCCCAGGACAGATCCCTGGGGAACTCCACTAGTGACAGGTCTGCTATCAGAAGTGGAGGTGTCTATTTTGACTTTGAGGGTCCTGTCAGTGAGCCAGTTGGCCACCCACCTGATGAGATAGGGACTTACACCAAGTTGTGTTAGCTTTTCAATGATGATCGAGTCGGGGATTGTGTCAGAGGCCTTGCCCAAGTGAAGGTAAGCTTTATACACTGACTTTCCCTCATCCAGGGCCTTGGTGTCCATCTCAAAGAAGTCAAATAGGTTCAACAGGCAAGATCTGCCCATGATGAATCCAGCTGGGTGGAGTCAAGTGCTGGAGATTGCTTATGTCCTTGTTTATGAGATCCATAATAATACGATCCATGGCATTACAGATCAGACTTGTCAAGCTAATGGGGCAATAGTTTCCAGGGTCAGTAGTGGCACCATTTTTGTGCAATGGGATGACAATGGCAGTTCTCCACTCTGCTGGAATGAAGCCTGTACTTAGGCTGCGGTTGAATAGAGTGCTCAAAGGCTAAGCCAGTTCTTGCAGGTGATGGTGCAGAATACAGCCTGGGATACTATCAGGTCTCATGGAAGCTGTATTCTTTGCCTTGGCTAGGGCCTTTAGCACTTGATCTATGGAGATGTGAGGTGATGCTTAGCTTCTGGATTGAGTCCATGTCTAGAGTAACAGAGAAAGAAAGAAGATAGATAGACAGATAGATAGATAGATAGATAGATAGATAGATAGATAGATAGATAGATAGATAGACAGATAGATAGATAGATAGATAGATAGATAGATAGATAGATAGATAGATAGATAGATAGACAGATAGATAGATGTGTGTGTTCTAGTCATTGCCATTGTGACATATTTTTCATAACTATATTAGTTTCAGTTGAACCCAACTCTAACTGAGCCTGTGAACCCCCAAGATTTATTGACAACAAAGTAGGATAATAGTGTTAATGCAAATTCCATATTGTATAAATTCACAAGCTTCACACGATTTTAAATCTGATGCATATTTTCAATTATGGATTCATATTCCATTCTTTATAATGAATGCATAATTCAATGTACAGTTACAATCGTATTTATCTGACTGTTCTTTTCCAGTGATTACTAGAGTACCTTTAAGAAAATTTGAGACAAATTATATACTTTAATAGTGATCACTTCTCCTTCTTGGTCACTAATTTTAAATGTTTTTATAGCCTTTTGCTGATGGCTTCCAGCTTCAACACTACGACTCTAGGTAATATCTACTACCTTTATAAAAGAAAAAAAAGTCTGCAATCATTAAGCAGGTATATAGCTTCCATGATGTTGGGACTGCAGGTTAAATCACAGGCCTATTTTCAAGAATTTAATTGGAAGGCTAATTGGCCTTGTAATTGAACCTTACATTTCTTATCTGCCTTTATGTTTTTTTATGACTTCATAACACAGACAATGAAAGTTATCATAGCAAAGCTATCTTAAGGTGCTCAAAATTACAATCTTTCTAGCATTTCCATTTTGTTCCCTTTGATCCAACAGAAATGTATATCTGCTAGAGCATACCTCTCAATTATTCCCTCTCTTATCTAGCTCACCTAAATTAGTTATATTCTGTTCTCATAAATCCTACTCATGGCCCACATAATTAATGTTCTGACCAGATCTCTCTCTCTCTCTCGCTATATATATATATATATATATATATATATATATATATATATATATATATATATATATATATGTGTATTTTACAGTAGCCCTCTGTTTGCCTGTTTTTTTCTTATTTCTGCATTTGAATGAAATCCTTGTGTTTCTTTCTGCAAGTTTCTTTAGGTCAATTATCTTTACTATGCTGTGGCTCAAACGTCATGCCCAAGAAATGTTAATTTTACTTTTCAATTCATTAACCAGATAGTCCTATTAACTTATATCTGTAATCTGACGAAGATGACGACATTGTGATAATATACAAATCACATCATATTTTATGTCATTACGTAACTCAGTGTTGCATTTTATATCTGTTTTCACTTCTTAACTCTTCCATTCTCTTTACTAAATTTTCTTATTCCATGAACTGTTTGCAGTCAGCCTTTAAATAACAGGTCATTTTAAGACTTTTAGACATAATATGATATTATTGTGTCCACGGCTGCATCTGGTTTCTCATTTGTTTGAGAAACACATTGTTAAGAGATTCACCTCAAATGTGAAGCTTGATAGGTGAATTTATTTAAATCTTCAGGAATATTTACCAAACTGACATTATATTTGACAACCTAATCATGGAGTTTTGCAGTGAATGAAATTGCTTGGGGGATATTGCATTTAGTCTGCCTGGATTTTTTTCTTCTTTGAATTTTGATGTTGCTAATATGGGCATACAAGTGCTCCTTACTTTTGCTGTATTGAGTCCATGACAATAAATCAGTGATAGTAACTTTTGGGATAGTAGCATCAAAAAGTCAACATCAGCACTCATAGAACATTACACTAAACTATGTTTCCGCAAACAGAAAATTAATATTTTTGCAAGAGACCTAGCCCATCCTGTGTCTAACCCCATCACTTTGAAACATATCTGTAGCCTTCATAGCACTTACCTTTCACAGTCATTTGAAAAGGGCCGACACAATGCAGGAAAAACAAGAAAAGAGTTTTATGTATGGTTCATAGATTAGTACTAGGCTAACTGCCCTTGCAAGCCATTTGAAGCCTAGCCCATTATCCCCTGGGAGATTCAATCTCTGTACCTTGTGATTGTAAGGCAACCACTTTAACCATTAGGCCACCCTCCCAACCACCTGTTTGGTAGCATTTTGCTGCATAAATCAATATGTCAAAATAGCAATGGTGATCATACCTGCTTGCTGAAGAATTTGGGAGAAAGACAATATAATGAGAGGGGGGCGATGGGCCAAAATCAAGAATAGCTTTGAAATATCATGCTTATAAAGTTATAAAATTGCTAAAACAACACAGTGTGCATTAGCATACATTTTCTGAAAAATATAATGTCTGAATCTGAAATGTCTGCCATTATTTAGTGACTGCAGTCCTCAAATGATTTGTTAGAGTCCATAGATTTTAAGAGGAACAGACCAAAAATATGAGACGCAGATTTGGGTATCCTATGGTTCTGATGCAGGAAGGCAGAAGTGGTATGAAACTTCCTGCTCCCTGACTACCAGAACATACAAACAAGTCTCAAAGAGTGTCAACCAGAAACACTAAGGAGGTGCAGTGTAAATGTCATAGTAAACCCCCTTGTGCATTACCTTCTGCATAATATGCCACTGAGTGAGTGGGCATCCTGTCTTTGCTTATGGCTAGGTACAGTTCGTAGAAGAATTTTCTTTCATACTGAAGTTTTGCTTTTTTAACACATCTTTTACAGTATCAGAATGCAAAATATTGCTTGATTGCAGACTTTGGCAGGGATCATGAATATTTCACGAGCAAACTCTTTGCTACAGATATTCTAGTAATTTACATTATGAGTAAAAAAGAAGAAAATAAAAATAGAATGTTCTGACTCAGCTCACACCCAGCTTTAATACTGAGAGCTGTATTCAATCTACATACCTTGTGACGTTCGGAAAGAGAAACAATAATGCTGTTAAAAGTATGTTCTGACAGCACTGCAAACCAACTTTTAGGTGAGGTAAATATCTTTTGTTACTATTATTCAACATTTTGTTAATGCAGTTGAATATATTTTGATATTTCTTATCACTTGCCTGATGTTTTACTATAGTAAACCAAGAGCTGCTCTGACCAGTAATGATGTACAAAGACAGCAAATCATTCTTTGATTAGGGAAAAGTTTTTAATATATATTTAATTATTTCATAGCAGTATGGTTTCAGATTGCTAGCTAAAAAACAGCATTGTTTGAACACAATATGTCATAAATACATTTTGTTATACAAATGAGCAATGCCTATTGTAAAAGAAAACTGCATTATTCAGCATCATTCTTTTGTATACTAGCACATTAAACTTCCTCATGCATACACCCATAAATTGCCCATTACTTTTAATTTATACATGTCTAATCATCAACAAAATCATTCAGTGTTTTTAGTTTTAAAAAGAATAATTTTCTATACTGCAGAAAAGCTTCTTTTTGTTGAAAAAGCAGCAGTTTGAAGAATTATGTTGTATGGGATTTCAGACATGAATTCTTTAATTGATGCAAAGTTTCCAAATATGTATTAAATTCACCACACTCTAGTTTGTTTCATATCACTATTCATTTATGTACACCCACTAGTCTTTAGTAACAGATCAAAAGTACACAAATGAGCCCCTAATAATGACATGGTGCCTATTTTCAAAAACAATTAGGGTTTAATCTTACTTAACGTTATAATTATACCCCAGATTCACTATCCTTCTGTGCAGGACTAGCGCAGTCCTGCATGGAAACAGACGTTTAGGAGCAGAATGGCAGCATGCCATGCATATTAATGAAGGCGCACTGCCTGAACTCCTAAATGGACATGGAATGTGTACGAGTGCAGGGGGCATGTCTGAGAGCAGAGGTCTCAGAATAGACATGCCCCTGCAATGAAGAACAGCAGTGTATGAATAAGAATGCGTGAGACCGCTCATAGGTGTTCACATGCCCCCACCAACATCCCACTAGTTTACAAGAGCAATAGTTAAAACATTAAATATAAAGAATTGTTTTTTTTTTTGTATAAAACATATTACATTTAACTGTAGGTGCATGGGTTTGCCCATAGCTTAGCTATGGCTAATGCAGCTTAAATGGCACAAGAGGATAAAAGCAAGATATATGCCAATGAAGCAGTACAGCAATAGTGTAGTGGGTAGAACATTCACTTTACAAACAGTCATTCCTGGTTCGAGTCCCCACTCCAGTACAATCTATTTTCCATGCCAAATCACTTTATGTTAAATTAATTTTGTTGCATAACCTACAAAATAACATATTTGTGAACTGGAGTACTGCATTAAATGCAGATGTGAGGTGTCATTGTCATAATGTAAAGTTCACAGATAATCACAAATGTCCTATACAGTATATGTGCACAGGAATCAGGGATACAAATGGAATGTAAAATGTGCCATGAATGATAAATCCATACAGTTTCCAAATCCACCGCCTTCCCAAGAACCATTAGACATTACTGTCTAAATTAGTGCGGTGGTAAGCGGGTGTATGCAGTAGTAAGCAAGAGTAAGCATATTTAAGCAGTAGTAAGTGGGTTTAAGCCTGTTTGCATGGGGGTAAGCAATGTGCACACAGGTTAAACAATATTGAAGCTAACTCTCTGTAAGCATATTTAACCGAAGATTAGCATTGTTTACCCTCGTGCATTCCCACACAAACGCTTACAATTGCTTAAAAGTACCTTAATCACTCTATATGCATCAGCTGCTGTTCTGGTCAGAAACAAAACAAACAACCTTTTCAGTTCTTCAATCCAGGTCCCTGTGCACTATAGTCACAGTAGTTAACCACTAAGCTATAACAGCAGTGCATAAGATTGACGTATCACCAAACAGATCCTCATTATAGGAAATACAAACTGAACATGTGAAAGGAATCTATATACAGTTTTATATTGTATAACCTACTACAGGACATAAACATGTGAACTGGAGTACTGCATTAAGCCCAGATGTGAGGTGTCATTGTAATAAAGTGTTGAAATCCTCTAATAAAAACAAAGACCACATACAGTGTATGTACACATGAATCATGGATACCAAACACATATATAACATGTAATGAATAATAAATCAATGCCATAATGCAAATTAAATATTAAGCAATGCTAAGCATTGCACAGTCCAGCTTAGTAGGCGAAAGCAATATGTAGGCCAGCTAACTCAGTCTGCCCATTGGTATACTCTTTTAAGCAATACCAACCTTAGGTAAGCAGGTCTGCCCATAGCTTAGCATTTTCAAAACCATCCAATCACGGCAAAGTGCAGGAAACCGGCCCTATTTAAACCCAACAGGTGGGAATATGTAGCCTCCCCTTGTAGGCACTATGTCTGGAATGGGAGAGGGTGTGCGCTTTTGGGTGCAGCACTGGGGCATCCAGGAGTACAGAGTCATGGCAGGACTCCTTGTGAAAGACCATGACCAGAGACTGATGCAGGGCCAGTACCAGGGTTCCTAATACAAAGCAGAAGCCTGGGACCATCTCGCCCATGACCTCAACCATGCCACTGGCAGACCCCACACTGGTGAGCAGGTCAGGCATCACTATACCGACATGAAGAGGTGAAAGGAAGATCTCATGGATCAGTGGATCCAAGATGCTAGGAGGACAGGGGATGTCCCAGTTGTGTGTAAGTATCAGTCCACTACCTGTTTAATAATTGCCAGCTCATGTATATTATGGATAGGTATGGCTAAATATTCCTCTTATGTCTTTCACAGCAGCAGGAGAGTGGGCTGCAAACCAGGAAGCCCATGGCTGTAGACTGCAGCGGTTCTGACACGAGGCAGGTTAGTAATACTCTTGCAGGTACTGTCATAGAAAATAAATATAAAAGTAGTAGTAAGTTAACTGCCTGTATAAAACCTGTATTGTTTAAGGCAGGTACTTCATACACCAGAGAATAGGGGAGGAAGAGTCTCATATAGGTTTTATGTAAATAATAGCATAATAGCCTGACAATTAAGGTCAAACTGCTGGACTGCATGCATTCACTCTGGTATTATATGGTAATGCAGAGTACTTAATAGGACTGTTGTAGTAAGCACTGTTACCCAAACTGTGCTACATAAATAAATTGTGTAGGAATGTCTGTATATGACTGTTGTAATCCCAAGAGGTCAAATAGTACAACTGAGAGAAACTTAGACAGAAAACACTTTAAAAGACATGCAACAAAATCCAAATAGCACACTCAACTGCAACGTGAGCTGTTGTATTTTTTGTACACACAGCCATGGTTCGAATCCTGGGAGTGGTAGTAGGCTGTATGCAGAATCATACCCCACAAGTGTCCAGAATGTCCAGTAAATCGGCCCATAGCTGCTGCCTGTCCCCCTGTCCCCCTGGCAAATCAGTGGGATGATTCCCAGACATTTAGGCAGCAAACAACACATACAAATGATTGTCAGACAGCTATAACAACAAACCTGTTACTCTAGCAACCCCCCAAAATGTTATGACAGTAAGTAGCCAAGTATGTCCCATCTCCACCCCCATGTTGTCAAGCTGTGACCAGAGTGTGTACAGTAACAGAGTGAGATGTGTGTGCATAATACTAATGTGGAAACTAGTAATTTGTGTGGCAACATGCAGGTAGTGCTAACAAACATTGCTCCGACAGGTCTGTCAGATATGAATATTGTGCCTATAAATAAAAGATCGATATCAATACAACCGGACTTCTTGTATCAACTATTCTGCTAGATCTTTCCAAAGCCTTCGACACCATCTCCCATAAACATCTTCTCTTCCATCTCTCCAACCTTAATCTCTCCCCCCAACACTCTATCCTGGTTCTCCAGTTACCTTTCAGACAGATCTCAGGCTGTCAGATGGAAAGCCTCCACCTCTTCCTTCTTACCCACACCCACCGGCGTTCCTCAGGGGTCCATCCTTGGCCCCCTGCTTTTCAACATCTTTATAAATAACCTTCACACTGCCCTCCCTGACACTACAATCATCCAATACGCTGATGACTCCACCCTAGTTTGTTCTGCCTCCAACCCTTCTGAACTTCTGTCCAAAACTCAAAAAGCTTTCTCCACTACTGAAAAGTGGATGCACCAAAACCATCTCTCCCTTAACTCCAATAAATCTAAAATACTAATTTTCCTTCCTACCAAGACATCTTCCTTTAACAAAAACTCATTCAATGTCCAAAGCCTAACCAACACTCCTATAGAAGTGGTCCCTTCCACAAAACTCCTTGGCATCACCATTGATGAACAGCTCAAATATGATCTCCACATTCAACAAAACATAAAGAAAACCCACCAAAAATTAGGTATGCTCTACAGGAATAATCAATTTCTTTCTAACTCCTCTAGGCATACCTTAGCCATCACCTACCTCCTCCCTTCTCTCCTTTATGGTGCCCCACTTCTAACTAATCTTTCTGCTTCCAACACCTCAAAACTCGAAGCTTGCTATAATAAGATCTCTAAATTTGCCACCAAATCCAAAACCTGTACTCACCACTGCCATGCCCTACAATCTCTACACTGGTTAGAACTCCCTAACTACCTTGACTATCTCCAACTAACTACCACTCACAAATTAATATTTTATCCAGAAAAATGCCCTGCCTTATCTAACATCCTTCCCCCTTACATCCCTAACCGATCTCTGAGATCTGAACACCAAAACCTAATCTCCATTCACAAACCTAAGCATCCCGCTGGCCAGCTCCTACTCTCCTTCTCTCTTGGTAGAAAATGGAACTCCCTCCCACCTTCTCTTAGGACCATCCCTAACTCTGACTCTTTCAAGACCCATCTTTTCTTACACTTATCCTCCAAATGGAAATGTCCTTGCTTTCACCCAGTATAAATCCTAGAAACTTTTTCCACCTTGACCTCTATTCTCAAGCACCAATCTACGATATACTCTCTTAATTTCATTCTCTGTTCCCCCTATATGGTTATAGCTGACTTTCAGTTGACTGTAAGTATGTAAATACTGTAAGTATGTAAATACTATTCATATGTAGCAAAAAAAAAAAAAAAAGTTTTACCTTTTTTTCTTTGCAGACTCTACATCTTGGACATTGTACTTTTATGATTGTATTTTATGTAATCCTTACTGTATTGCCTACTACTGCATCTCACATATTCCTAACTGTTTGTGACATTGTATTATCATCCATTACTGTATGTAACCTTGATTGTACTGTTTTTGGAGCTTTTCTCCCCGGGCCTCCACTGAAAATGGGTACTTCTTGGCCCAGTGGACTTCCTCGGTAATCAAACTGAAATAAATAAATAAAATAAATAAATTCTTTACTGGTACTGTTTACTCTGGCATTGTATGGCATTGTTAGTGTTGCAGTTGCTCAGAATAATAAGGTATTACTCATTACTGTCACCCATACTGTACTGCATAATACAACTGTCTAGGAAATCCTGTATAAGAGTGTTGTAATTACAAGGTCAGAATGTAAAACCACAGGAGAATTATAGACAGAAATCAAACAAGAGATACACAGCAATACCTATATAGCACACTCAACTGTGATAGACAGTGCTTTAGTTTTAGCAGACACAGCCATGGTTTGAATCCTGGGAGTGGTAGTAAGCTGTATGCAGAATCATACCCCACAAGTGTACAGAAATGTCCAGAATGTCCAGTTATTCGGCTCATATCTGCTGGCTGTTACCCTGCCCACTGCCATATCAGTGTGCTAATTTCTGAAATGTAGGCAACATTTCATGTCATATAACTGACTGTCAGACCTGTACATATTTAGAAAATGTCAAATAAAACAACCTGTCATTGTACAAGTCACTAAAGGTTTAAGAGGGCAATAGTCGAAATATGTCCTGGTTCACCTGTGTGTGGTGAAGACATGCCCAGAGTGTGTGCAAAAAGATATGGACAGGTATGTGCATAACATCATCCTGGAATCTGGGAGTTTGTGTTGAAACTGTTAGGTAGTGTTAACAAACAATACCTCCACAGGTATACCAAGTAAGAGGTGTATACTGCAAGTAAAACCAGTTCATGTATATAGTTGTTGACAGCCATACCACTGTCTAAACTAAGGCAACAGGATAGTTTACTAATACTTGTAAGGTACAGATAACAGCACTGACTAGGAAAGTAATGTGAACTACAGGAATATACTAGTTGTTAATTGACTTCTCTCCCCCAACACCATATCTGTAACAATAAACTAAATAGTCAATAAAACAGCAAAGAACCAAACCAGGAAGTAAATGCACACACAGCCAGAAGATGGAACAGTTTGTTGTAAGTTCACCAAAGCAGATTCAATAAATCCAGGTAGGCACCAAACGAATTCAAATAATTTCTTTATTCAGAACCACAGAATGATAACACACAAGCGCTTTCGCTCAGACAAATTCTGAGCTTTATCAAGTGACACCATGCTGTTAAATCAGGTGTCTTATATACCTTGAGAATCCTAAATTAATTAGGAAGCACTGCCAATTGACATTTTAAAGAGACTGTGCGCTTTTTCACATATTTAAAAATTCCTTTAAAACAAAATATAAATTATATAAAACTAGTGGTAAAGTATGCTTAAAATAATGCATTGATGCATCTATTACTGCTAAAAATGTTGATAACATAAAAATAAGCAAAACATTGTACACCATTTCCCTGATGTTTAACTTTGTAGTGAAACTTGCTGTGTGCAAAAATCTGCACTTCTTTTGAAAATTGAAATAAGATGGAATGACTTGACATACCAACTGTTGTTCGCATAATTGTGATATAAAACTAATGCCTAATGTGGGTGTAATAGTATTTTCTTGGCCTCGTTGACAACCCTGCTAGAAAAAGAGAACAGTGTATCTTGATTAAACTAAACTGTGCTGTGCAATAGGTCATTCCTTAACATAAACTTTGTGTGATATACCATTAAGTAAAACACATGTCTGTGTGCATGGATACTTGTCATAAATAATTATATGAGGAATATCAAACTAAAGTCTTGCCCTTCTTAATTTCAATAGTGGCTTGATACTGATCATACCGTTAAGCCAGTATCATTATCAATGAATGACCTATTGCACAGCACAGTTTAGTTTAATCAAGATACACTGTTCTCTTTTTCTAGCAGGGCTGTCAACGAGGCCAAGAAAATACTATTATACCCACATTAGGCATTAGTTTTATATCACAATTATGTGAACAACAGTTGGTACGTCAAGTCATTCCATCTTATTTCAATTTTCAAAAGAAGTGCAGATTTTTGCACACAGCAAGTTTCACTACAAAGTTAAACATCAGGGAAATGATGTACAATGTTTTGCTTATTTTTATGTTATCAACATTTTTAGCAGTAATAGATGCATCAATGCATTATTTTAAGCATACTTTACCACTAGTTTTATATATTTTATATTTTGTTTTAAAGGAATTTTTAAATATGTGAAAAAGTGCACAGTCTCTTTAAAATGTCAATTGGCAGTGCTTCCTAATTAATTTTAGGATTCTCAAGGTATATAAGACACCTGATTTAACAGCATGGTGTCACTTGATAAAGCTCAGAATTTGTCTGAGCGAAAGCGCTTGTGTGTTATCATTCTGTGGTTCTGAATAAAGGAATTATTTGAATTCATTTGGTGCCTACCTGGATTTATTGAATCTGCTTTGGTGAACTTACAACAAACTGTTCCATCTTCTGGCTGTGTATGCATTTAGTTCACAATAAACTAAATACACAACTCAATTGGTATGTGCTGACTTACCTCTACTGTTGGGACATATATCCTATTGTTTGATAATTATTTAAATTGGTTTCTATGCAGGTGCTATGTTGAAATACCCCCACAATGGTGGGATGCTGCCATCAATGTACCTGCATGCTGTTGCAATGACCACTGTGGTCCCATATATGCATGTGTTCTGCTTGATATGCAACTATTCCATATCTGGTGTTTGGGTTAATGGGAATATCTATGAATGCTGTTATACCCAATCCTGGAATGTGTTGACTATTACTAACCACATATGTTGATAAAATGTAAACACCATAGCATGTTTGGGAGGGCCGGTCCTGGCGGACCCACCTGTCCCACCTCAGCTGGCCATGGCACCGGGCACAAGAACGTCTGGAGCCCAACCCGGGACCTCCACATCTGTTGGTCTTGCACCACCTTCAGGTGGAACTGCCTCAGAGGATGGGGGTCTCTCCCCCCCTGCAAGTGGGTATGGAGAGGAGCCTGCCACCCATCGCCATGTCCGGGTCATGGTGCATAGCGAGCTCTGCAGGGAGGTCAGAGATCTGCTATGCCAGCTTGAGGGCCATGTGTCACAACTAGAGGGTCAGCCTGGCCTTCCTACTCAGCCCCCAGTGCAGTGGTGACTGCCCATGGGTGGGGACCTCAGTCCCACTGATTTCACTATGGGGCTCATGGGCTTCTGATTTCCCAACACCCCTCTCATCAAGGTGCTTACCCCCCACATGTGTCATATACCGCACCTGTATGCATCTTGTTTGTCTTGTCTGTTAACCTACCCAACCTACCTCCACAAATATACCTACTATCCCTCCCCAACGTCCAACTCTCACCTAAAAAAAGGGCAATCTGTTCCCCCCAAAAAATCTCACCCCATACATAGCTGCCCATTTCACACAAGTGTCTACTGGACACGTAATCTGGTTTAATTGGCTTAACAACATATTATTGTTTTCTTCAACCCTCTCTCAGGGGTATGAGTGTCCAAATCTATCTCCAAATTCAGTGTATATGCACAGCTGTTGCTGTAGAAGAAATGGGCAGCTATGGACCTTCTCTACAGCCTTCCTGCACATCCCTTGCTATTTTCCCTACTGTCTTTCCCTCTTTGTGCCCCTTTTTCACCACTTTCCTATCAACCCTTTTTCAATTCTTTTAAAGAAATTAGCATGGCGGTAAGTGGGAGTAAGCACTTTTAAGCAGCAGTAAGTGGGTTTAAGCCTGTGTGCACAGGTATAAGCAATGCCTACACAGGTTAAGCAATTTAGAAGCTAACTGAGTATAAGAAACTGTAACCAGAAATTAGCAGTGCTTACCTCTAGGCAAACCCGCGCAAACCCACTTACAACTGCTTAAAAGTGCCTTAATCACTCTGTATCCAATGGCTCTTGTTCTGCTCAGCAACAAAATAAACAGCCTCTGCAAGGCTCAAACCCAGGATCCTGCACACCATAGCCAAAGTGATTTACCATGAAGATATGTCAGATATACATAACACTGATATTTTTACAAACATATCATCCAGCATGGTCATTCAACAGTCCAGGAAATGTATTTAAACATGTAGATGTATATATTTATTTGCGTATTTATTTATTTTACATTTGTTAACTGTGTTAGTCTGACTGAGCTTTTGGATAATTTTCGGCAGAGACCTGGAGAGAAAGGCTTCTCAGTGAATAAAATGTAACAAAGTCCAATTACAGTCACCAAAAAAGTTAATATCAGATTACAATAGCACGTGTGTGTATATATATTTCTATCTATATATATATATATATATATATATATATATATATATATATATATATATATATATATATATGTCCATACACATGCACACACACACACACACACACACACACACACACACACACACACACACACACACACACACACACACACACACACACACACATATATATATATATATATATATATATATATATACATACCTATATATATATATATATATATATATATATATATACATACATCTATAGATATATATGTCTATAAATATATATATATATATATATATATATATATATATATATATATATATATATATATATGTGTGTGTGTGTAACTATACATACATTCACAGACATATGTATAGGAAGATACATATTTAGAGGGTGCACACCATACGGAACAGCCAGTATTCCTGCTGTTGCCACGTTACTAAATGGACACTATATGAGTCACCCATACAAAAGACAATTGTTGCCTAAAACATATACCCACAGTGAGGTCAAAGGATATAACACCACACACAGGTTTGCATACATGAGAAAGCTTTATTTGTGTACTATTACAGTTGTATATGCCATGGCATATAGTTGTTTAGACTTTGAAATATATATATATAAACAGACTAATGCAACTCTCAAAAAGATCAATTAATACAGTATTCAGGAAAGCATAACATATGTTGCTGTCCAGGCCAAGCCCTTCAACTAGTACAACAGTAAAGACTGACTCGGCTACAGGATAACAATCAATCAACAGTAAGTAACGCAGATGTATAGTGCTGCAGCCTCTATATGCACTCTGTACACAATCCCTAGAGGGAAAAGACTTCGGTTGACACAATGGGATGGATCTGTTACATAACAAGGCATAACTGAAACCATCACAATCACACTGACCACCAGAATTGTCTATATGGCAGGAAGCAGTACGCCTGCATTTCCACAAGGTGAATTGTGTGGTAATGTACATCCAGATACCTTAAGGCAGCTTACCCCTGATATCCTTCACATGTTGTAACAGCCCAGGTTAGTTACGGTTCATCCACCCCACACACACACAGACCAACATATAGGGGCATGTACCACTGTTACATACACTGACCTCTGGACTGCAGAAGGGCACACATGTATTGTACAGATGAAGCCACACATATATGCACATAACCACACAATATGTGTGGAGGCCACAACAGCAGTAGAATGATGGCAGGAATGGCAGCATGACATACTCACAGGCCACTAAATAACAACCCCTGACAGCATGTCATATGGACCACCCTGGTATGTAGGTGGAGGACAGAGGCTGGAACACAGGACCATATGTGAAATAGTGTTGTCCTACACTAAGCAAGTTGCTGTTGTTACAGGATAGTCTGCAACATACCCTTAGTCAGGAATATGAAGTTAGAAACACAAATGGATGTAGCCATGTACTGATAGGACTCAACACACACACTGCCAGTGACATATCTGACACAAGACTTGTGTGGTGGACAGATAAAACATAACAGGCATACTTCTGGCCATCAAGTGGATAGGCACACAGTTGAGAGCTATGCAGACAGACTGCAGTCCATGTTAAACTAGTATGTACACACAAATCCTGTAACACTGGTGCTATACAATGCATATAACAACACTACTCACCCTCTGTTTTTAGTACTGAACCTTATACAAATATGTTGCTGGCCTGAGTGTGCAAGTTCTCTTGTAAGAGGTATTGCTACCTGCTGTCTGTAACACTGCTGCCCACACACAGGAAGGATGTCCACCATACAGGAAAGGTAAAGGGAACACACCCACATGATGTAGGGATTTATAGCAGTGGGTTGCCATGACAGTGGTAATTAGAAGTACTACACAGCATGCTGAATGCAGGTAGCAAGTGGAAGACACTGATTGTTGCAGAGGCCATCACCTGATCATGTGCATCACCTACAAAAGCCATACTGCAATTTATTCCAAGCAGATCAATCCATTTACTGGAGAGAGGGAGAGAGAGAGAGAGAGAGAGAGAGAGAGAGAGAGAGAGAGAGAGATAAACCAGATCCACAAACAAAACCAAAACCAAAAACAAAACAGAAACAAATAAATCAGGCTAAGGCCATAGCCAAGGAGAAAAAACCCCCCTTGAAGGAAACCATCTACAACCAACCTCATACCCACAACAGGTATGTGAAGTACGTATGCATGTAATTGACTGTAGTACTTGGTCCATAATACTGGGATAGATGATGTGGAATGATATATAAGTGCCATCAGGTGTTGCTGTTGTAATGATGTTCAGCTGAACAACTGCTATGGACAATAGAGTTTGTCCCTGTGGGTATTGGGAGAGAAAGGCTCACCCAGACTCTGCTACACTTTGCTGTGAGGGAAAGGTTAGTTTGCTTTTTATTTGTTGTATTACTTTATTGCCTTTTTCTATTTTGAATACTGTTTTACTTGTATTCTGCTTTTAACTGCATATTAAAACTTGAAAAGAGACCACAGCTCTGTCTCTTCTGAGTCAGGCAGAAATTAGTACAGGTAAATAGAACAGGTCAGTTAAGGTTATTCATCTGTGAACTGAGGGGGTGGAGCTAGGAACTAAACCTTCTATTTAAGGGGTAAAATAAAACATTCCAGTGCTTTACTAGAAAGGCTCACCCAGACTCTGCTACAGATTGCTGTGAGGGAATGGTTAGTTTGCTTTTCATTTGTTGTATTACTTTATTGCCTTTTTCTACTTTGAATACTGAGATTTGTTTTATTTACCTTGTGTTTTACTTGTATTCTGCTTTTAACTGCATATTAAAACTTGAAAAGAGACCACAGCTCTGTCTTTTGTGAGTCAGGCAGAGTATTTTTCCCCACCCTCCCGCCTGGTTACCGTAGTGTTCTTAAACACCACTGTCTTTCTAGTTGCCTTCCCCTTATGTTAATTTGACCATATATCCCATTTCCTCTCTGTTTTTACTGGCTTGTGTGAGTAAGCACAAAATTAGAATTTTGTGGAATCACTCCACTTCAACTATTTAAATGTATTGGCCATCCTACTGCATTCCATAGTACCAGAATACAAAAGTGACCACCCACTTTTAATCTATCTTGCTATTTTAAAAATAGTGACTCTCCACTAACACTTAACTTTTTAGACAGGTAAAACGTAAGTTACCTACTTTCACATAATCTAACTTCTCTAGTGCACACTGCAGTGTTTAGGATAAACAATTTTTTCATCTTACCTTTAAGCATCCCTGTGACTAGCACTTGCTTTAAAACCTTCTGGAAAGAACTAGGAAGTGTTAAACTGATACAAGCACTCAACTCTCCTTGTTAATACTGAGAAATTAATCATAGGTACTAAACAACCTATAATTGCAAAGTACCTTGCTAAGGTAAGGGAAAACAGTTCTTGTACTTTACAAAAAAAGCACCAAACCAGGCATGTCCAAGGTCAGCTTCCAGTGATTTCTCCTGTCCAAAACAACAAGAAGCAGAAAACAGCAAAATAGTCTTAAAAAGACTAAAAAGTCACAAAAACAACACGGATTCCATGCTGAAAAATTTAATATAAAAATTCAAACTGTCTTAGTGCCTCGGCTACCACAGCCTTCAATGAGTACAAATGTAATGGTGAAAAAACATTCCCTTTTATATACACAATCAATTAAATAGACTCCATCCCACATCCAATTAATAAAGTAATTAACCAGTTCATAGCTCTGTATAAAAGTGAACATGAGTTACATAAATAATACTTCAACAATACAACAAATACATAAAATACAAACAGTAAGAAAATACAAATATATATGTTTTTAAAGTAAACACCTCCAATTAACTTCTTTGTTAAGACCCATTGGTGATAATGTGCTATACTTTAATATGAAAATAGTTTCCTTAGACAGTAACATATTCTTTAATAATCTATCATCCCCTTTCTTCACAAAAACCTGTTCTAATTTAGTTACTTGCAATAAATTCACATTACAACTATGCTTTTCCATAAAATGCAAAGCAGCCGGGCTTTCCAATATTCCCCTTTTAATGTCAGGAACATGCTCCTGCAGCCTTATTCTAAATTTTCTTTTGGTTTTCCCAATATAAAAAAAAGTTGCAGAGGCATCTGAGACAGTAAATAATACCCAAAGTATAACAAGAAAAGCATTTCTGTGTATAAATATTTTATCATTTATTCTAGAAAAGTGTAACTTAATAAAGGGACATATATTACAAGTGTGACATCGTACAGTTCCAAAAATGGACACTGAAAGATTTAATTTATCAGTTGTCCACCTGTCCACCTGGTGAATCTGGGCAAACTGGGGCAATGCAGCAATTGCCTCATGTACACAGACAACCCTCTCCTCCTACCTAGCAAAACTACAACCTGCGAGAGATGCACTTACATAGCCAAACTGGAAGCAAAGCTCTCTCCACCCCAGATTGTGCTAGACAGTCAAGAGGAGAAGGTTAACACCTTAAGCAACACATAACCTTTCTAAACCCACACCACCAACACCCACACATAGCAACACTAAACCCACATATGCGGAGGCCCTTATCAGTAACCTGCCCAAGCAACAAGGACCTACAATGCTGAAATGCAAACAAACACCAATCACAACCAAAGTGTCACATAGCTCACAACACCAGTGTGCAACCCAACAACAGCCCCTAAGTCAAGACAATGTACACAACACTTTAGTCATAGGTGACTCTATAGTTAGACACACTGATGTCCCACTCACCAGGCTGAACAAGGAGAAAATTACAGTCAGCTGCCTGTCGGGTGCAAGATCTGCCACATAACGCATGCACTTGTCACTCCACAGCAAGTACAAATATGACTATGCCATTGTTCATGTTGGAGTGAATGACTTGAGATGTACCTCCCTGGACTACATGAAAAGAGACATGGAAGAGCTCTTGGATATTGTGGCCTAGGCATGTATGACCCTAGCTCTGAGTAGCATCCTGGCTTCACCCAGAATGATACCACAGTATAAGGACAAAATTATTGACTTCAACAATTGGCTAAGCTTCTGGTGTCATTCAAAGGGGATCCAGTATCTGTCTGCCTGGGATGACATGATCAACAGACCACTATGCTGTGACGGATCCACACAGTTTACCTGATTTTTGATGCCCTAAGCCATTGAACTGCTGTGTGTTTGTAGGTGTGCTTAATGTTAGATTGATATGCTGTTAATTGAATAAATACATGATATGCTGCTTAATGTTATATACATACATGAAATCTAAAAGAATTATGCTTTAAAGGCAAGCCTTGCATACTGATGCTGGTATAACTGAACTTTAGTTAACCTTTGGAGTTGTTTGCCAGTTTAAAAGTTGTTTACCAGACAGAGGGGGATTTCAAAGAGGAACTATACCCCAGGTGTGTGGGCAAACGGCTTTCTAAAAGGAGGAAGTAATGTATAAAACTAGACATTACGGGGCTTGTTGACAACTCAGGAAATGATTTGTAATGTTTTAAAAACAGTTCATTAGCTCATGAATAAACTGGTGATCTAAATATCATCAGCTGAATGATTACCTAATGGCCTAGGTGTAATCAATTGAACCTATTGACCCTATGGCATGCTCAAACCTATAAAAGGCTCAGAGGTTGGTAATAGATTGGAACTCATCATCATCCGGATCTGATTGAAGCAAGAGCCTGAACTGAGCATACAGCATTGCCTGCCAGTGTCGGCCCTGTCTTGACTGAACAGATAGCTGTACTGAATAGGTTTGGAGTCCCCCTATCAGTGGCAAAGATGATTTTCTTTTTGCATATGCTTGTAAGTACATGATTTAACAGTTTTTATAATTGTTAATGTGATAGGTCATAGGTTAGGTTTTGCATAAGTACATGATTTAACAGTTTTTATAATTGTTAATGTGATAGGTCATAGGTTAGGTTTTGCATATTAATGTGATAGGTTTTTTTTTGCATATTGACTAGTCAATTGCTTTTTTTGTTACAAACCTTAATTGTTAAAAGCTAAAAATAAAATTGCTAAAGTTTGAGCCTTGGTCTCTTGTGTCATCTCTAATACTGTATTAACCACAGAATTTAGTAACCTGACCAGAACAGTTGGCATAGTCGGCAGGATCTGTGGTTTGCAGTAGATATGTCACAACAGCCAATGTTTTTTCCATTTAAGCACCTAGGTGTAGGGTTAAATAAGAAACAATCTGTAGATGCCAAAAGTAAGGGAGGGGCAAATGTTGAATTTCCAGCATTGTTTGGAAAATGGGACCCCCTTGCTAAGGCATTGAGTCAGGTTTCACCTCCACCTTCCCCAAAGTCCTCACCAGTAAACCCAGTAGACCCTGAGGAGCTGGCAAAGGCCTTATCAGGTTTAAAATTGGAGGATAAGGGAAAGAAGGTGAAAGAGGGAGTGGGAGCAGCTGGATGGCTGTTCTTTGAAGCAATACAGGAGTCCCTCTTGGCTTGGTTTCTTCGGGTCTGGGATACAGGGGAGAGGCGGTGTCACTGAGTGATGAAGAGATGCACCAGTGTGCCTGTTTAGTATTTCACCCCCGGCTGAAGCAGATAGTGAACAATTGTGACCATAAAGATCCCCATATCAATACATTGGTGGTATGGTTAGCCTCAGCCTTTCGGGCCACTTGGCCGGATGCTACAGCAGTAGCAGAGGAGTGCAAATCCTGGAAAACGATAGCTGAAGCAATCCAACAGCTAAGGGAAATGGCCATGTTAGCAACTATTTACTCATTAGAAATGATAAATGGGGAGTTGCATATTTGGGAGTTGCATATTCCAAAAGGGCCAGACGGACAAATCTTTACTGGTAATATGAGGAATAAGTTAATTAAAAATGCCCCACAATGGTGGAAAGGGCAGCTTATGGCTGCCTTGGCAGGGTGTATTGGCCAACCGATATGGGATGTAATGTCTACATTAAACCAGCTGGCAGAGCTGGTAGAAGAGAAAGAGCAGAGGAAGGCCAGAAAGGCAAATACAGACAAGTTAAAAAGCACGGGTAGTGAAAAAGTAACAAGGAGACAGATGTTTCTAGATTTGTTAAGATGGGGGGTAGAAGCTGCAGAAATAGATGGAATAACTACAGAAGAAATATACAAAAAATGGAAACAGAAGCAGAAAGGAAGAGAATCAGATCTTTCAGGAAAACAAACCCCTGCAAAAAGCCCAAACAGAAGTACCACTGAAGGGAAGAAAGGGTGGAATCAGTTGTATCCTGACATCCCCACTGATGAGGAGCTAGCACAATGGCAGAGGGGAGAGTTTACTGATGAAAGAGATTGGGGAGAGAAGGGGTGGAAAACCCCAATGGAAAAAATGGAAGCAAATTGACTAGAAGGCGGGTCCCCAGTAGCTAGAGGCACAGTTAGAGCCATGACACCTGAGGACCGACGCCCCTACGTGCCTCTTATCATTTTTTGGAGGGGAGGACCACAACACGTAATGGCTTTAGTAGATACTGGATCAGAAATAACTATTTTTGCAGGCAACCCCCGTAAATTTCGTGGTCAGTCTGTGGAGATTGATGGATATGGGGGGGCAAAGACGATAGGTGTCAAAACCAAAGTAAGAATAGCCTTTGGGGATGGTATTCCTAGTGCCATTGTAGCCGTGATAGCTCCTGTACCAGAACACATTTTAGGAATAGATGTTCTAAAGGGTAGGACCTTAGAAACTACAGTAGGGCCATTTAGATTTGGAGTACGGCACTGTTCAGTCAATGCAGTCAAGGCTGTTGTTCGAGGAGATGCCAAGTGGGAACCTTTGCATATTCCCACACCAAAAGTGGTGACCAACATCAAACAATATCGTGTTCCAGGGGGCCATTCAGAAATTACTGAAACAATCCAGGAATTACTTCGTGTTGGCATACTCGAACCAACTGTGAGCCCATTTAATAGCCCGGTGTGGCCTGTCAAAAAACCTGATGGTTCCTGGCGTATGACGGTAGATTATCGGGGCTTGAATAAGGTGGCTCCACCTTTAACTGCAGCAGTGCCGGACATTGTTACCATTGTAGAGAGACTTTCTTCTTCTGCTGGGCCGTACCATGCAGCTTTGGACTTAGCAAATGATTTCTTCTCCATACCTATAGCAGAAGAGAGTAGGGCTCAATTTGCATTTACCTGGGAGGGGAGGCAATATACCTTCCAGGTACTTCCACAAGGATATCTACACAGCCCAACCCTTTGCCATGGGCTGGTGGCCAGAGATCTGGCTAAGTTGCAGTTAAATAAAGTGACTGTATTCCATTACATTGATGACATCCTGATTACAGGAGAAAAGCCGGATGTGGACATTGCATTGAAAACAGTGATTGAACACCTTCAGAGCCGAGGGTGGGCAATAAATGAGGATAAAACACAGCAGGGAACATCAGTGAAATTCCTGGGTATGATATGGAATGGAGCAAAAAGAGAAATACCTGCATCGGCCTTAGAAAGCATTCAAAAGATTGCAGTCCCAAAAACAAAACAGCAGGCACAAGCCTTTTTGGGAGCAATGGGCTTTTGGAGAGCATTTGTACCACACCTTGGGCAAGTTTTACGACCTATTCATTATGTGACTAGAAAAAAATGTGACTTTCAGTGGGGTCCTAAACAGCAGATGGCCTTCGAGGAAGCGAAAAAAGCCTTGCAACAAAGTGTGGGACTGGGTACAATAGACCCACAGCAACCTTTTATTTTGGAAGTGACTGTTGCTAATAATGTCATGTCCTGGGGATTGTGGCAAAAGAATGATGTGGGAAAGAAAAGACCACTGGGATTTTGGTCTAAATCCTGACCGAGCACAGACTAGATACAGCCCTCTCGAACAGCATGTACTGGCTGTATATACTGCCTTGATTCATGTAGAGGGGCTGACCAAACAACAGACGGTGACAGTGAAAGTAGACTACCCAATCCAGGGGTGGTTACGAGACAATACTCTGATGACTTCTACTGGAAGCTGGGAAGAGCGTTGTTTGCAGTGACTACCAAACCCACCTTGACATGGAATTTGACCAGCACAGAATACATCAGAACTGTTTGTAGATTAAACTGTGACAGACATCCAGAGAAATGCACTGCCAATCCTGCTGGGGCTTATATCAGAGACTGAATGAATCAGGATTTTCTCTGGCTGAGTCTCCATTAGATTCTTCCTGCATAGCCGAATTTCAAAGGGAAAACAGCACTGCAGAAACCAGATCTCCAAATTTGGAGATATATGCTATGGACAACAGTTCAACTGTATTTGATGGTTTAGGACATATAGTAAGATATACAAGAGGATGTAAAACTGTAAGTAGTGCTAGAATTGTTCAGCATATTAAAACCATTAGATTTCACATGTGAAAATGACTCTTGCATATTGATCTTTGATTATCTTGCTAGTAAAAGGGAACAAAACAAGTTTGTCCATTTGTAGCATTGCCTTTGCAATTCGGAAGTAATTGGTGGGTGCCTCAGATAGAATCTAATCTCATTGATTATAATGATATGCCCATTGATTTAGCAGGATGTGAGACCTGGCCCCAGGGTGGGTGTGCATGCTAATTAAAAGAAAGCCTCATCCATGTTTACATAATGGGACTGGAGAATGTGCTTGGCATAGATATATAGTGAATGGGACAGACATTTATCAACTCAATGATACCACAGCTTGTGTAGTATCCTCCTGTAAGCTGGCTTGGAGTGATGGAACAATCACAGACAGTGGAGCACATTGTAAAAGTAATGTACATGCAATCATTGATTTTTGTACTGGGAATTGATCAGATTGACTAGATGGATGGACATCACATTAAATGCTAGCATAGAACCATTGCACACTTTTAGATGGCCATCTCTAGTCCACCCGGACTTTAAACAAATTAAGCAGGAAGGGCAAGCTGTACTGCTCCTGCTGAATAAGACTTTACATGATGCGCATCAAACTGTAATTAAAATGATTAAAGACAAAGGTACCATTCTTCAAATTGCAAATGAAATTCAAGACATGTCTGTTTCACATTGGTATGATATTTTTATGTGGTCACCAAAGGCTTCTGCCTGGTTTAACTTGCTTTTACACCCTTTCTTGCTGACCACAATAGTTTCAGTGTTGTTCTGCTTAATTTCCTACTGCATTTATTGTATGGTCATGAAAAAATACAATAAGATGCTGTCAATTTTGCACATTATTAGAAGCACACAGCGATCATTGCTTAGTGCAAGGGGTGGCCTGTGACGGATCCACACAGTTTACCTGATTTTTGATGCCCTAAGCCATTGAACTGCTGTGTGTTTGTAGGTGTGCTTAATGTTAGATTGATATGCTGTTAATTGAATAAATACATGATATGCTGCTTAATGTTATATACATACATGAAATCTAAAAGAATTATGCTTTAAAGGCAAGCCTTGCATACTGATGCTGGTATAACTGAACTTTAGTTAACCTTTGGAGTTGTTTGCCAGTTTAAAAGTTGTTTACCAGACAGAGGGGATTTCAAAGAGGAACTATACCACAGGTGTGTGGGCAAACGGCTTTCTAAAAGGAGGAAGTAATGTATAAAACTAGACATTACGGGGCTTGTTGACAACTCAGGAAATGATTTGTAATGTTTTAAAAACAGTTCATTAGCTCATGAATAAACTGGTGATCTAAATATCATCAGCTGAATGATTACCTAATGGCCTAGGTGTAATCAATTGAACCTATTGACCCTATGGCATGCTCAAACCTATAAAAGGTTCAGAGGTTGGTAATAGATTGGAAATCATCATCATCCGGATCTGATTGAAGCAAGAGCCTGAACTGAGCATACAGCATTGCCTGCCAGTGTCGGCCCTGTCTTGACTGAACAGATAGCTGTACTGAATAGGTTTGGAGTCCCCCTATCAGTGGCAAAGATGATTTTCTTTTTGCATATGCTTGTAAGTACATGATTTAACAGTTTTTATAATTGTTAATGTGATAGGTCATAGGTTAGGTTTTGCATATTAATGTGATAGGTTTTTTTTGCATATTGACTAGTCAATTGCTTTTTTTTGTTACAAACCTTAATTGTTAAAAGCTAAAAATAAAATTGCTAAAGTTTGAGCCTTGGTCTCTTGTGTCATCTCTAATACTGTATTAACCACAGAATTTAGTAACCTGACCAGAACATATGCTTTGCCAGAGATGGTCTGCATTTGTCACCCCTGGGATTCAGGTTACTGGCTAAGGCTCTTGCCACCCCTATAGTGCCTTTTTTAGGCAAAGTTCAAAGGACAAAACCACCACCGTAACAGGTACAAGCATGCAAAATCTGAAGGTAATGCTACTCAATGCTAGAAGTCTAAACCTCAAAATGCACTCTCTCGAGGCACTCCTAAAAATGAGAGCATCGATATCTGTGCAGTAACTGAGACCTGGTTCAATGCTCCAGAGAGCACCCCTGCAATACTAGGCTACAACTCTTACCACACTTTTCAGCCACCAAACCAGGACTGAAACACTAAAGGTGGAGGAGTGTCCATATTCACCAAGGATATTCACAACACCAGGCTAGTTGCCCAACACAATGCATCTGAAATTCTCCAGATGCAACTAAAACTAGGTAAGACTGCAATCCAAATTGTAGCTTGCTACAGATCCCCCACCATGCCCCAAGATTCTCACTATACATTTTTAAACATACTGTAAAATATTAAGATACAACCAAACACCCTAATACTGGGTGATTTCAACTATCCTGCCATTAACTAGGAAAACTACTCGTGTACCAACACCTTTTCCCAATGGTTCTTGGAATTCATAAATTCCAATGCCCTGGATCAAATAATCCTTAGTCCCACCAGGGGCTCCAATATTCTAGACCTGGTCATTACCAACATGGGAAATAGATGCTTCACACCTATGGTCACCCCCTCATTGGTCAGGTCAGACAATAATCTAATCACCCTTGACATCCACATTCAACCCCCACCCCCTCAGTAAGAAAATTTCTGTAAAAAACTTCTCCAAAGCCAAATTCTTGCTACTCAATTCAGAAGTAACAAACCTCATGACACTCATGCAGACAGGAACTGAAGGTCTGACTGCTGAATCCTACACTAAGGCACTGTATGAGCACGTCCACTCATGCATGAATCGTGCCATGCCCAATAGAACCAAGACACTGTCCTCCAAAAATAGGAAGCCAATCTGATGGTCTCTTGCCCTAAACAAACTTTACAACAAAAGGAAAAAAACTGTAGCAGAAAAGAGCAAAATCCCAGGATGCAAAAAATTCCCATACCAGTCTCAGTAAGAAGTTGAGATCCCTCATAGAATCCTCCAAAGCTAGTTACAAAAATAAAATTGGCAAAGATTCCAATGACAACCACAAGGCATTCTATAGCTATGTCAAGAATCTAAATGGCAATGCTCATATCTGCTCTGAGCTATAACAGAATGGCATTAAATATACTGAACCCAAGGATATTGCCAATATACTGGCAGATCAATTCTGTGCAAACTTCAACCCCCTCTCACCCCCTAAAGGGCCCATTTCAATACAGAAAGATTGCCAAATTCTGGTAATACTGGCCCCACAGGTAAAAAAAACACACTCTCCAAAGCTAAGAATACAGCATCCATGGGACCAGATGACATCCCAGGCTGTGTATTACATGAACTACAAAATGAACTGGCACCTCACCTAAGTGTCATGTTTAATCATAGGCTCACATCAGACTTTGTGCCCACTGAGTAGCACACAGCTACAGTTATCCTAATCCACAAGGGGGGATCCAACTTGGATCCCGGGAACTACCATCCCATCAGTCTGATGAGACTGATCTGCAAGGCCATGGAATGTATTATCATGGAACTTATAACCAAAGACATTGGCAACCTTCAAACACTGGACCCCACACACTTTTGGTTCGTGAAGGGCAGATCTGGTCTCCTGAATCTGATTGCCTTCTTCTAATCAGTCTCCAGAGCTGTGGACAAGGTTAAGGTTTTCCACACAGCCTATATGGACCTCACCAAGGAATTTGACACCATCCTCCATTCTGGAATCATAGATAAACTTACTAAGCTGGACATTAATCCCTACTTTACTTGATGGGTTGCCAACTGGCTTACTGACAGAACCCAGACTGTAAACGTAGCCAACTCCATATCCAGCTCCAGACAAGTGACAAATGGAGTACCTCAGGGTTCAGTTCTGGGACCGCTCTTGTTTGGTATCTACTTCTCTGAGGTACAGGCCAACACTAAGGGACTCTGGTAAACAAAGTTCGCAGATGACTGCAAACTGGGAGCCATTACTAAACCCCCAAATGATGTGGATATTCTACAAAAGGGCCTTACAGAAACAGATGCTTGGTGCCAGAGCCATGGGCTCAAGCTCAATGCCAAGAAATGTATAGTTATTCCCTATGGGAAAAAACATGTACCCATGAATTACCACATAGGTGGCAGTACACTAAACACCAAAAGTGTGATATGAGACTTAGGGACACAAGTGGACAGTGGTCTCACCTTCGATAACCACATCACCACAACAGGGAGAGAATCCTTCTAAGTGACACACCTCATCACTAAGGACTTTTCATTTAGAAAAAAGAAGGTCATTGTCCCACTGTACTCATCCCTCATTAGACCCATTATAGAATACAGCACACCATTTGGTATGTACCTCTCAAGACATCTTGCAACAACTGGAAAGGCCACAGAAATACGTCACTAAAAGAATCACAGGCCTAAAGCAGATGCTCTATGCTGACCATCTAAAAAAACTCCACCTATACTCTGTCACATATTGTCTACTCAGAGGAGATCTTTGCTTAATATTCAAGGCCATCTCAAACCCAGCCCTGTTGGACATGCTACACTTAAAGCAATCCCAATCCCTCAAACACACAAGCTCCAGGGATCTAAACCTTGTCATCACAATGAACAAAACATGCTGGAGGGATAGGTTCCTGACCCAGAGACTCCCCACACTCTGGAATAGACTGTCCATACATGTCAAGCAGAGCGCCTCTTTGGCCCTCTTCAAAAGGAACCTTGATGATTGGATGGGAGATAGGAAATTCACCCTGGGGAACACATCAGTCACCCTGCTAGACAGGGGTCTAGGGAAGTAAATACTGTGGGAAGAAATAGCCAGGGAATTGTTATGGCTAGGCTTGTATAGGCACTAGGGTCAATAGCCTTGTACCAGCCTATGAACCTATACCCATCAACTGTCCAAAGCAGCACTGACTGACAAGATGCAAGCCAACATAGTGTGCATTGTGTAATGGAAAGGATGTATATTTCTGTGGTCAATAGCTGGTGGTGGAAGTAATTCCATAATGATGGACACATGGGTTCCAGAGTCCACCATTTGCAGGGTACTCAGGTTAACATGTATTGTAGCATGCTGAAATGTCATAGGTGTGTAATAGGCTTACCTGCAATCTAGCCCTATTTATACCCCCCTGATGTTAGGCTGTGCCATATGTGGCACCTGCCTGTGTTGTAGCAAGGCAGAACAGTGCAGCTGTGCAGGAAGAAGAGTTAGAGATTGTGGACCTATATATATATATATATATATATATATATATATATATATATATATATATATATATATACGTATATACGTATATATGTATATATATATATATATATATATATATATATATATATATATATATATATATATATATATATATACGTATATATATATATATATATAGATATATATAAGCAATATATATATCTAGCTATATATATATATATATATATATACAGCCCCAAATTTATCGGTGCACGATCGCTACTGTGCGCGAACCAAAACTCAGCTATGCAGCCATAACGCTCCTCAAACTAGGTTCCTTTTCGCCTTCATACGGACTGGTATGAAAATAAACAGAAGAAACCGAGTGAAATGATGTGGGGCAGACCAGGAGGCAAGAATAAAGCCTTAATATTTCACTCGGTTTCTTCTGTTTATTTTCATACCAGTCCGGTATGAAGGCGAGTGCTGAACCTAGTTTGGAGGAGAGTATATATATATATATATATATATATATATATATATATATATATATATATATATATATATATACACACATATATACAACATAAAATGTATCTACACACATATATATATATATATATATATATATATATATATATATATATATATACACATATATACAACATAAAATATATCTACACATATATGTATATAGATAGATATGTGTGTGTGTGTGTGTGTGTGTGTGTGTGTGTGTGTGTGTGTGTGTGTGTGTGTATGTGTGGGTGTGTGTATGTCTACATATATACATGTCCCTTATATTACCACCACAGTGCTGCATGCTATGTGTGAGGGAACATCACACATAACAATACACACAGATATATAAAGCTGTAAGTGTGTGCAACATGGATCTGTATGTCACATGTGAACCCCTTCTTGGGACCACATTGCCTTTGTCTGTGAAGTAGGGAATGGGAATATGAGGAAGGATATAAGTTATATTTCTGGAGGTGCTTTTGGTTGGTAGATATAGAGGACAGCCTCCAGGGGTCATATATGACACATGTGGTGGGTAAACACCCTGGATGGTGTGTGTGGTCTGCAGTGTGGTAGCCCCGTGAGCCCCCATATGGAAACAATGGGTACAAGGCCCCCACCCATTTTTAGTCACAACAGCAGTTGCACGGCCCTGAAGGTGCCTGGCCTGGACACTGAGCAGGAGGAGCATGTGGACCCTGTGATTGTGTACTTGGTGCCTCAAGGTGTTGTAGCACATCCCACAAGTTTCTGTGAAGCCCCCTATGGAACAGGCCCTGGACCTGACCTTGGGTGACAGGATCATGCCTGTCTGTGCCCTCATGGGGGGGGGGAATCCCCTGAGGTGGTTCCACCTGAAGGTAGGGCTGGACCAGTAGATGAGGAGACCCCAGGGTGGGTCCCACATGTGATGTGGCATGGTAACATGGCCAGATGAGATGGGAGACATGGTTCCACTGGCAACTATTCCCTAAACATGCTATTTTGTCACTGTTATAGAACATATGTGGGTAGTAATAGTCCACACAGTCCTAGAATATGTCCAACAGCATGCATAGATATCCAAAATAACACAGAATGATAGATGTGCAGCAATCACATAGCAAGCATACCACATGCATATATGGAACCATAGTGGCCCTCACAATGGCATGGAGGTGAAATATTCTGTAACAGGTCAGCAATATTAGTGTCCACACAGGGAACATGGCTATAAACACATAGCACAAAGTGTGGTGCAATACAATATATGCCCCAATGGTAGGTAAGCTGTAGCCATTCCTATTGAGTTGTATGAACAGTTCGTTGTCACTGATATGGTGCAGGGTGACAGAGATGTGTATTAAGGACTATGGTCACCTTGCTGTATGAGTTGCTCAGACCTGTTTCCATCTTCATGTCTTTCAGGCATGATGTCCCATGGCCATTTATCAGGGTATTCAGCGGCAGAAAATGAGGTCATCTTGAACCACCTTATACAGCACTATCCGGTTCTGTTTGACAATGCCGCCCATGAGCAGCAGACGTGGACCGCCCAGTGGAACAATCTAGTCCACAGGGTCAATGATGTTGGCCTGCATAACTGCAGTTAAGAGCAGGTCTGCCATAATTATTCTGACCTGCTTTGCAATGCCCGTCAGAATGCTGCTGCAGTCAGGGGGGATCACCTCACAACGGGGGGGGGGTAATGCCATCCATCTCCCCTGACACATGTTGAGGAGCTCCTCACCAGCCCCATGGCACCAGCCAGCCTGCACACCCAACTACTGGCAGAGACCATTGTGGAGGTGCATGCTAACCACACACTGGCTGAGAAGTGTGCAGATAAGGCCACAGGGCCATCAGTAGACTACTGTTGCGTATGCATCCGCATCTGTACAGGTAGATCATGCATATGGGAGATGTCATATATATAGTCTGTTGCTGTGTTGTAGTAATAAACAGATGTGCATAAGTGGTAGTATTTTGGGGTTGTACTGTTGATGCACTGTAATGCTGCACCCACCCTGTAGCAATGCCACAGCTGTGGCCACTGACATCACATCTCTCACACTCTTATGTAGGTCCCTCTGGAATACCACCAAGGCAGCAACCTGTAGCTGGTGAGTATGGTTTATGTTCATGCTTGCCAATACACTGGTCATGTAATGGCTATGGTATATTCTATGCACACATCTAACACACCTACTCATATTGCATGCCGTACATGTTCACGTATTGTTGCTGTTAAATGCACCACATCACAGTGGTAACCATGATGGGATATTGGAAAGGTATGTCAGACACCTGCAAGATAACTAACATCCTGTCATTGTGAAATGTGTCCACAGGGATGAACATAATAGTGGGACACATGGCCTATAAGTAGGGGCATGTGTAAAACATCGCCCTTATAAAGTGTAGCAACAGTGTATATACCAGTATTACAATGGCAACTCTTACAGATCTACACTATGGCATGACATTATTAGCTGGGACTAGGCTGTTACATTTTGTGTTCAGTGTATGGGACACTGCAAACTGACACACATGTATAGGCCATACTTGTAAAGCATCTGCAAAAAGGCTGAAGGTGGGGAGGGTGTGTCAGCATGGCACACCAGTGCGCTGCAGCAGGGATCCTGAGGATGCTAAGAATGGCTGTATCTGCACACAGTCAGGTTCATGAACTGTGGCAGACATACTCCTACCTCCTCAGCAATAGTGACAGCAGTTTGTGAACTCCAAGGGATGTGCACATGGGTAGACCTTGCAATCATGCAGAGTTGGGGGATGTGTGTAGGGCAGACTGACCATATACTGGCAAATGCAGATGGCCCATGCTAGTACACCCCTGCCAGGAATAGTGACTGCTGCAGTACACATAATAGGTGCAACAAACCATCATGATGAGGGCATGCACACATATGTACCCATGGAGTGTATGTATTACGGTCAGCATCTGCACACCTAACACATTTCTTAGACACTGTATGTGAATGTACAAGACATATGTCACATATCAGGCTCATGTACTGTTAATATATACAGTGATGTGGTCCCATGGCAGTTCAAGGAAGAGTGCATCATATCAATAAGGGTGTGTACACTCTCCATAGCACACGGCAAGGTCTGATGGTTGTCAGTGTAATAGTATCGGATTGGTCATACATGCACTGCTGAAGTTGAGATCTGTAAACCAGACATCAGGCATTCACAAATGACATCTGTCCACATATCATCCCAGGTATGTGTCTCTCAAACACATAGGGGCTGTGAGCATTAGAGCAAACATAACTGACACAGCAATACATATTCAGCAATTGTTTGTACACCTGTGAGGTTTGGTGCACAGTACATGGCAGGGTGCAGAACAGGAGCACAACAATACTGTACAAATGGGTGCAGTGTTTTCCAGGGGAAGGGGCATCACCTACTAACACAGCCCATACATCACACACATGTATATTGCTGCTAGCATGGATTGACTATAGCTGCACTGAATGCTGTTGAGTACCATATGTTATGCATGTTGACAGATGGGCAATGGAAGGACTGTGTGTACTGTGTGTATTATCTTTGTACAACCTCACCTGTATGTGTGTGTGCATGTGTGTGGGGTTATTTTGTCTGTAAGTGTAATCTGGTGGAGTGGAGGGGGCATTGATGCGTGTAGGATGTGTGTGTGTGCATGTGTGTGTGTTTGTGTGGGTGTCCATGTAGGCATATGTGTGATTGTGGGGCTGTTCATACGGCAGTACTTCCCTTTGTGATCGTGCAGTACATGGACATGGACCGACACATGTGACACCAGGAATACTTGTCTGATATGTAATCACAGGACAGCTGATAGTATAATAAGGTCTATAACATGGAACATGCAATGGGAGGGAAAGTAGACACCAGGTATACCCTTAATATTGCAATCAGCAGAGAGGTGAATGACTACCCATGCATGCAGCACTATAGATGCATTGGGGAATTACTAGACAACACCAGGGAGTGTATCCATATATTACTGTTGTCCACATAAGTTGATTGAGCAGCAGATCTGGCGTGTACAGAGCAATACTTACATATGACACTCCAGTGAGTGACATTATGGATTGAACGTAGCAGCCCCTAACATATAGGGGTTATTCTCGCAATGTCCAGACATACACAGGGTGAACACTGGATGACAGCAGTGAGGCCATGTAAAGCCTACTCCACTAATGTCAAGGAGGTAATGGAGTAACAGGTCTTGTGTTGTGATCACTCAGCTAGGCATTTAGAGGAATGATACATTGATGAGTGGTATTAATAAGTGCATGTTACCAAGAGTGATGCAGGATGGGGAACTTATGTGAATAAATGTGGGACTGTCTGTGAAATCAGGGACAGGTAGGTATTAATCTGGAGTGTGTGTGTGTGTGTGTGTGTGTGTGTGTGTGTGTGCGTGTGTGTGCGTGTGTGTGTGTGTGTGTGTGTGTGTGTGTGTGTGTGTGTGTACTGTTATGCAATGCTGTACAGATCTGAAAGTGCATTTCTTGTTATTCCCCACAGGTGGCGAGGTGGGTCAGGATCCCTCTTGTATGCAATCTGATGTTGGTGTCCATAGAGACACCGAAGATGATGATAATACTGTTGAGGCACAGGCGGGGTTGTCAGAGGTTGACACTGCTCCATTGTTTGACACACCCCCCTTAGCCACTCCAACCCTCCACACAGTTACAGTGGCTATATATAACCCATCACCAGTGGCCATAGCAGAGGGACAGTTGGCGGTTGGTGGCAGGCCAACAGCTGGCAGTCAACAAGGATGTGTTTGGACACCAAGGCGCTCCCATAGTGGCAGTACCAGCCCAAGCACTACTGGGGGGGCACTGTCCACACCACACCACAGCAGGCTACTGCACATGGCCCTGGACAGTCCCAGGAGGGTCCTGGTTCCAGTGGACATCTGTCATCATCAGGGGAAAGTAGCACATCGAGGCCTGTGCCTGGATGTGCCCATGGAACCCCTGGCAGGCAGAGTCCATGTGTCTGTGGCCAGAGGTGGTGAACTGCACACCCTGCCAGGTATGGTCTGCAGCTGTCCAAGAATTACCTGTATAGGACAGCCACATGGCTGAACTGTGTGCATTTATACCCACACACTATACAAACACACCTAGGGCAACACCATACCTACATACACCACATCACCATGCCCATTTCAGCTAATTACTTCACTTAACCACAAGCATTGTGTCAAACATATGGCCCACTCTCGGTCTCTGGTAAACCAACAACACACCCTGTGCATATGATGATACCTGTGCCACATCCCTGTCATCCATAACATCGATGCAGTGACAAGCTAATATGGTTCTGATGCACACGGTGACTTTACTACAGTGTACCAATGTACTGCTGTGTAAAATATTGTCAGGAGTAATGTGCAATGCATACATGTCAGGTATTGTAGCTGTCCAGCCATGATGCATTATAGCTGTTACTAACATTGAGTGATTGTGGTTTCCATAATGTTATCCATTTGTGTTGTAGGTGTACATGTGTCATCAGGAGGATGGTCTGCAGTCATATTCCACAAGGGGTATGGCACTGTGGTGACACCATGGCTGTGACATATCCTGGGTACAGTTGAACACATGTCACAGGTTTGTATAACAGTTATTGCCTGGGCCACATGGACAGGTGACCCACTGGGACATGTATAATCAGCAACCTGATATAGATCCATCCACATACACGCACACTCTTACTTGGTAACACTGGGACTAGACCCCTACCTAGGTGTGTAGTGCTACTGATGTGTGTGACTTTCATTGCACACACCACACAGTATTTAGGGTGAAGTGTGTTCCAGGTTATATGTTACATGCAGAACATCCACAGACATGTACAATATGATAATGGGGGATGTAATGGTAGTATATGGACAATACATAGTGTGACATACCATCATATACACATTAACAGACACATAACAGGCAGAAACACATCTGAGATACCTGGACCTATCGGTGCTAACTAACTTGTCAGTGTGTCCAATGTGTTACAGGTAGGCAGCACACAGCACATGCATAACTAGGCTGGATTGTGGTATCAGTTACCTGTATGGTTGATGGTGACAGTGGTTAACATACAGTGGTACATGAGACATATACCGGGTGTACCATGGTGTAATAACAGTGTACACAGCACCCGCATATCACAGTGGATATTGTACTCACTGGAACCGATGATAACACTCTGACATACGCACCATCCCTCATTGCCCATGACTGTGATACAACCCATTGTACATCTGGGATATGCATCTAATGCACATACCACAGGCATAGTAGAGTGTTGCATTGTCATGCCTCACCTATGGGCAGCAACAACACTATATGTACTACTGTGTGGCAATGCGTATTGTGATATGAGTATGTGGCCTTGGAATGCTGTACCCCAAAGATATACAGACATGCACACATACACACACTTGCCAGAACTCAATGAGTATCCCATGCCCATCAACCCATTTGTACAACACTGTTGTGCTGGTACTGCAAGGCTCATGTAGCCATTAGGGAGAGGAGTATAACAGGGTACATGTAATGTCCAATACAGCAGCAGCCACATCTTACTATGGCAATGGATGTTGTTGTGGTTGGAAGGTCCTCATGCTATTCCCAACTACAGGTGTACTAACACACAGACACTGCTATCCTTAGTAATGCACATGTACACATGTGTCAGTATTGGGGTGCATCACTGCAGCTGGTCATAGGTGTGTACCTGGCTATTGTTCATGGAGAGATGGGTAGTGTAGCGGATGTGTGTACAGTGGTATCATGCCACGTGCCATGTGCCAGCAGGCAATCTATCGACATACACCACTGTGGTTACCCTCAGGGTGAAAGTAACATGCATCAGCCAATCTTCTGGGTGCCTCCTGCAAATGGCCACTGAGGTGATCCAGTTGACATGTATGCAACATGTATTACAACACATGGTTAGTGTCTGTGATGGAGACCTGTACCCAAGCATGTCCTGTTGACTGTGGAAGTATAGTGGAGGTACCCATTGCATGTGGTGCATACAGGGTGTTGTCTCCTATATGTGCCAGTTATAACACAGCTGGGCAGACATGTCAGTGTCAGTCAAGCATTGGTTGCCTGCATGTATCCAAGCTGGATACCTGCCATCTGCACATCTGTACAGGGACTGACGGACATCATCTTGGCAATTAGCTATGTAGAAGGATGAATGTGTCAACAGATAGACATCTGACTCCAATATGTATGCTATTACTACTTGTTGGAGGCGCTCACTGACATGTGCTGTACAGACAGTTGTCTACAGTTACTTTCCATATGTCAGATCATTATCCAGTAGGAGATATATACTGTGACACAGCTCACACACCAGGAACACGACAGTGAGGCCTCAGAGTCCAGCTATGCCTGCAGGTGTGCTTGGTGTCAGTACTACATTTAGCAATCTACTCTTGCCTGGGAAAGCACTGTCAACAGTAGTACCACCATGATACACTACATGCCTTTGTGACAGCACGTTACCTGGGTTACTACCTTTGTATGTAACCTATTCACAAGGATAACAGTGCTGTACAGGTCTTATATACTTGAGTGTCCCAGACATGATACTCACACCCATTGCTACAGTAATGACAGCACATAGACGCATGTATTGTACATGGCATTACATACACTTACTACAGATGTCATTACCCTCCTATGTTATCAGACTGGGATGTGAGCACTGGTTACCAGGGCTGAGCCATGCTTAGCAGATGTTAGCATTGCTACAATATAACAACTAAGCAGATTTGCGCACTAGTAAGCAAAGCCTACACAGTGTAAGCACCTGTATGTTTAACCATAGCTCAGCACCACTTAGCTTTGTGCAAACCCGAGCACACACACAAAAAGCTGCTCAAAACTGCCATAACCACTGTATATCCAACACATGTTCTGCCCAACAACAAAATACACAGTCCTTACAGGTCTTCAACCCAGCACCCTGTACACTATAGTAACAACAGTTAACCACTACACCATGACAGCTGTGAGGACAGTTGTTGTTTTTTCAATATATCTGTCACTACACATATTGAATAGTAGTGAACAATTGCTTTGACTTCCACAATTGTGTAGTACTTGTTATTGATATCACTGTTACATCACGTATGTTGTCATATCTAAATATACACATATCAGATACATATAGTGAGATAAATCTGGGAAGGTATACACAACCGTGATGTTTGCACATGACAGGAATATGGATATATACATATACCTACGTAGATATATGTCTACATGTACATACACATATATTCATACATATGTATGTCCACACATCTGTATATCTGCATCATATATATGGCCATTTATATATCTATCTGTATATATATATATATATATATATATATATATATATATATATATATATATATGCACATCCTATGTGTACAGATATACCTATTTATGTCGATATACATGTAGATATCTATAACTATATGTGCATGCATATCTAATCATATATACTTATTTATGTCGATATATATGTAGATATCCATAACTATATGTGCATATATATCTATATAGCTGTATATGTGTAGACATATATTGCTGTGCATATGTACATATTTGAGTTTGAATATGTGTGTGTGTGTATATATATATATATATATATATATATATATATATATATATATATATATATATCCATATATCTATGTAGATATGTATATGTGTATATATCTATATCTATCTATCTATCTGTCTATGTATATATATATATATATATATATATATATATTTTTTTATATATATATATATATATATATTATATTATATATATATATATATATATATATATATATATATATATATATATATGTTTATCATATGCCCAGAACATGGACTGGAGTCCTACCTCAGCACCAATAGTTCCAACCTCTTAGTTCAAGGTGATGTCATGTATGTATTACAGGTATGTATGTAGACTATTGCTACTGTAACAGGAGTTGTCGTAACAGACATGTTGTGTGTGGGAGGTCACATCTGCTTTTGACATGTATGCTATTGGCTACTGAAAGACATCCTAAGGGCATCATAGTACATTACCAGTGCTAGCACAATAATGATCCTGTGGACTACAGCACAGGTATGACCAATATATGTGGACAGTCTGGCACTCTGTGGTCAGTCCAGAGGTGTACACAGATTCCCTTCATGCGAGACATGTGGACCACACCTCACAATGTGGATGTTAACAGCCATGTACATGGGTATATCACGTAAATACTGGACTACATATGCCCACACAGTTTATGCATTCACACACACCAGTCTGTCCTGACACATAATACCTGGTGGTGTAGAGGTCACATGGCTACATATTACCTAGTAGTTCGTGACATATATCTGTACAGAATCCCACTGCTTTGTCAGAAATACATAACAGTTATGGTGGCCTGGCAGCAGTATGTCTTGCAAATAACTGGACATAGCATACTGGGTAATTACATTAAGCTGCTAGGCATGCCACAAAGCACTGTGCAAACTGCAAGCAGACTGCCACAACACTGGACTACATTTTATATGGGGGTATACACATGTACCTGCAAATATAGCAGGCTTTACATGCATGTCACAGCACAGAGTAACAGACACCTGTGAGAAAGTGCATACCTACAACCAATGTGAACACAGCCACAGCTGCATATGGTATGCAACCTTAAAATGACACAATATGGACTGTCTAATAAACACCATCCTCATATGTGCCACTCACACACTAACCCTACTTACACTGGGTCATGCCACAGTGTGGTCCAATGCCTGTCTGTGGTATGAGACACATGTGTGTCTGGCCCTACTGACATGTGAGCCAATAGGGTACCATACACTGGAGCAGCATGTAACATCAGATAGAACAGGAACAAGAACAATGGCATCTACCACAGTCTGTGCACAGCCTAAGGTATGTATATGCAATACACATACTGTCAACAATCACCATAAGTACACAGACCCCAGTACTGTACACACAACCACAGAATGCCCAGGTTATGTCCTCAGAAATAACCCCTACTATACATAACATGTCTAGCAGTCTGTTATCTGACTGGATTGTTATCAGGTATTATGTCAATAACTAACGGCGTACAGAACATATGCACCTCTCACTGCATGACATATGTACAAAGGTTGACAGACTTGTAGCTGGAGCCACAAACACTGGTCCAATATTGGCATGTTGCTGTGATAACCTCATACATTTACTGTGGTACCAGGGTTTGTTGTGACATATGTCCAATGAGGGATATGAAGGCAGTAACGCTCATGGATGTCATCATGTACTGACTGCAATCCTCAGACTATGCTTCTGCACTTCTAAGATAGGTGTTCTGTGAGTAACACAAGAAACATAAGGCTCCACATACTGCCCAGTTTGCAGATAACCATACAGGTGGGAGTTTCCTCAAACACATAACACTGTCATGACAGATATTAAATCATGTAGACCAGCCATATCCACACACACCCTGTTAAACTGACATTACCCCAAATGCAGAAGAGCAACACTTACATTATGTAGTCATGTCTGGTACATCCCCCTCATGTCTGTTGTCCTGTTCCCACAATGTATGTTGTTAGAGGTAAATCCCAGTACCATCTGTGATGCTGTTTGCCAAACACCAAATTGACGTCCTGCACACAGTGAATGAAAAGGCCCAAAACACACATGATGTTCCTAGATATTGGAGTGCGTTTCCAAGCAAATGGCTATGGGAATGTTACCACAGCTGTTCCACATGCAATCAGCTAGAGAGGGACTGCAACTCATGCAAAGGCCATCAGCTGATCATGAGCATCACTTACAAAACACAAGCTGCTGCCTAAGCAAAGCAGGTGCACCTCTCCACATCCACCAGAGATGGAGTGAGAGAGACAGAAACAATGTAAGTCAGGGAGGGGCTGGGAGAGTAAAACCTAAGCATGTTTGTATCACACACCTACCAGTACAGGGTTTCAAACCCCTGACTGACTATGTATGGCTATCACATGTCTATGCAGTTATTGCATGCACCACATAGCTTACATGTTGGGGTGCTGTCCAAAGGTATATCTGATGGTGAGTGACATCTGCAACAGTAATAGAGGAGCATTAAGATAGGTGTAGTACACATGCCTGTCCACATGAACAGGTGTCATCAACACAGCCACACTCTGTCAGGGACTCACACACATTGACACTGTTGGCAGAGTCAGGAATAGACTTCCTAACTAGCTAGTTTGCCACAATACAGTAATGTACAGGTGTCACATGCACCACAGAGGTTATACACATGATATATGGGCAAAGGATGTGTGAAGGTGTCTGACATCAGACAACATGCTTCAGGAGGCCAATGGGAATTGTAGTGAGTGTGAATGTGGTCAAAAGCATCATACTCCACGCACATAGACACAGGATGCCAGTTCTGACATGCATGTGTGCATTGATTCACAGATGTGTAGTGGCTGACTGTGCCAGAAGGCTGTACAAGGCTACATGAAGGGTATACCTTGGCACCAGGCCATATGACAATGGTCTGCAGTGTGGCACTGGGGTGTAGTGTCTGGATTGGCCCACACAGGTGTGTATTGTATTCACCATCCAGTCACCTATGTTACTATTGTGTGTGGCCAGTGCTGTGCAATGCTTTCCATGTATGTATTCCATAGTCCATGACCTGGACGGTGTCTGGGATGTGCACATGTCCCACATGCATGTCCAATGACATGTGAAACTTTACCAGGGGTGTCTGGCCCATGTTGTGTACACAGATTGTTATAATCAGATGTGCCAGTCCTGGCATCATGTGCTGGGAACTGGTAATGGACACCAGGTTGACCCTGCACCTACATTGATAGCATGATACAGGTATTCCCTGGTGTCAGTGGCATCTGTCCATACAGGGTATGTGTTTAAGGCATGGTATGTCCTTTGTGGATCACATTTGATGGCACCACTGTTGTTGCAGGTGTCCAGTGAGGCACATAGTGAAGGCACACTTTCTGCAGTTATGCGTCTATTGTAGTGATGGGACAGGGTGCCATGCCCTCTGTAGTCCACTGCAATCACACCATAGTTACTATCTGTGGGTAATATGCAGTGTACTATCAACAAAGCAGTGGTTTCCTAGACAAGTGTGTTTGTGCATGAGACATGGGTTGAGAGTTTTTTCTGGGTAATACAAGGGTTGCTTAATTTGTTTGCCAGGCCTTGGTGTCACCTGTAGAGGTATGGATTGGCACCACTGCCTCTTAGCCATTTGAAATCTGTTATCCTTGTAAGGTGGACATTGTGACATATAATAGACCCACCATATAAGAAATTTGCAGAAACTGCTCTACAATGCATCCAATTGTTACACACTCACAGCCACCCCCACACAGAACATGAATGACAAACACAGATGCACACATACAGTTGCCTTCTCTGGGATTAGAACTCCTATCTAACTAGTTTATCACACTACAGCATTACGCAGCTATAGAACACACCACAGAGATTATTGGGGTACGTTTTCCCCAAAGAGGTATTTCAAAGTGAATGGCATCTGCAGGCTTGCTAAAGTAGGACACTGGAAGTTGTAGTGACTGTGAATGGCCTCAAAGGCATTGCGCCCTACTCAGACACAAACATCCACACTTGCCATGTCTGGGCATAGCACTCCTACCTAACTAGTTTATTACACAACAGCATTATGCAGTTATAGGATGCACCATGGAGATTACTGGCGTACTCCTTCCCCAAAGGTGTATTTCACTAGGAATGACATCAGCAGACTTGCCAAAGAAGGACACTGGGGTTGTAGTGACTGTGAATGGCCTCAAAAGCATTGATCCCTACACGGACAAACAAGCACACAAACATTCACACTTGCCATGTCTGAGAATAGAACTCCTACATCACATTACAGCATTATGCTGTTGTAGGACGCACCACTGCGATTACCAGACTACTCTTTCCCAAAAAGTGTATTTCAAAATTAATTACAACAGCAGGCTTGCCAAAAAAGGTCAATAGGTTGTAGTGACTGTGAATGGCCTTAAAAGCATTGCTCCATACACAGACAAACAAACATCGACACTTGCCATGTCTGGCAACAGAACTCCTAGTGAACAAATATATCAAACTACAGCATTATGCCATTATAGGATGCACCACAGAGATTACTGGACTACTCCTTCCCCAAAAGTGCATTTCAAAATGAATGACATCAGCAGGCTTGCCAAAGAAGGGCAATGGGGTTGTAGTGACTGTGAATGGCCTCAAAAGCAATGCTCCCTAAACAGACAAACAGACACACGCACAAACATTCACACTTGCCATATCTGGGAATAGAACTTCTACTGAACTACTATATCACAATACAACATTACGCTGTTATAGGACACACCATGGAGATTACTGGACTGCTCTTTCCCCAAAAGTGTATTTCAAAATAAATGACATCAGCAGGCTTGCCAAAGACGGGCAATGGAGGTTATAATGACTGTGAATGGCCTCAAAAGCATTGTTCCCTATACAGGCAAACAAACACACAAACATCCACACTTGCCATGTCTGAAAATAGAACCCCTACTGAACTTTTATGTCACACTACAGCATTATGCTTTTCTATGATGCACCATGGAGATTACTCAGCTTTACCTTCCACAAAGGTGTATTTCAAGGTGAATGACATCAGCAGGCATGCCAAAGTTGGTCGTTTGAAATTGTAGTGAGTGTGGCTAGCCTAAACAGCACTGCCCCCTACACAGACAAACACATAGTTGCCCTGTCTGGGATTAGAACTCCTATCTAACTAGTTTATCACACTACAGCATTACGCAGTTATAGGACACACCACAGAGATTACTGGACTACTTCTTCCCCAAAGTGTATTTCAAAGGGAATGACATCAGCAGGCTTGCCAAAGAAGGGTACTGGAGGTTATAGTGACTGTGAATGGCCTCAAAGCATTGTTTCCTACACAAACAAACTAACACACACACACACACACACACACACACACACACACACACACACACACACACACACACACACAAACATCCACACTTGCCATGTCTGGGATTAGAACTCCTACTTAACTAGTTTATCACACTACAGCATTATGCAGTTATAGGACGCACCATGGCGATTACTAGACTGCTTCTTCCCCAAAGGTGTATTTCAAAGAGAATGCCATCAGCAGGCTTGCCAAATAAGGGCAATGGAGGTTCTGGTCACTGTGAATGGCCACAAAGCATTGCTCCCTACACAGACAAACTAACACACACACAAACATCCACACTTGCCATGTCCGGGACTAGAACTCCTACATATCACTACAACATTACGCTGTTTTAGGATGCACCACAGAGATTATTGAGCAACATTTTCCCTAAAGGTGTGTTCCAAGATGAATGACATCAGCAGGCATGCCAAAGTAGGGCATTTGAAATTGTACTGAGTGTGACTAGCCTAAAAAGCATTGCACCCTACATAGACAAACACACTTACTATGTCTGGGATTAGAACTCCTACTTAACTAGTTTATCACACTACAGCATTATGCAGTTATAGGATGCAGCATGGTGATTACTAGACTGCTTCTTCCCCAAAGGTGTATTTCAAAGAGAATGACATCAGCAGGCTTGCCAAATAAGGGCAATGGAGGTTCTGGTCACTGTGAATGGCCTCAAAAGCATTACTCCCTACACAGACAAACTAATGCACACAAACTTCCACACTTGCCATGTCTGGAAAGAAAACTCCTACCTAACTAGTTTATTACACTACAGCATTACACAGTTAAAGGACAGGCCACAGAAATTACCGAGCTATGTCTTCCCCAAAGGTGTATTTCAAAGTGAATGACATCAGCAGGCATGCCAAACTAGGGCATTTGAATTGTAGTGAGTGTGACTAGCCTAAAAAGCATTGATCCCTACACAAACACACACACACACACACACACACACACACACACACACACACACACACACACACCACATCTGGGATTAGAACTCCTATCTAACTAGTTTATAATCCTACAGTATTATGCAGTTATAGGACACGTCACAGAGATTACTGTGTTATCCCTTCCCCAAAGGTGTACTTCAAAGTGACTGATATCAGCAGGCTTGCTACTGTAGGGCAATGGGGGAGCAGTGTGTGTGCATGGGCCATAACCCATTCATCTAGCAGTAGACACACCACACTCAGGCACACACAGGTATATATTCCACAGGTATGTGTATATAACTGCTAGATGACTACTGCTTTGGACAATCATGTTGCACAGTTAGCATTAGCACCACAGAGTCTATAATGCTGAAGGATTCCAGAGGCAAATGTCTATGGTAAGTGACATTTACACATCATGTGGTTGTAGCCATTTGGCTGTGTGCAAGGTGGGACAGGCATCATGCTGGAAGGCTCTTTGTCACTGTCACTTTCTTCCACACATCTATGTATGTGTACTTTTGGCATATTATAGTGTGTTGTCCTTGGATGTATGTGTGTATTCCTATCCAATGTGTGTGCAAAGCATGACTGGTGCATACTGAGGAGTGTATGCACTAACATCTGCAACTGTCAGATATGTATGGCCTACTGTTGTTGCCAGATATGGGCTTTATTTCGTTAAGTATGTGAGCATGTCCAGTATGACCTTTCAGTATTTTGTTGCCTGACATTGCCTTCATTTCATTTCCCTAAGTGTGGGAGCATGTCCAGTATGCCCTTCTGTATTGAATGTGCAGATCCATTCCAGGTAGATTGTACTCCATTGCAGACTTTTGTGTTCTACACCTACAGCTAGCAAACTGTTTATGCAGGATATGTATAGATCAGTTGACAATATGGGGTCAAATTGGGCAAGGGGTGGGTAATTGTGGCTGTGCTGCTTCTGATACATGGTCCTGATGTTAGCAGAGATATTCAGACATGTGTACTGTTATACACTGTGATGTTTTATGTGATCAAGTACTTTCAGGTAGACATTTTTGCTTGCAATGATGTCCTGGGGAACACAGGGAGAATGCAGCTGTGTCTAGTATTGTGGCCAAATGCCTACGTATTCCTGCAAACTAATGCCATTCTGGAAGAGGAGCTGCAGATACTTGCTGCTGGGTCTGTGTAACTGGTACAGCTTGTTGGCACAGTGGTGGCAGAGGATCCCATACTTGTACATGCATTGACATGCCAGTATGGCCTTATCTTGCTGTGGCAATACCTCACAGCTGTACAGATTTACACAGGTTACCCAGAGGCAGGGGTCATAAATCAGGACATTACCCCTATTGTGGTTTACGATCAGGTTTGTAGCCACCCATTCATGTGTTTGCAGCCAGGGACAGTACGTGCACAAGGCTGTGTTTTGGACTTTGCACACTCCATGCTGCCCATGCTCCCACCCCCTTCTATTATTCTATCCTCTTACATATATTATGCAAACATTCTCTGATACTTTTCCTGTAGTTGTCACCTCATCACAGCAGTATATTAGTGTTGGTCCACAGTTCATGCAGTAGGACATGGTGGACATGTTACTGTGGTTTGTCCACTTGGCCTTGCATATGGGTTCTGTGCACTGTTATGTTGTCATTTGGGAGTCCATGACATAACATACATTGGCAGTACAGGTGAGACACAGGCCTTTGACAGAGGACTGTAGGCCATTTGGTAGTGATGCAGGCCAGCTGTAGCAGGCTGTTGTATTATGTCAGTCCTACAGTCCCAGACTGCAATATAGTATATTCCCCTGTGGTGACATGGTGAGTGTGCTAGGTGTTCATGCCAATACTTTCTGTCAGTATTGATCCAGTGGTGTGGATGCTGGCAGGGTGCTGCTTACAGCTAGGGACACACTTTCATCTGACTCACAGATATGCATGGGGCATTCAACTTATGTTGGCTTGTGCAGGGACATCAGCTGTTTCTCAATACATCATTCCTATGACCTTTGTTGTCTGCGAGTGTTTGGCCAGATGACATCGATATTCCCTACTACAAGCCAAGTTTATGTGCTGCAAACCTGTATGTACAATTCCAAGGGTATGTCCATTTAATGGTTACACATTATACACTGTCTGTCTGGGGTGCTTCCCCCTGTGTACTGCATGTATATCTGGCCCGACAGTCATGCCATGTCCATCTTTCAGATGGTGACACACATTACTTCCAAACATTTACAATGGCTTACTGCTAGAATGTGTTATACTGGGAAGCATTGTGTTTGGCACTGCAGTTGTAAGGACTTGACCCTGTCATTGGCAGTAATGGGCAATGGCCACCATGACAAACCTCACCATGCATACCTACTGACCACTCTCACACAATACAACATGCGCCAACCTAACACATGCAGACCTGCATATTGTACACGTGCTACAATCTATCCTGCTACCTTGGCCAGCTCAGGTAATCTGTGCTCCATTGGCATTATACCTACACATACATGTTACTACATTTCTACATATGATTGGGGGGTTGCACACCTGACTGTTACTACATTTCTACATAGGATTGGGGGGGGGCACACCTAACACTTGCACACATTTGTTATGACTGTACTGGTATGTCAGGTATTCCATTTCATTCTGTATTCTAACTTATCATGATGACTATAGGCATATCACTGTACTACAGGTCTTAGGTTTGATTTACATACATATCAGTTTGACTTCTTACCCTTCAGAACTAACATCCCACTGCCTGACCTTATGTAGTCTGTCTATGAAGGCCTGGGGGGAGGTTACCCATAGCCATCATTCAGAGGCCTTAGCATAACCTTTGTTTGCATTTATCTACCTGTCCTGCTGGCTGACACTGTTGTTGGGTATGTGAGCCATCCTGACTGGCATGTGTGTGTCATATAGACACACATGTGGCTCAGCACATTTCCTGCACTGGGTTTTGTCACCATGTGTAATACTGGCTACTGTGTTAACACCAGTATTTGTTACAGATCTCATGCTGCCACTATAGGTGTCTACTATCTGCTGGCATCCCATTCAGCCACCTAATTCCCTTGCATGCTCACATCCATACCATAGATACAAGTAACAACACATACTACTCCATTTGGCAAATGGTAAGAAGAGTGACTTATCTTGTGGCTGTGCCAGTATTGAAGATGGTTCTGCAGTGCTGCCTATGTTGGATGCACATAGTACACTCCCTATACATGGTTGAGCACAGGTAGTGTCATGTTTGGCATCCTTTTTACTGTATGTATGAGTCAGAGAAAGGTGTCATTCCCTAGATCCCTAATGAGTCAGTGTATGTGCTATGTGTTGCCTCTTTGCCAAGGCCAGGCATACTGGGCATGCCTCCTTCTGCCTACTGGGGCAGGCTCAGGTCTTTCCTCCTCCAAGTCACTCTGTGCCTGTGCAGGCCTTGGCAATAGTGGAGGACTGCGTGGCCCTGCCCCATGCAGTTCCTGCTGCAGCTGTTTCCACATTATCATATTTTGTAGCATGGCACATATGATGACAATTTGAGTAAATGTTGCTGGTGAGTACTGCAAGGCTCCACTGGACGTATCCAGGGACTGAAACCATAACTTGAGCATCCCAAACACACTCTATTATTATTCTGGTCTGTGCATGTACCTCATTATGGAGTTCTTGTTTGGGTGTGTGTGCATTTCTGATGGGTGTCATCAGCCACGGCTCCAGTGCATAACCAGCATCCCCCACTAGGTGACCCTAAGGAATCTTCCCAATGGCAAATCTCTCGTACAGCTGTGTCAGATGCTAGATGTGGGAATCATGATAGCTTCCAGGGCAGCCAGCACACACATTCATTATAATGCCCTGGGCATCACACATGACCTGGCAGTTGCTGGAGGGGGAAGCCATTGCGGTTGATGTAGACCCTACCCCACTCACAAGTGGTGCTTTGATGCATATGAGCATATAGTCTATAGCATCCACTACCTCAGGGTATTCTGCTATTTGGTGGAAGAGACGCATATTACTGGCCAACTCCTCATGGGTGTTGGGGAAATATACATGCTCACCGGCATGTGCTGACAGGGCATCCAGGAACTGGTGGTGTACCCTGGATGCTGATGCCTGTAAGATCCCCATGATATCTCCAGCTGGCCTTTGGATGATACCTATGGATAGTATTCTTAGGCCTACACATACCTCGGTATCCACTGAGATGGGTTCCCCTCTGTTAGGTGTGTGCATCTGGCATGGCCGGCACAGCTCAACAATTTGCTGTAGAAGATCCCTGTCCAGCTTATAGCACTCCACTATCTCCAGCTCATGTAGCCCCTGCTCTGTTACCCTGGGTCTGTACACTCTTCTCCGTCTCCTCACTGTGGGTTGGTCGACAGCACTCTCATCCGCACCACCCTCAGCCTCTTCCACATGTTGATGTATGATAGCTGCTGCAGCCCCTATTATTTTGTAGTTTTTGTTTGTTAAAACTTCCCTACTTGTATACACTGGTGATGTAGAGTATGTGGGAAAAACAAGAGGGAAAGATATTTGCATAGTTTATATTAGTGTCCTGAGCTGGGCTGGGCTGCTGCCTGTGTAATTGGCTGATTCTGATACATTTCACCTGCTAGCTATGCTAGTGCTCCTTGATTACCTTCCTACTGCTGTTTTCCCTTCCCATTGCCTTCCTATTTAAGCCTGGGGGGGGGGGCACACAAACACAGTGCTCAAATGTGCACAGAGCTGCTATTTCCTGGTTTACTTTTTTCCCTTTAAAACCCAGTGTGCAGTGTGCACACCTGCTTAGGCAATGCAAAGAGTGTTAGGCAGCCTCAGACACACCTCCTTGCATAGCTCTGCTAAGCTAAGGGCAAACCCGAGCCACAGGGCTCCAATCCACTTACAATATGCCTGACATCCCCCCCTATGATGTGAACTTACTCTTAGGCTTGAAGCAAGCTATTCCTGCACTTACACTGTTGGGTGCTGACTAGCATTGAGGGGAAATCTGGGATTCGGTATAATTTCCCACATTTGCATAGGATTGCCTGCTAATGCATAGTTACAGGTCTCACACTGAGCCTCCCCCCTTAGCAACCACTATTCACTGGCCATGTTGTCTTCTGCATGCCCATGAGTATAATGGCAAAATAGTGGATTTGGTTAAAATGCTTATTTCAGGTTATTTTTTATATCTTCGGCCCGATCCTGTTTGCGTGCCGCTGCCCTACGCTTAAACAGCCGAAATCGGATAAAAAAAAAATAAAAATTATTTTTACATTTTTTTAAATGTTTTCTATGCCAATGGCCATTGGCATGATTTACATGTTATATACACCCTTTATTTGGAGCTGTCATGGCTCTGTTTTGTAGTTTGTAGAAATTTACTCGGTTACTAACCGAGTACATTTCTGCAGATTACACTAGTCTGGCATGGCTGGCTGTCAGCTTCCTGGATCACAAATTCACCTCATTTGCATGGTTTTCACCTGCAAATGGGGTAATTTGCATACAGGAGCTGCATCCATGCAGGAATAGTGCAGGAGCTCTCGTGCACGTCCCTGCAGCTTATTCCTTGATCGCTCGGTGGACATATTACCTCCTGGAGCTCCTGCACTGTTCCTGAAAACTGTAGGGCTTGCTGAATCTGGAGGAATGTGTATGCCATTTACCCCTGAAATAATAAACAACCATCTCAACTAGAAATAAGTAATACAGGTTAAAAAATACAAAGGTAAAGATTTCTGTTGACTGTGTGTGTGACTACTTAAACATTTTAATATTCCAATTTCCTACAAATTATATAAATGAAGGTGTCAGAACAGTAGTCAAATGGTAGTCAACAAAGTCTCACTTTTACAAAAATGCATAGAATGTGTTTATTCATCCTGCTTCCTCTTGTTTCACATATTATACAATTATTCTTAGCTTACTATATGCTATCTCTAACAGTTCCAGTATTTATGCATGCAGTTTTTATACTTTAATACTTAAGGACAAATCAGGATGATTTTGGAGATTGATGTAGTTTTTCACATCATCAACTTATGCCCCAGGATTCAATAAAGTCTGTGTAGGTTTTGTGCAGAGCCTATATGGAGAATAGTCCAGAAAACCACCAACTTTACAAGGAACAGTATGATGCAGATATCATTTCCATGTAAGATTGATGGCCATGAAAGCAGATTGTAGGACAGTATGGCAATTGCTTTTCCCTTACTTCAGTTTTCTTCATTAAAATGTGATTAGGACACTGCCATAGATTGTTTTTCCTCATTTCAAATATGTCTCCATTTTTTTTTTTTGAGGCCAGTGTTTGCGCAATGCACTGATTAGCACAAACATCTTTGGCTGTGGTCATCTTGTTTATACAAAGTGCAGCAGTGCAGAAACTGGAGGAATTGACCACCCAAGTTACAAACAAGACCTAGACAGCCACAAACATGAACTGGTTGCATTCAATTAATACTATTTGTCATCCTGCAAACATGGTAAGCACTGTTGTGCTGCAATTTACAGCGAGAACTTTACAATGAATACTATGATAGGAGATACCATGTCACTAATCTTGTGGCAGCAGGTGTTAAGTTTAGGTGTGGAGTGCAGATGGTCTGGGGTTCTAGTACAGGGTATGCAAATGTTGTTTTATTGTTGTGACATTGCAGATTATAGCAATGAAGTGCAACATACACAACTGTTTTCTCAACCATCTTGTGGCAACAGCTGTAAGTGCAGGACAACCGTAGTCATGCGGTCCATTTCACTAGCACATTTACACCAGTGCCTGTATAACAAATAACCTTAAAATTTAATTGCTTGCCACTGCTGAGCATCACTTACCATTGTGGGGTTGTGAAGACTGCGTGAAATGAATGTGCATGCTTGTGTAAGTATCAAAATACTGGCAAGCCTTGGCATTGGAGAAATAACTGTAGGATAGCACATCTGCTGAGTAGAGACACACACACACACACACACACACACACACACACCCACACACCCACACACCCACACACCCACACACACACACGCACACCAAGTTGCATGCAGTGAGAACAGAACATCTACCTACCTAAGTGCACTAACTACAGAACACAGTACTCTACAAAAGTACCCCAGTGCAAGTCTGACATTTAAATCACTGCAGGTCAACTTATATTAGATGACATTAGCAGTGCATGTAGGAGAGAAACAGTTGGGAGGTTTGCCTGACATGGATCTGTAGGCAGGTGCAAGTATCAAAATACTGTCAATTTATGGGATTGGGGCAGTAACTTAAGGATACATACTTGCTCTTCTGGCTAGACACACACACACACACACACACACACACACACACACACACACACACACACACACACACACACACACACACACACACACACACACACACACACACACAGTTGACTGCAGTGAGAACAGAATCCCTGCCTAAGTACACAGACTACAGAACTTGTACTTTATGCAAGCACCACGGCACAAGTCTGACATTTACATGGATGTAATGTGAACTTATAGTAGATAACATCAGCAGGCCATATGGGAGACAACAGGTTGGGAGAGCTGCATAGGCACATAGATTCATATGTTCACATGAGACCAGTAGCCTAACAGCCCTATGGTGTATAAAAACACAAGTTCCTTTATTGATCATAATGGATTTATGAGTTTAGAAGAGCAAGGTTGTCAGCACCACTGACTGGCCCTGTCCATGAGGGAACACACAACATTATAAATTACACATTGTATTGTGGCTGATACATGTGTGCAAAAGAATACTGAGACCCCAGAGTTGTACTGCTTGGGGGAGGGGGGCAACACATGTATGTATTGTGACTATATGAAATATACTTAGAAGTTGCCCTCAACTGGCAATGTTTCCACATACATTTTTATGTGATACAAAGGAAATGGATAATAAACATCAATAAGAAATCATCATATATACAGTTCCATAGCACAGTGAGCAAAAGATTTGCACAATGATTAATAAAGTGTACACGCATGTGAGTTATACCTGTTTGCTCGTATCTAAGAAGTGCACAAATGTCAGCGGCATTGCTAACATTTGACAAGCAGACTGCAGCTGTGGCAAGCAATTGCATGTATAGGCAGTTGTATATGTGCTTTTCACAAAAAGATAAAGCCATGCCAGTCCAGATAGCAGAAATACATGTACAGGACTACAGTACTCTGTATACCTGCACTCATACATTTGATGATAAATGTGATGCATCAGTAAAGTACTACTGTATGGAATATGATATATTCAAACCCAGGAACCTGTGTACGGCAGTTCTATACTTACACCTGTTGCCACAAGAATGTTGATGAAACAGTTGTCTATGTTGCACTTCATTGCTATAATCTGCAATGTCACAGCAGTAAAATAAAGGTTGCACCCTCTGTACTAGAACCTAGTATCATCTGTACTCCAGGCTGGATTTTCCCAATGGCCAAGGACATTCAATGTATGTATCCAGTTTCTATTTTGGGCTGTCTTCTTCCTAGGTGGTCTACCATGCTTCACACAAACCAGATAAACACTGCAAACCTGAAATTTATTAATTGTTGTGGTCTCCCCTCTCTCTGGAGGTGACAGTCCAAATTCAGCAAAATTTGTGCATATATGTTCATGTTTTCTTCTTGAAGAAATGGATAGTTATGGTTCTTTCCTACATCTTTCCTGCACATTCCTTCCCTCTTTTCACCTTATTTTTCCCCTGCTTGCTCCCCATTTCATCACTTTTCTTATTTTCTGCTTGTTCCCCATTTCACCACTTTCCTGTCTTCCTCATTTGTTTTTCTTTAATGAATTATTGCATGGTGGTGTGCACCATACACCAACGCAAAACAATGGTAAATAGCAGCAATATAATTAGATATATTTAAACTATCAAACACACTTGTAAAATTATTACTTCCACCCATATTTGAACCCAGTACCATCTGCCTCCAGCAACAATATATCAACACTTAATGCCACTGAGTCAGTTAGCTAACATATCTATTTAATACAGTCAATAGTAAGTGACACAGTTTAGGAAATATTTCCCTTTGTACTCCCCAATGCTTGATCCCCATATCATTAACATTGTATCTTCTTCATTATAGTTGTATGAAGCAGCATTGCAAGATACCCTGTAATATTTTATAAAGCATTATTGCACAATACTTATTTAGTTTTGTACAACATCAGTATCAAGAAGCAATGCTACTACCAAAATACTTTAATATATTGCCTATAGCTATACCATTTACCCCAAAAAGGAACTTATCACTGCATATCAGGCGTATTAATTCCTGCAGCCAGAGATTCAGTTAAGTAACAGGTGTATACAACAGCAGTTAAGTCTGCCATTTGCTATACAGACTCTAAAATACACCTGCTAATCAACTGAGTCTATAGCACCACCTATTAATGCAGGGATAGATGTCATTTTTTGTTCAGATGGTACTTGGTTAGAATCCAGGTGTATGTAAAAGTTTCAAATAATTTTACATATAAATCCAAATTCTGTAGTGTGATAGTTGGTATGGAGTCTCTAAAATATGGCTATATGGCACTGGTTTCCTATACAACTATATAATACTTATAACCAGTTTTGCCATAGCTGCTCATTAGTGCACAATGTGCACCATCACACAATTATTCTTTAAAGAAAAGAAATGGGAATGACAGGAAAGTGGTGAAATGGGGAGCAAGTATAGGAAGAACAAAGTGAAAGGCAGGCAGGAATGTGCAGGAAGGATGTAGGAAAGAACCATAGCTATCCATTTCTTCAAGAATAAAACATGAACATATATATGCAAATGTTGCTGAATTTGGACTGTCACCTCCAGACAGAGGCGTGACCACAACACAATCTGTTGTATAAGGAATTGGACCAAATTATGTGTGTCATGAATACATGTGTGAACTGGAGAGCTATGTATGAGGCATTTTTTTTTTGAGAGAGAGAGGAATGTTGGGGAAGGGCTGTAAGAATGTCTGGGTGAGGTACATTGGGCAGGTGAGGAAACAATTGCAGACAGACAAGACAAAAAAGACAAGAGACAGGGATGTGTAGGACACATAAGGTGGGTGAACGCAATGGTTGGGGTGAGGGTGGGGACATCGTGAACCCATAGACTTCAAGTTGGGTGACAGTGAAAATTGAGTCATCGCCCGCTGGACTGTCATCATTGTCACCTCACTGCACTAATGGCTGCAGTGTCTGATGTCTGTGCATCCTTGTGTTATTTAATACAAAAATGGAGAGCAGTGTCTCCATCTGGCATAGGCATGCACCAACTGTGTGGTGTGCAATCCTATGTACCAACCCTGGCGGTTCACCATGGGTGATAATCTCACAACCTTTGCTGCTGCTCCCAGAGGGAAGCACTGGACTATCCTGTGGTGCAGGACTATGTGAGGGGCCGGGTAGTGCAGGGGTGGCAGAAGGGGTGTTACCAGGTTGTGCAGCAGATGTGCAGTGCAGTAGTGCTGTAGTTGGTGGAGTGGGTGCAAGAGGATTCTGTGGGACAGGCCTACCCTGCTGTGCTATGGGGAAAAAAGTGAAAACAAGAGAGAGAAAAGGGTTGGAGTGAGAGAAAGAAGGAAGAACATTAGTAACTTCATATGTGACATACAGAGCATTGGTACAATACTTGACTCCATTCTATTACCTTTGCTTTTAACAGCACCAACTCCTATTAAATACCGTTGTTTACTACCCAGCTTCTAACAGATGCACAGTATACTACACATTGCAGTAAGTAATCTTTGATAATTGCATACATTGTACATATGCATGTTTCAAGTATATAGATTACAGTTTACAGCAAGCCAGTGGTGACGCTGCTTTAGAGCTTTGACACTGCATTGCAGTATCGATGAAAACTTAACAGTATTGTATATTTGAGAAGTGTGGATACTGAAGGCACAACCTATGACTACGCTGCAATACTGAACTGTTGTTTTGGCCTCCAGAGGAATACATGCACACTTTCTTATTACAGTTGAGAAATGAATGCTCAGTTTGATACAACTGTTTAATTAACCAATAAATGCATTGTAACTTTTAATATTAAAATAACCCTACTGTTGGGATGCATGCCTACCACATGAGTAGCATCTGCGCCAATCTAGTGGCATGGCTTCACACATTTGGTTTTTGGTCTGTGATGGCTGTGGAAAAAAACAGAACAGAATACCATTAAGCATGCTAGTCCTGACTATATCCAGTTTTAACTCTTTCAAGTAGTCTCTGTAAGTGATACTTACGTATTTGTGGGGTGCCCCCAGTTATACATTCCTCAATCCAAAGGCCGAGGGTATCTCTCTTCCTCATCCTGAGGTATCTGTAGTGATTCCTACATTGTTCACCAGTGTGAGGGATACCGGTAGCATTGGTCAGAGCTTGGGCCAGACTATTATTACATGCGTCTGCCTTGTAATCTGAGCCGCAATAGTTTCTCTCCAAAAGCATGAGCCTATGTTCATTCACTAGCAGTCCAACAAACACTTTGGACTCCTAGACACCCCATCTTTGAGCACAGAATCTCAAAAATGCTCCAGGAACACATGCTATGCCTATCACAGATCAAGACCAATGTAGAATGATGTTTTCCTACCAGTTGCTGGTATTTTACTTACCAGGATTGCACACATTCAGGTTTTGCCACATTTGAAAGTGTTGTGCATTGCTTACCATCATGCAAACACGTTGCATGATACTGCAGACTGCTGGTTAAATATGTTTGTGAGATGGCCAATAATATTAACGCAGCTACTGTATGCATGTGGCTGTCTGGGTCCTGTCTGCTACCTGGGTAGCCCATTCATCTAGTTTGTGCACTGCCAATCTATGTGCAAATGAAATGTGCATAGCCAAAGCCATTTGTGCTAAGTGGCAGTGGCCCTCCAAAAAAGAAAAACTATATAAAAAATGGAGAATTAGTTAGAATGCAGGAAAGCAATCTATGACATGCTCAGTAGAAAATGTTGGTATACATGAGATATGACTGCATTGATCTGGATACCAACTCTCACTGCAATGCACCATCAGAAAACAGGAGGGAGGACTTATCCATCTTTGCCCCACACACAGCTTTGCAGAAAATACATAATGTAATTCCTCACACAACCAAGTGCAGCTGACAGTACACTGATACCAACGCATGACCTGTTATTTGTAAATGTATTCTATTTAATATATTAGGATGTAGTGCACTTACTGATGACACATGCTACTATTATTATTCCTTGCAAATATACAACTGTGTCCTACCATTCTGTGTTTCTTGGCCACTTATAAGTCATCTGACCAGTACTCAGAGACATGCATTGTCTAAGCTAGTCTATATCATTTACCTTAAAATGTGTGACAATATTGAATGGGAGCACTATGATATGCAGTTGCCATCAAATTAATGGAAGGTTGGATGGCACAAACAAGCAAGCATAGACTGCTGTTTTGAGGGTGGGTAGCAAAGGTGGGTTCCTATCATGGCACATGTAAGGGTATAATGTTCTTTCAAGGGGGGGTGGACCCAGGCTGATCTATTGTTATAGCACAAACAAGGATATGTTGCTCTTGTTACTGTCCTTGTTTTGCATCCTGCTGGTTTGATCTTGTGAGGGTGGTGAAGCTGGAAACTGCTATGTGATTCATTACTTTCAAAATTCTCTGTTATGATTTCCCATTACAAATGTATGGTGCTAAACTGAGGGCATGCAGTGATCATCATTACTTTGGGGAGGTATCAGTGTGTGAATCTTTGAGGCCTAAGGCCTAATATTTGCTAATGGACACATGCAAGTCAAATAATTCTCTGCTGTCACATGTGACATTAATTTCTTTACAAATCTCCCACCTTGTAGTGGCTTACTCTACCAAGTGGTGAACAAAAGGACATGTAATATTATTGTAAAATACAGAACATGTTTAATACTTACCTTGTAAATGCAGCAGTGGCCACATTGTTAGTTCAGGGCTGACAGTACACAGCCAATATATACAGAAGTAAAGCAGTGGTTCTGAGTTTAGGCTGGCAGAGGTCACAGGGTTCCTGCATTGTGTCCTTATCCACCCTGTAACACTTTACAATGTCCATGTCATGTATGATGTGATAAGCATAGCTCTCAACCTTCCATCTCCAAAATGAGGAACACTAGCCGTCATAATGTGGAACAAATGGCCAAAATGTGGAACACATACTAATGGCTTACTAACAACTTCAACTAGGAAAGTCATAGGATGGTTAAAATATGCTGGTTTTACTTATAAAGAAGATATTTTAATGAAGTAATATAATTAATTTCTATTTACAATGGATTTCACTTAAAAAATTCCTAAGACTGAATGTGTGACAGAGACTTTCAATGTGGAACTTTGAGGAACTTCGAGGAACATGAACTTTTTAAGACCCCAAATGAGGTACGTTCCTCGTAATGAGGTACACTTGAGAGGTATGAGTTAAATCTGGCCTGAAAACTCTTCTCTGTCTCAGTCTTGGCCTATTGGCAGCAGTAGCACCAGTGCCTACAGCTTGTAACACATACAAATGGAGTTAAGCAGCAGCAGCTCCTAACATTCTGGCTGTGTAGACTTTCTGTGTCTGTACTCCACTCCTTTTTAAATCCACAGGAAAAAACACCATGGAGTCTACATGGTTGATTTATAACTTGTTGAATAGCTTCACCAGATTGGTTGATTACCATGCAGTACAGCTGCTTATGATGTAATTAACATATCTGAAACACAGCCTAGACAGATGAAATCTGTTAATAATCTACTCCAGTAGCTAGCCAAACCAATGCTGAAGATACTTGCTACATGTTCAGAAAAGCAAAATATTTCCAAAGCTATCTTTATGGAGGATCATTGAACTCCAGCAGGTATGCTGTTATTTTGTTACCTACATAATGCATATGCTTGAATATATTAATGAATAATGTGAAGCAAAGCCTTTGACACTATCATCTGTATGCATTAGTTAAAAGTGTGCAGATGACATGGCCATGTTTGTCAAGCCATTTCAGATGTACAAATGACTGACAATACATGAAAATGGTAAGCTGTGTGATACATATGTACAATATTTCAAGAACAGGTCCTTTGAATGCACGTTTAGCATTTTAAATGTTTTATTAGCAAAATACTTCATGTGCCTGTTTGTTTGTGGGTTGGGAAGAAAAGAGAAGTTACTGTTATGTCACAAACTAGAATGGACTGTTCCTTTGGCGGAGGGACACAGTTGAGTTGCTGCTATGGCACATACAAGGATATGTTGCTCTTGCTGCTCTCCTTAATTTGCATCCTGTCTGTTGTCAGTATTGCATATCCATAGTATGTTTTACGTTTTTTTCCAGTGGGTTCTACTGACTGCCTACCTTAATTGTTTTATCTGGTAGCAGTTAAATTTTAGTTATATTAGATACTCGTGTATTATCATTCTGTTGTCTTTTAGGACTGAAAATGTCAGAGTTCCAGACCCCACTTCAGTGAGGCTGAGAATACAATCATTGTTTATATGCTCTATCAACATGGGGCTTTTCTTCTTTAAAGGTGTCATCCCAGTATGCCAGACAGGCTGAGACTATGTCAGCACTGCAAACAGAAATACCTGTTAAATATAATGATGTTGCCCTTACCTCTTGCTTAACTTATTTCTGGACTGCCAGGAATCCAGAAATGCATGCCTCCTGCACATGGTAAGCCAAATTAAGTTATTTCAGTACTGCAGATCAATTATTAGAAATATAATGTGTCATTTTAGGCTTGTTGTGTTTATTGCTGTACTGTCTGTAAAAGTGGTAGCACTGTTAGTTATTTAGCATATATTGCACCATAGTAGTGCAGGTTTTAATGTATGCCTGTGTTTCTCCCTTTTTATCACAGGTGATCATAGCAGTAGGAGTATGGGCCTTCTGCCACCTAATGTCAGTGTCCTATATCAGACACTGATGATGATGGTGGTGAAACTGAGTCACAGTTGGAGGGTGTGGAGGTTGATTCTGACACAGAGGTTGACATCCAGCCACCCCCCTGCACTTTGATTGCAGAAGTGCACAGCTAAGGACCCATCTGAGTTGGGGATTAGTGGAAAAATGCTCAGTCTTGGCCTTTTTCTTTGTTTAATTGTTTAAAATCATTTAACTTTACTTGTATTCCTGCATTGTGTTTGGCATGGTTGCACTCAGTTTACCAGAGCTGCTCAGGGCTTGCACTGCTGCCCTGTGAGCAACTCAGCTGTGCATTGTAAAACACTGATACATTTTTCTACTCGCATAGCCCTCCAAAGACAAGACACTATTTGTTAGTCTTAAAGCAAATCCTGGTCTATCTAGTGCACTCCCCACTAGTTACTGCAGTATAGACCTTCCATAATGGACACTTTCCCACCATTTCTCTTGGAAGCCTGATTGACATGGGCATCAGGAGGCAATGAAACAACTGCCTCATATATACTGACAACCAGTTACTGCTAAAACAAACTAATACAGCATGTAAGAGCTGCATCTATACTATGAATTTGGAATAAATTCTGTCACATAACAACAAACCAAATATCAAACATGTCAGCACACACAAACTTCACCTCTTGCACATAACAAGCTTACAACACATAAACCCTCATATAAATAGGTACTTGCTACAAGCCTACCTAAAGATCAGAGACCTCCCAAGTGCAAACCTATTGCACACACTGCAAACCCAGCAAAACCCACATAATACACATAACATTGTCTCAGCCAATAAACCTCTAGGGCAAGGCACCTCAAAACCAAATGTCTTGGTCATAAGTGACTCCATAGTGTGACACACAGATGTTCCCTTCATCAGGCTGAACAAAAGGAAGGTCACAGTCAGCTGCCAGTCAGGTGCAAGGGTCTGTCAGATCATGCACGGACTCGAGTCTCTCAACAAGTTATGACACTGGCATAGTCCATATTACAGTGAATGACTGGAAATGTACCTCACTATACTATATGAAGACAAACATGACTGGCCTCTCAGATTACCTGTCTCAGTCAGGTATGTCCCTAGCCCTAAACACCATTCCACCTTTACCCAGGATGATGCCTCAGTATAGACAAAACATGATTTATTTCAACAATTGGCTTAACTTCTGTTGTCAATCCAGGGGGATCCAGTATGTGTCAGCCTGGGAAGATATGGTCGACAAATCATGCTGCATTGCCAAAGATGGTCTTCACCTGTCACCTCTTGACTTTCGTTTACTGTCAAAGGTACTTGCCACTTCCATATTAGCTTTCTTAGACAATGTCAGAACAACTAAATTCCCAAAGTAAAAAACTCCACTCGCTGGAAGCAGTATTTACCTTGGAAGATGCCCATGTCTGTGCAGCCACAGAAATCTGGTTCAAGGTCACAGAGACCCCCCCCCCCCAGCCATGTAAGGCTACAATGTCTTCCACACGTTCAGACATCAAAACAAGCATGAAAGAACCAAAGACAGAGGTGCATACATCTTCATTAAATACAAATACACATTAATACTGATCAAATAGTTTGAGTCCATAGTGCTACTTCAAGTCCAACTAACTGTAGGTAAAATCCCCTTCCATATTATTGTTAGATACAGGTCCTCCACCATGAACCATGAGAAGCACTCTCCCTATGTGGATCTACTTGAGTCATTCACTTTAGAGCCGACCACCTTAGTCATGTGTGAGTTCAACTATCCTTCTACCACTTGGGAGATATACATGAGCACAAACACACTCACCCTGATGTTCCTGGACTTTGTTAATACACATGGTCTGTAACCAATAGTCTGTACCTCCACAAGGGGCTCAAATGTCCTAGACTTAGTTCTTACCAACATAAGGATTCTCTGAACTAACCCCATTGTATTACCATCCTTGGACAGGTTGTATCAGAATTAAGTCTCATTTGAATTAATTATCATACCTGACATCCCATCAAGAGCAGAAAGGATGAAATATTTCTGCAATGCAAACTATAGCCTACTAAGCAATGCCATAAATAGTTGCAAACCCCATGCTACCACTGTCAACAATGACTGCTATAAAGAGGTGTACACAAATTGCCTGTATAAATACCTAAACAAATGTATAGAGTCAGTTGAACCTAAATGGATCAAACAAGGTCCTCACAGAAAAACAAGCCACCCTGGTAAGCATCAAAAATAAATAGGTTATACAACAAGTGGAAGAAAGTAATGTCTAAGAACAAGAGGGAACTGACTCAGCAGAGAAAGGGCACCCTCCACTGCTTGAATAAATAAATTAGCTATTTTGTACAGTTCTCTAAAGTTAAGTATAAAGCTAAGTTTACATCCCTAGCTAAAGATCAGGAGGCATTCTTTAGCTACATTAGAAATCTAAAAGTGAAGGGCCAGCTTTATGCCGATCTAGTAATGGATGGTACCTTTCATACTGACTCTGAGGACACCACCAACCTACTAGCAGACAGATTTGGAGCAAACTTCACCCCCCTGTCCCCACCAGAGATACCCCAAAGCATACCTGTCACCAGTCCTCTACCTAGTATCTCCAAAGAGCTGGCCATAACCGCACTCTCCATGTTCAAAAACACAGCCTCTATGGGACCAGTACCATTCTACTCTGCCTACTAAATGGTCTTAAACAGAACCTAGTGGAAGCAATTGGCACTCTCTTCAACCACAGTGTAAGTACTGGCTTTGTCCTAGCAGAATGGAACACAGCAACATTAATTCCCTTGCACAAAAGGGGTCCGTCAACCGACCATGGGAACTATAGACCCATAAGCCTAACCTGCCTTATCTGACATACGATGGAGAGAATAATCATGAATCTGGTCAACAAAGACAGACGTGAGTTTCAAACTCTTGACCTGACACAGTCTGGCTTTGTTAAGGGTAGATCATGCTTAGTAAATCTGGTGGACCTCTTTGGGAGTGTCATCAATGCCCTGGACAGAGGTAAAACACTATATACAGCCTAGTTTGACTTAGATAAGGCTTTTGACACAATCCTCCAACACAAGCATCATTGAGAGACTCACACAGCTGGGAATTAATCCTTATTCCTCCAACCCTGGCATCATTGAGAGACACACACAGCTGGGAATTAATCCTTATGTCACTAGATGGGTAGCCAACTGGATCACCAACAGAACACACACAGTCAAAGTTGGGGATCCCACCTCTAGCAGCAGACAAGTTACCATTGGTGTACCAGAAAGACCTCTGCTGGGCCCCCTACTGTTTGGAATATAACAAAAGAGATGACCTCTGGCTTACCATGTCACCAATGACTACAAACTGGGTGCAATCATTGAGTCCCCTAACAATAATGACATACTACAAAAATGCCTTACACAGACAGATGATTGATGCCAAAGCCATGGAGTCAAAATGAATGCAAAACAGTGCATTATCACCCCATTTGGCAAAGGAGAAGTCCCTGCACATTACAATATTAACAGTATCCCCTTAGCTAAATCCCTGTGGTATGAGATTTGGGAACACAGTTTGACAGCATTGTTAACTTTGATCACTATTTGTTCTCAGTAGTAAGGAATGCCTTCTATGTTGCACATCTCATAAGTAAGGGCAGCACATCCAGAGCTAAGGATGTTACAACTCACCTGTACTCATCCGACCACTAATAGAGTACAATGCTCCCTTTTGTATGTAACTCACCAGACACCTGCAGCAGCTGGAGAGACCTCAGACATTTCTCACCAAGACAATTCAGGGCCTGCAACACATAACATCCGTGGACAGACTGAAGTCCCTGTCACTACTCTGTATCTTATAGACTGCTGAGAGGTGGCCTGTACCTGGCTGAGAGAGCAGTGTCAGACCCTGGACTAATAGAAATGCTGTACATCCACAAGTCACATGAGACAAGATTCACTCTCTCTAGGGAACTTAACCTAGACTGTGACATTAACAAGGCATACTGGAGAGATAGATATGTCTCCCAGAGATTGCCACTCCTCTGGAAGAAAAAATCCTAATTTACATAAAACACAGCTCCTCAATGACCTTATTTAAGCAAAATGTAGCCAACTGGATGGGAGACAGTACATTTCCTCTGCATGTGTCACCCATGTCCCTCTTGGATAGGGGCAGTCAGTGATGATCATACACTTCCACTGCAAATATAGATCATACAAGTTGATCATTAAGGGAACAATGCTATAACATGGCTAGGCTTATAAAGGCCAAAGGACCAATAGCCTAGTAACTGCCTATAAACCTAAGGTGATGTCTGCCAGGGCTCCAGCCCAGTGTCTGATCCTGCCCTGGTGGGATGCTTGCATAGGCAATAAGAGGATATAGCTGATTACATCAGTTTTGTCTGTTGAGCATATGGTGGTACATCAGCATTGTCTGTTGAGCATATCATGATAACAGTGTCCCACATTCTGGTCTAAAAGGATCTCTGTAATGTTAAGTAACAGCTCTCACACACACACACACTCCACCCACACACACACACACACACACACACACACACACACACACACACACACACACACACACACACACACACACACAGTTGACTGCAATGAAAACAGAGAATTCCTACCTATATAAGTACACAGACTGCAGAACACAGTACTATACACAGATGCCATGGCACAAGTCTGGCTTTTACATGTCTGCAGGTCAACTTAAAGTGGATAATATCAGCATGCCCTGTGGGAGCCAAGAGTTTGGGAGGGCTGCATGAAATGGATGTGTAGACTTGTGCAAGTATAAAAAGACTAGCAAGCCATGCCATTAGAGAAGTAACTGTAGGATAGCAAGTTGACTCTGTTGAGTAGAGATGCCTACTTACACAGTTGACTGTAGTGAGAACAGAAATCTGATCTATGTATACAGAGAACACAGCACAGTAATCTAAACAAGAATCATTTGTACAAGTCTGATTTTTACATGTCTGCAGGACAACTAATACTGGATGACATCGGCAGTGCATTTTGGAGAGAAGAAGGTGGGAACCTAGCCTGAAATGGATATGTAGGCAGGTGCAGGTATCAAAATACTGGCAAGTCATGTCATTGGAGAAGCAACTTTAGCATAGCATGTTGACTCTGCTGAGTATAGACACACACATCCGGCTGACTACAGTGAGAACAAAACCCCTTCCTATCTAAGTAGACAGACTTTAGAGCACAGTAGTCTGTGCAAGTGTCACAGGACAAGTCTGACTTTTACATGATGGTAGGTCAACTTATAGTGGATGACATCAGCAGTGAATGTTGGAGAGAGGAAGGTGGGAGGCCTGCCTGAAATGGCTGTGTAGGAAGGTGCAAGTATCAAAATACTATCAATTTATGGGATTGGGGTGGTAACTGAAGGATACACACTTGCTCTTCTGGCTGGACACACACACACACACACACACACACACACACACACACACACACACACACACACACACACACACACACACACACACACACACACACACACACACACACACACACACACACACACACACACACACACTTGACTATAGCGAGAACAGAACCCCTATCTATCTAAGTATACAGACTACAGAACACAGTACTTTACACAAGTGCCATGCCACAAGTCTGACTTTAATATGGCTGCAGGCTAACTTATGGTAGATGACATCAGTAGGCCATGTGGCAGACAACAGGTTGGGAGGCCTGCATAGGAACATAGATACATAGTTTCATATGAGGCCAGAAGCCTAAGTGTAGAGTGAGTCCTAAGGGTGTAGATGCCTAGCTATGTAAAAACACAAGTACCCTTATTGAGCGTAATTGGATGTTTGGGTTTAGCAATGCAAAGTTGTCAGCACCAATGACTAGCCCTGTCCATAAGGGAGCATACACCATTATATATTACACTTTGCAGTGTGGTTGATATATCTGTGTATAAAATATGGAGCCTCCAGTATTGCACTGGATGTGGAGGGGGGGGTGACACAGGTAGTATTGTGAATATATGACATATAATTAGAATGTGCCCTAAATTTGTAATGTTTCCACATGTAGTTTTATATCATTTAGAGGAAATGGACAATAAACACTAATAAGAAAGCATTATATATATATATATATATATATATATATATGTGTGTGTGTGTGTGTGTGTGTGTGTGTGTGTGTGTGTGTGTGTGTAAGTGTGTGTCTGTGTGTGTAGTTCCATAGCACAGTGAGTAGCAGATTTGTGCAATGATAAAGAAAGTGTACATACATGCAAGTTATGCCTGTTTGCACATTGGTAAGCATTGTGCAAACACAAGACACATTGCTAATGTCAGTAAAATAATAATATATGGCATATAATATAGTCAAGCCCAGGACCATGTGTATGCCAGTCCTAGACTTACACCTTTTGCCACAAGAATTTTGAGGGAATAGCTGTCTATGTTGCACTTCATTACTATAAACTTCATTGTCACAGCAGTAAAACAAAGGTTTCACACTCTGTAATAAAACCCAGTACCATCTGTACACCATGTCAAGTTTTCCCAATGTCCAAGGGCATTAATTGAATGTATCTGGTTACTTTGTTGGCCATCTGCTTCACAGGTGGTCCACTACATTTTGTGCAAACCTGATAAAAACAGCCCTTACCCACTTACTCTATTTGTGTTATGTGGCACATCACACAAAAAGAGCAATAAAAAGGAGAGGAATAGGAATGAAAACCTTAAAAATAGACACATATTAACAAAATAATTGTTTACTGTCACATGTTAAGGTACTTTTTGTGCAAATCCACCACTATCTACTTCATTACTGCACAAAGTTAAGATATATAGATAGATTACAGATAAATAATACTATTGCGGAATACATTCTAAGTTCAGCATTTATTGTGCAAATGCAGAAGTTGAGACAATTTTATTTCAAGGCTAGAATTTCCTTGTGACGACTACCGTGGTATGGAAGCATGCAGGAAAAACAGAAAGTAAGCTACATGGATGCTTTATAGGTTATTGATTAGCTCCACCATAATGAAATCACCTGCTTATGCTGTAATTGGCAGCTGTGAAAAACATCTGCTGCATTAATGAATTTATAAACTCTGTTAGTGCTCATTATTGCACAATGCCCACCTACGTGATGCTGTGTGAACTGACCATGAGCACATTGGAGATGAAATAAGGTGAACACAAGGGAACTTATTACTTTTGTCCATGCCTGTGATATCATGCAAACATGTAGTTCTAAAAGTAGAGGGAAGGTTGTAGACCCTGCAGTAGAACCCATGACCTTCTATACTCTAGCCCTATACATACACATGCTGCAACTGGAATAGTCATATCACAAACATTGTGAAACCTGCAATTCATTCCTCCATTTCCTGTGGTTGCACTAACCACTGCATCGTGCAAACAAGGATGAAAATTAAAAAATACATTTTAATGTAATGTGGCTAGATACGATACATTTTAACAAACAATAAAGAGGATGACACAGAACTTGTGTATTGTGCACTGCTTACATGCACTTTTACACTTCACAGATCTACTTGCACACCTCTGTAAAAATAACCTGATACACAACCCTAATGTCATCATTCACTTTTGCCATGCATTCAATACGAACATGGTGGAAGTGCTTACTTGAAGTGAACATGCCTACATGGTTACAAGTTTTGGGGATTCAGCAATTCTAATGAGTTTTGACCTCACTTGCATCTTCATCATGTTGACAGCCCCGAATTTATATGGTTGGTAACTGTGTAGACAGGGGAAACTAAAGAGGAGCCCACTGTTGTACAGTCAAGGGAGGGTATTACTCAGGTGTATATATCTGCACAGAGGAATTCTGGTTTGGGATTCAATATTTCATTGGGTTTATTATTTTAGCTGTCTACATTAGTTACGATTATATTGTTAATTTTGGGGTGTAGATGTAAAGTGGCATTTATGTCATGGCACTTAATAAGGAATTGTTGCTATTTTTACTACAATTCTCTAGCATCCAACATATCTGGGAATGTCATAATGTGTATGGGTTTACATGTTAGGGTCTGTTCTGTACAAATGTATGGACAATTACTTGCTCTAATTTCTCTATAGACACCTTTGAATGGATGTATTTCGAAAACATTCACATACATGGCCAGCATGAGCATGGAATCTACATGGTTACTTTACAGCTTGTTGAATCAGTCCACCATGTTAATTTCCTTCATTAGCATACAGTTCAGCTCCTTATGCTGTAATTTGCATGCCATGAAAGTTTCTATGTTTGCATATGCAGAGTTTACTGAATCTAAAACTTTTCGCAGCCATCTGCGCCTTCCACTGTGACACACACATGGTAAAAAATATTGTGTAGGCTCTATTGAATCCCCCCAGTATGTTACCAGTGACATATAATTATTGTAGCTGTCATACCACCTGATCTAGCATACCTGTGCGAGTGACTGCATCTGCTTAGCTCAAGCACTCTAATATGGAAGAACGACAATTTATATTATTCTATATTAACATGATTTAGCACTGATTTCTTTGTAGCTCTTATTCAACTATGCATAGCTCTGTCAGTGACTGTAAACTTATGAACATGTAATAAATTAAATAAAATCGATACAATTTTTAATTTTACATAATTTATTGTATACTTTATAGCTCACTATACACAATAAAAGTATATCTCAGATGCTGCCCTGTGGGTCAGTCAAATCACTGTGAATGCTGCGTCTCTTGAAACTGCTTATAGCTTCTTTCTGTGACTAGTTCAAAATCACAAATAGTCTCTAAGGTAGTAACTTGGAAACCATTTTATGTGTTAACAGAATTTTTCCATACAATAAGCATTTTCCTTCTTCCCAACAACCCTGTACTCCATAAAACACATTGCTAACCTTATCCTTACACCAAAATATCCCAAGTACTAATAAGGAAAACAAAGTTTGCATTCCTGAATGGCTTCCACATTTACTATTGCTGTGTGATTAGTGCTGTTTCTTTGACCTAACAGTTTCCCTTTATTTTGGAATGATGGTGTGGGTCTGCAACTAACATGCAAGTATGCTAATAATGATTACTTAAACTTGCTTTGCTACATTTTCAATTTTATAATTTCTGTCATGAGTTCTACTTGATAGTACTAAAATTAATGTCCTGAATGTTAAGCTGCTGCTTAAATGCACATTTTCATATTGCAGTACTATTTGTAATTACTATTCATTAATAGTATACACCAATGTTTAGTCAAATGTTTTATTTAACACATCAACAAATCCCTTGCACATCTTGTCATCCATTTAAGGTAACAGGGAGAACAAAGCCTCTCCTCTGTCCTTCACTTCACAAGATGGGTTGCAAACTTCATACATCACAAGATGACTTGAAAGGTTCCTGCCAGAAACATTCTGCTGGTATTGGTTCCCATGCTCCAAGAGAAGTGCAAAATAAAAGACAGTGCAAAGCAATAATGAATTCAATGCAAGCAATATGCATCAAAGACTTGTTGATGTGGGTTTAGATACTTTGCAAAATATTTCTCTCCTTTTTGCTAGAAAGATGTTACTGATATCTTCAGAGCCCCTGCTATTTCTCTAAATTTACTCATATTGATTGCATCTTTGTCAAAGCTACTCACTGATCAAAATATAGAGTTAGTTTCTATATCAGTAATTTGCTCTTATTTTTCCTCCTGCTGTTTGTCCTACATTTAATTAATCCAGCACCTGTATTATATTGAGCTTTCCTGGCCATTAATAGGAACTAGTACTTACCTCCACTGCCAGGAGTTGTGAATATTATTGCCATGTTACATTTCCTCCCTATCACAAATTGTTCTCTGCAAGACAGGATTCTGTAAGAAGGTTAGCCACACTTAATTCTCCTACCCTACTCTTAATTCCCAACCCCCTTACATTAAATGTATACTTTTCAGGAGCTTCTATTCCTCCAAGATGCAATCAAAATACCTTCATACTAAACTATACTGTATTATTATCACTGTAGAAAAAACTATCCTCTTTTAACCAATCCACATCAAGTCCAGCGTACATTTCAAGCTAGCAAGTTCAACTCATCCTCCAGTCATACACTATATAACACCCATTTCCTCTGCTATCCCTGCCTTTTAGAACTACATCAAAGCAAATCAAAACCTACACCTTGCTCCAAAATTATATTTCAACCAATCATAACACAGCACTCCACATCTGGCATCTCTACTGCTTCTTCTGGTACATTACCAACCTGTACCACTTGCTCTCTGTCATATAGTACTCACTTTAAAATATATTGTCCTCTTACTTTGACACAGTACCAGCACAAATTCTCCTAACCCACTTCTTCCTTGCCAAGTACAAGTTTCATTGAACATAATCTCACACTATCATTCACATCAACTAATCACAGACCTACTACTTAATATCTCCACATCTCTTGTTGTGTCTTTCGGCTTTTCCCGATTAGGGGTCACCACAGCAGAACTCTGGTCCGCTAATGATAGGCAGTTGATTTTTATGTGCTGAGTTGCCGGCCCTAATGCACAACCTTCAACGAAGGTACGCCCATTCACGCATGTCTCCACAGAAGACACTCTAGCTGAGAATCGAACGGGACAAGGTCTTGCTGTGAGGCGACAACGCTACCGCAGCACCACCACCATGGATCTTTTAATATCTCCACATCTCTACAACATATATTTTACAGACCTAAAACAGTCTGTGTAATACAACAAAACCAAATGCAGTAAAACAAAATGGATGAGCTTCTTACCTTCAAGCCACTAATTTTATTTTTGTCTGCATTTGTTGACATAGACACTAATCTAGGTCAACATATCAGTCAATAAATAGTTCTGATAAGAACAGCTATGGTGCCCCTGACCCCCAGCAATAACAGTGATAATACTCCAGGCATCAAACTGTATCACGACAGCATTAGAAGGCTCCACAACAAAGTAGCACAATTGCACAGATAGATAAACAGCCTTAGCAGACATTGGTATTCTTACAAAAACTTGGCTTAAACAACATTTAAGGCTGAAGAACTACTGTCTCAGGGCTACAACATTCTTGACTGCACAGGACTCATAAATAAGCAGGGGTGACCATTATGTACCCCCAGTTAACTGAATCTGTTACTATATAGTAGAATATTACCACACTTGGGCAAACCAGAAATATTAATTTCACTCCTCAAGTTAGTCCCACATAATGGTGATTGCATTGTTGACTTTCACATCCTTCCAAATGGCAATACACACATTACTAAAGATATCAGCTATCCAAAAATATTACAGAAAAGATTTTTATTCTTTGAGACCTCAGCAAAAACTGGTCACATATGTATCTCACTTATTGATCTTCAAAAATGACCTCCTTGGCTTCATCTAGCTAATTAACACTCCCACCAAATACAACAAACCATCCAAGAAGGAAACAGTCTTAATACGGATACTTAACTTACACACCCAAAACATATCTCAATTTGAAATATTTTCCTGCTGTTTTGTGACCACAACCCACATTTGCTGTAAGATTCCTCAGTAAAACAGCTATTATATACTGCTAAAATCTCTGAAGAAATTTATTCAATTTTTTTGCAAATATTCATTTCTAGCTACATTATTCTCTGCAATAGGAAAAGACTCACAATAGAAGAAGCCACATACAAGTTAAATAGAATAATTATTGGTATGCTAAATCAACAAAGACTTATGCAAAGAAAGTTACATGTACCCCTGTCTTAGACTCCATGCAAACAATTAATGAGACCAAGAGCCAAAGCTTAACAAATATGGTAGGCTCTGCTGAGGTGCATCATCTCTGGGACATTTTACAAAATTCCTGAGGCTCTAAGACCAGTCTAAGTGCTTTTTCATTTATTTTCACTTATTTTATGCATGCATACCTGCCTATCATTTTTATATGTGCCTTACAGCTAATTTATCACACTTGCACTGTTTTAAAGCAATTTATTGATATATTGCATTTCATTACTGCTTAACTATATTTCATTGCTATTTAGTGCATTTCATTACTGTTTCTAGCAGCCATCTTGTATTAGTAGGAGCCTATCTTCTCTGCTAGTGAGAGTAGCAGGGCTGCCTGCAACTTGTCTGTTACAAGCTGATTGATGAAGAAAGCAGGGGTTAGCAGGATTGGCTAGATTTCTGTACTACTAGAATCTTCTATTTTTTTGTGGTATTTAAACCCCAAGTTTGAGCTGGTTTGGGTTTGTTTGTACATTGCACACTGCAGCTGCACTGTTTGTAACCCCTTGTGAGGTATTCCCACTACAAATCTTCCCTTAGTTGCACTTGTTTGATCACCTAGTAGTTCTCATCTTAGACCTTCCACCCTTTATTCTCCTTGGCCTCTCTCCCACAGATTCTGACAAATATGGATGGACAATTTCCTACCACTTTTCCTGTCAGTCTGGCTGATATGAGTATCCTGAGACAGTGTAGCAACTGTCTCATGTACATGGACAACCCTCTACTACTACCACCTAGGAACACAATTTGTGAGAGATGCAATTACATTAAGAACCTAGAGTCTATGCTCTCTCCCTCACAAGACAGAATATCTGGCATTGAGAAGGTTGCCAACACAAACACCACATCTCAAACACCACCCACACCTATACAACAAACATCCACATATGCAGAGGTCCTCAACAAAAACATACCTAAACAAACGAGACCTCTGAGGCAAAAACACATGAACTGCACAGCCCACCACACCACAGACCACACATAGTCAACACACCTGTGTCTCTCAGCCAGTAAGGCCTAACCATAAAGCTAACATATTAGTCATAGGAGACTCCATTGTAGACAGATCTGCCCCTCACCAGGCTGGATAAGGAGAAAGTCATGGTTAGTTGTTTGTCAGGTGCCAGAATCCACCATATCACACACGGACTCAAGTCTCTCAACAACAGGTACTGTTATGACTCTGTCATAGTCCATGTTGGCGTGAATGACTTGAAGCATACCTCCCTGGACTATACAAAGAGAAACATGATCGAGCTTGCTGAATATGTGTCCCAGGTAGTTATATCCCTAGCCTTAAGCAGAATTCTACCATCAGCCCAAATGATGCCTCAATACAAACAGAAAATGATTGACTTTAACAATTGGTTTGGTTTCTGGTGTCATTCAAAGGGGATCTAGTACCTGACCACCTGGGAAGACATATTTGACAGACCATGATGTTTTGCCACATATGGCCTGCATCTATCTCCCTTGGGCTTCAGGCTTCCTCTTGCTTCCCCCATAGTTCTTTTTTTAAGCAATGCCATGAGGTCAAAGCTACCAACATGAAAAGTTCATCAAAATGCAAATTAAAGATCATGCTGCTAAATGCTAGAAGTCTAAACATGAAACTGCACTTATTGCAAGCATTCTTAACCCTGGAAGATGCTGACATTTGTGCAGTCACAGAAACCTGGTTCAAAACTGTGGACAGCACCCCAGCCATACCAGGTTACTCATCCTATCATACATTCAGACGCCAAACCGTGACCAGCTAAAGCAAACAGAGGTGGAGTTTCAATATATATTAAAGACATACAGACCTCCAGGCTGGTCCTAGAGTATGACATGCAGGAGACACTTCAGGTGCAGTTAACCACTGACAAGATTCCTATTCAAATCATGGCTACCTACAGGCCCTCAACTTTGACTCAAGATGCCCAGTCCACCTATCTGGAGCTCTTTGAATCTATCAAGATTCAACCCTTTACCCTGATCCTGGGCAACTTTAACTATTCAACCATAGATTGGAAGAACTACTCATGCCAAAACACAAATGCCCAGAGATTCCTAGATTTTGTCAATGCAAATGCCTTGGAACTAAAAACACACACACTACACATATACATTACCAGATGGGTAGAAAACTGGCTCACTAATAGAACCCACCTAGTCAAAATTGGGGTAGCCACCTCAAGCAGTAGACCTGTAACGAGTGGTGTATTCCAGGGATTGCTCTTGGGTCCTCTGCTATTTGGGATATACTTTTCTGAGGTGCAGGCCAATACCAGTGGGCTATAGCTGACCAAGTGTGCAGATGACTGCAAGCTGGGCGCTGTCATTAATTTCCCTAGCGATGTGGACATCCTCTGAGAAGGTCTCACCCAAACAAATGACTGGTGCCAGAAACATTGCCCCAAACTGAATGCCAAAAAATGCATCATCATCATCATCCCTTTTGAGGAGAGTGATGTCCCCACAAATTATCGCATTAATAACAAGGCCCTAAGCATGCAGTCAGTTGTAAAGGACTTGGGCATCCAGGTTGATAGCAAACTGACTTTTGACCACCATATTGCCTCCATTGTAAAGAAAGCTTTCTACATGGATCACCTTATTAAGAAGGGTATCTCATCCAGGGACATGTAGGTCATAACATCCCTGTATTCTTCTCTTATAAGACCCATTACTGAGTACAATGCCCCTTTTGGCATGTATCTCACAAAGCACATGCAGCAGCTGTAGAGACCACAGAGGTTCCTCAAAAGGAAAATCCAGGGTTTTAAACATCTACCCTACACAGATAGGCTAAAAACTTTGTTCCTCTACTCATTCTCATACAGACTCCTCAGAAATAACCTCTGTCTGGCATACAAAGCAATCTCAGATCCTGCCTTGATGGGATTGCTGCATATGTGCAAGTCAAGCTCCACTCAACTGGTCAACTGGTCTGTGACATCATTAGGACTTTTTGGCGGGACAGATTTGTGTCACAGAGACTCTCCATTCTGTAAAATAGACTCCCTCTCCACATCAAGCAGAGTACCTCATTAACCTTTTTTAAGTGCAACCTGGATAACTGGATGAGAAACATAAAATACATCCCTGGGTTTCCACTTGTGTCCCTGCTGGACAGGGCCATCGGGTGATGACTTGTTGGAACATGGGCTAATTCTTGGCTAGGCTTGTAACGGCCTCAGGGCCAATAGCCTCGTAACTTCCTATGATCCTATGAACCAAACAAATCTCAATCGTATTCACCTAAAGTATTGACAATTACAAAACCTATGCAAAACCCTACACTAGCTGATAACAGAAACCATTACACAAACTTGTGACTATCTCACTACAGCAGCACTAAGTTGTTCTGGTCAGCAATAAACATCTTATCTGCATCCAGACAAAACATCTCAGCCCAACCCACCAGAATTTCAATCCGATATAGATATTGCCTATACGCTTAACAAATCCTTCATAAATGCTTTAACCACTTTTCCAGAACATATGTTCGTTAATTCCATTCTCTCTACTTCAGACAGATAATATCAGCCCTTATTTTTCTTTTATACCTGTCCCTACTGTCACCACCAATAGTTTTCTTCAAAAACTGAAAAATCCCTTAGCTGCTGATAATCCCCCTGTCAATTACATCAAAATGGAAGCTAATGCACTTGTCTATTCCATATTCATAATAATAACCATATCAGTCCAAGAATCACATGCCCCCACTAATAGGGAGACAAATGTATCCTCTCTCTCCATAAAGGTGTTACCCCACCAAACTATCTAATCACATGCAATAGCTACCCTTCCTTCTCTGCCTAAGATATTAGAGAAGAACTTTCATACTTAACTCCACAAATGCTTCCAAAATAATAAGCTACTTTCCCCATCTCAAAATAGCTTCCACCCAGTGCACATTACAAGGACTGTATTACTGTCATTTATAAACAAAATATACAATAACAGAAAGAATGAAAACTGATTTATCTATAGTTCATGTCTTTCTTTAATGCAATTGACACTGTTTGTATACCAAACTACTGCTTAGGGTCTCACATCTTTATATCTCCCCATCGACAATCTCTTGGTTTTTTAGCTATCTCAGTAATCTAAGTCAACTGGAAAATAACCAGCTCTACATTACTACCAATAACAATCGGGGTCAGGCAATGATTCATATTAAGCTCAAGGCTATTTAAAGGCCTAGACTCAAGCACAAAGTATGAAGCCCTAATTCAATATGTGATGATTCCACCTTCATCTGCTCTGCTGCTACACTTCCCAAACTCCTTATTTTACTTAGGATTTTTTCTCCTCAGTCATACTGTCCCTATTTCACTGACCTGCAAGCCTCACAACTGATGATGCTCGAGCAATGCCAGAGCAAGATAGCCAAGTTCTCAGCACACCTACTGAGCAGAACTTATCATTGAATTGCTCCCAAACAAATTAACTGGCTTGAGGCCTTGAGCTATCTAGACATCTTCACCTTTCTCTGTCAAAGGTTGCAGATTAGGTCCTCTATCAACCGCAGAAATGCCAGTCACTAACCACACTGCTTCAATGGCACATCTCTATCATATCTTAGATCCAAAGCTCAAACATTTTACTACAACCTAAAAAGCACAAAACCCCTGAGGGTAAGCACTGTTCCTCATTAATGGATCTAAACTATGTAACAGACTGACAGCCTTTCTTAGACAGATTCCCAGCCTAAGAAACTTAATAATTTCCCTTTCTCTAAAAAAAAAAAAAAAAAAAAAAATGTCCTTGTCACTGTTCACAGCTGCTTGGCTAGTCTCATCTTACAAGTTTATAAGTTCATAGGCTGTTGCTAGACTAATTACCATTATGTTCCTTATAATCCTAGCCATGCATTCCAAAACATTTTGTTTATCTTTACGGGGGGTGGGGGTGGGGTAACATACCACTCAAATGTCCAGATTTCTGCCTAATTTATTTAGTTTGCGCCTCATAAAACCCATGGAATTGGTAAATCACTGAAGACTGAAGTCATGAAATAATGACATACATTTGAGTTTCAGACTTGAGAAATATGCAAAATAGCACAGATCCTGTTATTCTAGCAATTTTCTAAGTTTATAAGAGCAGTACTTAAAACTTGTCCCTAGATTTGGCCTCTGTCCCCCATTATTTTAGGCTTTGCCCAGATTTCTTGTACTAAGAGGTTGAGTGGTATGGGAGGATGGAGTTAGTGGGGAGGTAATTCAGGATCTGTAGGGGGAGGGATGCTAATTAGGATAATACTTTTCTTATTGATGGCTTCTGTCCATAAGGGGCAACTGAGCTAGACAAGGGGCAAACTTATGATTCCCATCCGATTTTCAAGGTTTCATTTGAATAGGGTCAAGGATGAGCTCTGTTTTACATGGATGGGGAACCTATTCCATAGTGCAGGGATCATTTAGGACACATATATGTCTCTCCAGCATGTTCTGTTTATGTCACAATCAAAATTCAGATCTTTGGACCTAGTGTTTCTTCTTGCACATGTAAAACAGATCCAACAGGGCTGGGTCTGAGGAAGCCCTGTAAGTCAAGCAAAGATCCCCTCTCAGAAACCTGTAGGAGACTGAATAAAGAGACAAAGCTTTTAGGCAATCAGTGTAAGACAGGGTATTCATGCCTTGAATTCTCCTGATGAGAAACTTTGTGGGCATTCCAACTGTTGCAAGTATCTGGTTAGATACATGCCAAAGGAGGGCATTGTACTCAATGATAGGTCTAATAAGGGCAAAGTAGAGTGGTACTATAACTTCCTTGAACCTGAATGACATACCTTTACCTATAAACTGGATGACATAGATGGATTATTTTACTATCTTAGCTACATGTTGGACAAAAGCCAAATTTCTGAATACATATGTTCCCAGATCCCATACTAGTGGGCCAACTCCTGGGTGTGTTTTATTAATGCAGTAATTAACTTTGGTTGACAGATTCCCAAAGGACATTATAATGCATTTTTTAAAAACTGAATTTTACTCCATGGCTTTGGTATCAGTTACTTGTCTGTTTTAAATCCTCTTTTAAGATACTGGTGTCTTTGTGGTAATCTATAATAGCTCACAATTTACAGTTATCTACAAACTTTGAACATTAACCCTGACTTCCTAAAAATAGATAGCAAACAGGATCAAGCCTAGCACGGAATCCTGGGATACTACACTGGTGACTATTTTCTTCTTGGAGGTGAACTCACTGATCCTGGCTTCCTGGGTCCTGTCTGTGAGCCAGCCATCAATGCAGCAGGTTATGTAGGGATGGATTCACTTTATAATCTTGAAATACTGAAACATCGAATTTCAGTATCTCAAGACTATAAAGCCGAAAACTCAGAAACCCGAAAACCAAAACCAAGAAATTCAAAATCGCAAATATCAACAAAACACTACACCACACATACAAACACAAATACACCTTCCTCCCAACACTACAACAAAGTAAAACAACACACATGAATACAACAAACACACACACCTACCCTTCCTACAAGCAGGGTGGCAAGCCCACCTGCACCCCCCATGTGTGTGGCTGCACCCCCCACACCCCCGCTACTTATATGTGCTAACTCCAAGGTCGAACTAAACACTGAAAGACAGAAAATCCACCACCACACATTCTACACCTCCCTTGTACAAACACACATCACATACATACAAACACCACCACTCTCAACACTGACACAGTCACATTCTTGCCTACCTATCCTAATCCCACACCTAAAACTCCCCAACACACTCACAAACCCTCCCCAAAACTCTTAAAAAACATAACACTTACATAATGCGCCATCAGTACCATGGGTTCGGCTTTTCCGGGCTCGATATTCTGCAGTTTTGCGCAACTGCAGATTCGACACTTTGGTCTCCAGATACTGAAATTCGACATTTCAATATTTCAAGATTCCATAGGGAACCCAAAGGGATTTATGCCTAGCTTAGAGAGCTTCTCAAAAATGCCTGAGTGGGCATTGTATCAAATGCCTTGGCTAGGTCAAGATATAGAGTTGCATTGTTTTATCCTCATCCATTGCCATGGTGACCCCCTCAAAGAAGTCCACTAGGTTTAAGTTGGCATGATCTTACCTTAACAAAGCCAAATTGAGATTAGTCTAGTGTCTGTAGGTTACTAATATCCTTGTTTATCATTTCCGTGATAATTTCTTCAGTGGCATTGCATATTAAGCTAGTTATACTGATGGGTCTGTAGTTCCCTGGATTGGTCGATGGTCTGGCTTAGTGGAAGGAATGACTGTTGCAGTACTCCATTCAGTTGGAACATAGGCAGTTTTAAGGTTGTACTTGAAGAAAGCGATGCTGAAATGTCATTGTTTAGACAGTTCAGGAGGTAACTGGGGGTGTTGTCAGCACCCATGGAAGCAGGTTCTTGGCTCATGGAGGCAATGGTCTTGGCTTTAGCGAGTGCTGCCAGCACCTTGTCTCTGCTAATAGCTGAGTTTAGTATGTTTCAACTGGTGGATCTGGAGAAGAGTGGGGGTGAAAGTTGAGCTTTTTTTTATCAGCCAGTAGATTTGCTATGTTACCCTGATCAGTGAACATGGTACCATTCTACACAAGTTCAGCACCCTGCTGTGTGTACCTTCAGGGTTCTGGACACAGCTGAAGAATACCTTGTGGTTGTCCTTAGCCTGCAAGGCTATCTTTACCTCATAGCTGGCCTTAATTAGACCTTTTAGTTTCATGTTTATTTGTATAAGAGAGCACTTGTTTTTAAGGGAGTTGCTTTTCCTGATTTTGGTCATGAGGTTTCTTCTGTATATACCCTGTTTAGATGAGGATTCCACCTGTTGGATTTGTTTTTGGTTTACTTCTGGTAGGTGTGGCAGTCTCTATGCAGCCATTCATCTTTGCATAGGGACTCTGTGAATAATTGTGCATAGGTTGCTGTGGTCTTGAATATTGACAATTTGCAACATAAATGGATGTAGCTTTCCTAAGAGTATTTCCTAAATGTTGCAGGTTTAGTTGGGGTTTCCATATTGATTTGTACTTCAAATGAGACAGCTTTCTGATCTGACTTCACTACTGAGGACATGACATAGGGAGAGGTGGGTGAGATGCTGTCCCATGTTGGTGTGTACCAGATCCAGTATGTTTGATGCTCTGGATGAAGTGTGCACTATCAGTTCCAGTGTGCTTGTATTAATAAAGTTAATGAAGCTTTTTGCCTTTCAGTTTGAAGCAGTGTACAGTTCCCAGTCTATACAGGGGTAGTTAAAAGTTACTCATGAATAGGGTGTTTGGTTGAACAGTGAACAGGCCTTGTTCTTACCTTCCAGTCCTTCGTACTTCAACAATAAATGCACCTTGTTAGTAAACACTTTACAACTGCTGTACCTGCTCCCCCACAATAGCATGTTCTGAAAGGAAATCATATGTTTACTTTTCATTGTTTTCTACTTTTATGAAAAATGTATTTATGATATGGTTGCTTGTCATTATCACTAACACTGTTAGTCTTCTCTTTTATCCACAATATCGGATGCTTGACTGCTATGTTGTACATATTTGCTGCTGGTGTTTGTATATGCATTTACACTGTAGAAAATTATCTAACTCAAGAGCTTTTTTTCTGTTTGGGCATCTGCGGAAGGGGGTGGCAGTATGTTTTGCTTAGTCAGGCATTCATAGTTAATAATAATAATAATAATCATAATAATAATAATACTAATAATAATAGTAACTGAAGTGACATAGCTGGTTCTACAAGTTCTTTTTTATTATTGTTGTATGATATATATAAGTTAAAATAATAATAATGTGTACATTCCTGTTATGTAGAACTGGACCGTCTAGCCATCAAATGCTACAATTAGCTTAATCTTTTCCAGTGTGTAATTATACTTAATAAGGGCCTGTAAAATGCACTGGATAGTTGGGAAGCTCTTCTATGACTACAAAATACAATTAAGTACCAGCTTGCTTTAAAACTATGTACAGAAGAATGGCCTCCAGGTATCCAAAGTATAAAAAAAAAGCAAACTCATTTTGGATAGTCCAACTGTAAGAATATATATCAATAGGCTGTAAACGATCCAGTAATATTTGAGTGTTGTCATGCAGACATTGAAGATAAGTAGTGCTAATAGTTCATCGTTAAAGTTATTTTACTTTTTTGATTAAGATTGCAAAAACAGTTTCTATTTATGAAAATAAGACTCTTTAATATCATCAAGGAAAGACACAGTCTGACTAATGAGTGTATTAAGCTACTAGTGAAAACAGTCACTATCACAGTAGACGGGTATCTCAAGGATTGTTTAATATGCACATGTATGGCATCTTAACTCATTCCCTCCGGTACAGCTCTTTTGAGTGTGTGCCTTTAACTCCTAGTGGGCGTGGCTTAAGCCTTTAGAAAATGAAGTTATCACCTTACAGTTCTAGAAAATACTCATTGAGAGAGGTCAAATATCAATTAGGGTTACCACCTGTCCCACTTTGCGAGGGACAGTCCCTCTTTGGGCGGTTGTGCCCTGCCAAAAAATTGTAAAAATCGCAAATGTCCTGAGATTTTAGGACAAAATTTCATATATTTTATGTAGTAGTTGCATAAAACAGTTATCATCTATCTGTAACACCTAAATGTTATAAGAAACAGAATAAGCAACTAAAATGCTACAAGAATAAGCTTTTATTTATGCAAAAAAGTGAAGTTCTGTCCTTTGTACTGGCCATGGGTATGTTTTGACCTGAAAAATCTGATGTTTGTACCAAAAATGTCCCACTTTGGGCATTTGAAAAGGTGGTAACCCTAAATATCAATACAGTTGTGTTTGCCATCACATATGTTTCAAGACAAAATATCCTGGTACCTTGTATGTAACATGGTTTTGGAATTATTAATGCAAATATGAACAATCAATATCTGACGCCTAGAGGAGCAGTAGGAGTTAACTGCAGAAGACTCCTGAAGGAGCACTCGGCTGTAATGAGTGATGTAGAATTACAGATGGTCTATGTCATTCCCTTATGGAGGTAGCAAACACTGGAGGACAATGCATAGGCATGAGGGACATTTCTGGATTATGAAAATGATGTTAATTGTATTAATTATTCTCTTCTAAATGAAACAAGGAATACTGAAATTTTGACCTAAGCTTCTGTCAACGGACAGCAGAACATACTATTTTCAGTGCTGACTAGAATATTAACCACTGCCAATCTGATGGATAAAATTTGAGCTCACCAGACATATTTGCCAATGGAATACTACCAACGTTTGCTGCATCTGATAGGAAGTCTGCACCATGGCTCCACACTGTCAGAAGCAGAATCAATCCTGAATTGTATAACATCTGGTACGCTAGCATAGATAAAAGAATGAAGATGTGTCCTGGGGTATACGGTTGACTTTATCATCATCTGTTTCAGACTGTCCCAATGAAGAAGAAATCAGACCAGGTGCTGTTCATTTTTTAAATTGTTGCATTAGACTAAGGTGCCAGATTCTTTCAGCTATGCACTATATATGGCATGCTTAGCTATCAGTGTAAAACTAACTTTTTAAGGTCAAACAATAAAAAAAATGCAAACAATAAGAAAATGCATATAGATATAGATATAGATCTGCTTAGTGAGATATATCCCAAAAGGTGAGTTGTCCTCAATAACTGGCCTGATCGATGAGTATGAAAGAGGGAGAGAGTGCCTCTTTAGACCTTGTTAATATTCCTTAGGCAAATAGCTGAGCTAAATAAACATTTTCCTGGTAATTGTTATCACATGATGGTCAGAAGAGAAAGAGCCATGAACCAAAGCACTTAAGTCCCTAATTACATTTTCTTTTGTACTGGTGTGTTGTCCATATAGCGTGATTAGGGAAAGGATTGTCTGCCAAAGTAATGATACTACACTTTTTTGCATTTAGCTGGAGCTCATTGTAATTTCACTAAGAGATTATTACTAAGGGTTAACTTTAGATGGTTTGGGTGCCAGCGAGTGACTTAGCAACAACTCCCAGTTTGCAGTAATCTGTAAACATTGTTAACCAGAGGTCTTGGCTCTCTGCTCAGAGATCTGAAAATAAATACTAAAAAGTAAATGTACCAGCACCAAGTCATGAGGACATTGATTGACAACGTCATACTTTCCAATGAGGCACCTACAATCTCACTGTGTAATTTCTAGCATTCAACCAGCTTTCCATCCATCTTACCATATACGGGTTGATTTTTAAAGCATTAACTTTTGTATGATATAATCATGGGAATGTTATTGAAGGCCTTGGCCAGATCAAGATACACAGCATGGCCCCATATACAGCCCATGTAACCTTTTGAAAGAAATCATGAATCACACAACCAATCATATATGCATTGCAATGACTCAATTCCAATTACAAAATCAAGCCTAATATCTATACATATATATATATATATATATATATATATATATATATATATATATATATATATATATATATATATATATATATATATATATATATATATATATATATATATATTTTTTTTTTTTTGCACAGGACTGGCCCAGTGGATCTACTACGTGCCTAGACCTTATCAGCCCATTTATTTCATCAGGTGACAGCTGAAAAAGCCTTATAGCCCATATGTTACTGCCCAGACACCCCAGTCAGCCCATTCATCCTCCCACAGAGATATTTAAGTGGTAAGGAGGGAGCCAGCTGTGTAGTATCAACCCTCAATTACAGCAGCTCTCCTGAGTTCCACTACTGCTGCCTTGCCTTACTCAGTGTGCTTCCACAGGATCCCTCAGCTTCATGTGCATGCCTAGTGGCAGTTCATGGTCTAGCTCATGTTTCTTTGGTGCAATACCTAGTACTTCTGCTAGGTGTTGTCCAGCTGGAATTTCAGAACCTGCTCCCTGTAAGTGTGACCTAGCAAAAGGGCACTCACCACCATCCTCCCTGGTAAGCTGCAACAGACACACAAGTTCCTAATCAAACTCTGGCCACCTGGACTTTAGTCTGTGTCTTATCCCTCTTCACCACCAGAGCTGTCTATAATAGGTTTGCTTTAGTGACCAATGCACTACACCTTCTGAATGTACTGTTTGTGTAACCCAGTCCCTAAGCTGCTGTCCAAAGCAAAGCTAACCATATCTTTGATCAACAGCATAGGATATAATTATTTGTCTATACTCTGTGGAGCAAAATATACGAAGATGCACCTCAGTATGTTGCTGTTCTGATCATGCTCTATATGCATCAACATTAAAAATGCAAATGTTTTATGTGGATGGGTTCTAGTTCTACTTCCCCTACCACCAATGTGGTGGATTTCCCCCACATCACTTTATATACCAGTTTTAATAACTTACTGTCAAAAACTAGGGACACTATAATCTGGAAAATGATTAGAGACCAGGGGGACTATGCAAATGGAACAGCTGACCCAGACCCACCCCCATCACAAATATGGAATGCCCCTAGAGGTTTTGATACCACAAGGGGTACATCTGATAATAGTGACGGGAATCAAAATGAAGGTTTACCAGGGTCTAGAAACCGAGGGGCACTAAATGAGAACAAAGCCCACCAAAACAACTACTTCACAGACCAGGGTGATGAGGACAACAATTCTCAGATGGTGGGTGTGAGTTCAAATAATGTTCCAGAAAACTCCATGAGCCATTGGGGACAGGGGGTGAACAAATCTACATCCAAGCAGCAGAGGAAATACAACACAAGGAGGAACAACAACAACAGTAACAAGAGGTGACCTTTCACCAAAGGGTCAGTTCAAACAACCCCTCTTGTAAAGTTGTAATGAATAAAAGCAGAGATTTTAAAATTTACAACTTTACCAAATACACTATCGACCCTCTATTAGTTGAAATTTTTGCAAAAGGACTTACATTCATTCCAACTCATGCTACTGATTTAGGGTCCTTATTACTGGACTTTAAACTTTACTCTAGAAAACTCAATTTACAATTAATATTGGGTAACGGGAGCTACAATGGGAACCTAAACTTGCGTATTTCTAGTACATTTATTCCCCCTTTACACCCATCCATTTTACTATTTGAAAGTATGTGCGAAATGGACTTTAGGGCTTTTATTAACCGTCAACACAAGTCTGAATTAAGGACCAACTTGAACAAGAATGAAAGAGAAGCTCTAAGCAACTTTAGACTTTTACCAGTCCGCTTAATGAAACCTGATAAAGGGGGTGGTCTGGTCATTATGCACAAAATGAACTACAAGGAAAGAATGGGGAAGATACTTGAAAGTAACGCATATATTAAAGTGAGCCTGAACGAATTGAACATAGCATACAACCGTATCAGAATGTTCCTGAATGATATGTTCATTGACTCACTCATCGACCTTGACATGTTTAACTATTTGTCAATACTATCATCTAGACTACCTGTACTTTTTGGAATACCTAAAATCCACAAGAATCAAGGAGATCCACCTATGCGCCCCTTAGTGGACACTCGACAATCAATCACCTATTCTTGTGCTAAGGTGATAGATGACATTCTGAAGAGATTTGTGGCCCTGGAACCTCAAATTTGCAAAGACTCTTGGGCATTTTTGATGAGTATTAACTCTTTAGCTCATAATGAGCACTTTTTTTTAACAGTGGATGTTTGCAATCTATACGCGGTGATCCCCACAAATGTTGGGAACAGAATGGATTATCGACCATATGAGATTTAAAGGGGCAGAACATTCAGAACTGAGATTGGTGGAGAAATTGCTAGGTATGACACTGTCCAATAACTATATTACCTTTGAAAAAGAATTTTTCAGACAGCAGATTGGTGTAGCTATGGGCTCCTCTTGTGGAGCTAGTTTCGCCAGTTTAGTCATGGCCAAATGGGAAAAAGACACAATTTTTGATAACCCTGGACTGAATGAGTGTATTTATTATTGCACCTGCTTTTTAGACAACATTTTTATGATTATCAATGGGGGTGTTGAACTAGCTGCTGAAATTCTGGAGCAGTTTAATAGGTCTACCACCATTCTCAGGTTTGCTAGTAACTTCCACATGGATTTTATGAGCTTCTTGGATGTTGAACTATCTAAAGCTAGAGCCCAGAAAAAATATCTAGCAAGGATTTTCCAAAAAAGTACTTACTCTAACTCATTCTTACATTACACTAGTTTTCACCCGCTGCACCAGAAGAGGAGTGTATTGAAGGGCCAACTGGTACGAGTGGCCAGGATGACTACGGAGGATGACTCTTTGAGGAATGTGAACTCTTGAAGTCCATGTTCCTCAAGAGGGGGTACCCCATTGAGTTGATTGCTTACCTTATAAGGGAGGTGAGTAGTAAAAGGGCCTCTGGCCACTTCAGACCCATCGTCTCCCAAGGATGGACAGCAGCTCACACTTTGGAAACCAACGTCTCAGTAGAGATAGAACTGAGTAACCCCGTAGTTAGGAATAGTACTGGACCACAAAGGGAGCAAAATTGTTTGAGATTCGTGACTACATTCTCTTTAGATTATGAAGCCCTTATCACAATACTGGGCAAAAACTGGCAGTTGTTACTCTCCGATAGGGATATACAAGGAAAGTTGGGAGACAAACCACTGGTCACCTGGAAAAAAGGAAGGAACCTAAAAAAAACTTAATGAAAGTAGTAACAGCACCCCAGGGACATTTAAATGTGAGGCATTTAACCAGTGTCGACACATTGCTACAGGGTCAAAATTCATTATTAGGGGGTGAGACTATTTCCCGAAGAACAAGTTTAACTGTAACTCCAAAGCCTTAGTCTATGTAGCATTATGTCAGTGCTGCCCTAGTTTTTATGTAGGCAAGACTGATCGTATGTTTAAGGAGAGGATTTATGAGCATGTTTATTACATTAACAAAAGGAAAATGGTGAGCCCACTAGCTAGACACTGCATTGAAAACCCTAACCACAATTTCAAATTTAAGGCCATCGACTCAATTGAGATGAATAGTAGAGGAGAGGCATCTACACTTATGTTGGAGAAATTGGAACATTTGTGGGAGCTTAGACTCAATGCATGCTTTCCACCGGGCTTGAATGAAATGACTTCTATTCTATGTGTGCTAAAATTAAAGAGCCTTCAGAGATAGTAGCTGTACATACATTATTTTTGCTGTATCGTTAAATAATAGATGCTCATTAGCCCTAGGGAGGTTACAATTGCTAAGTTACACCCACCTTTTATAGGTTAAAAGAAACATTACACAAAACAGTTTTTTATGAAAAGATTACTACTTCCACGGGTCCCTGAACATTAGTTATAAGTAAAGTGAACTAACTACAATTTTAATTAATACTATTTAATTTACTACATGTTCCGTTACAAGACAACAGAACTTTTTTTTATAAAACTAAGGCACTCATTTTACCTAATAACTTAACAAAAAACAAACTGTTTGACTTCAGTATTTTAGGATTACACCTTTAAATTATGTGACTGTGCTTAATTGGCTTAATCGTATTAACAAGTATGAGTCACTAGGATAGTACTTAAACTTGTTTTTTCTTTCTGAGCACTATTGTCTGAAGTTAGGAGAAGTGTTTCCTAACGAAAAGCACTTTGCACTTTGTGACTTGGATTCTGTGCAGCCAGATCGTTTTTAACTTTTTATTGCTTGGCAGTTACCGGAGTGTGCACAGGACTACTGATTGCTGTAAGCTTGTTTTACTCATCTATTAAACCTTGTTGGATTTTGCAGTGTACACTCGTCTTGTCTTGTGCCTATCTATTCTAATTCCTTGCATAAGTATGCTAACTTCACAGCTATAGAAACATGACCACAAGACAACTATATTGTAGACAAAATCTTTCATTCATTAATCATTTACTTATCTATAATCAAAAATGACTACTGTGCCCTACCCATTATTCTAGACTAAACCCATAATAATAATAATATCATCTCAGAACTAATAATCATAGAGGACAGTAGCAGGTCTATATCACTTGAACAAAATAACAATTCAGTGAATACCTATTCATCGACCCCTATTCAGAGAACATCCTTTTATCAAAAGCACAAATCAGCAAACTTTTTTCCCAGGACACTGAGTTAGTTGGCCAACATGTGCAAATTTGCCCTTTTCCCCACTGTAGTGTAATCTTAGAGTTAGCATATATCATTGGAGTGTGGGTGGGTATGGGTGGCATGCCCCCCACTTTGGTGAGTTTGTTATGCTATTGTATATATTGCTCAGCATGTTGGCCTACTAAATTAGGTCCTTGGGAAAACATTTGCTGTTATGATCATTCAATAAAAGGTAGTTTGTTGAATAGGGGCCGATGAATAGGTATTCACTGAATTGGTGTTTTGATAATGTAATATAGACCCAACTGTAACATACGCTGATCACCATAAATTGAATCCCTCCTTGAATCTGATATCGTTGAACTTAGCTACTAATAACAGATTCATTCTCCAACAAGAGTTGATCATAAATGTCATATACAATGTGCTCTGGACTGGATTCTATCTAAATTCCATTAAAATGTATCTGCAGTGGAATACTATAAAATAACCTTTGTTATCTTATCTGTGCATTTATGTTATAGAAGAAACCTCACTCTGATACACCAAATACAGTAGAAATTAGAAATCTGCATAAAAGTATACACATTTTTTTTTCTATGTAATTAATCTGAACTACTCTGTTACTGCTTACATTTCCGTATTTTTGTTTTCCTTATTTTTGTTTGGGAACTGTTTTGCATTTCACTTAGGCTGAGACTGAAATTGGTCAGTACTTGTCAGTGCACTACCCTGGTAAACAAGTATTAATAAATAAAATGTCCCATCACCTCATCTTACTAGAAATAGTATCTAAAGTGAATCAAACTCTACTCTTCCAGAGACTCTAGTTACTGGGCTGCACAAGACCATTTCAAAAGCCACTTATATAACAGAACCTATATGCTGGAGCTCATCATTTTCTTTCAACACATCACTAACACTGGAGTAACTCAGTGCTGCATATTGGGCCCACTGCCATAAAAATGCCCTCAAACTACTGGGATATGCTGATAATTGTACCATACTCTGTGGTGGCTTTACTGGGGTCCATGTCACTTTTCACATCTAAGATTAATTTAACACATTAGCTTCTTGGAACCAGGAGTCTATGTTTTTAACCAATGAGAAAATTAATCTCTTAAAGTTTGATTTAAAGGACAGAGCAACCACTGTAACTCCCATCTACATACACAACTCTGGGTCTATATCAGTCAGTCAAAACAGCTGACGATTGAACACCAGATGTTCGAACTGTGAAGTTCGAATACTGATTATCGCAAAGCCGCAGAACACCAAATTCTTTCCCAGGGAAAGAATTCAGTGAGCCATTTCTGTGGCTGCACGATTATCAGGACTGTGGTGGGAAGTTACAGGTCGGGTTCAGGTAAGTGTGCGATCGTGTGGACGTTAGGGTTAGGGCACGGGTTAGGTGAGGTAGGGTTAGGGCATGGGTGAGGTGAGGTAGGGTTAGGGCACGGGTGAGGTAGGTGTGCGATAATGACAGACCTTAGGTTGTGGGTGGGATAGGTGAGTTAGGGCACGGGTCAGGTGAGTGTGCGATAGTGACGGACCTTAGGGTTAGGGTTTGGGTTAAGGTAAGTGGATAGATAGTAGTGTATGTACAGTTTAGTGTAGAGTTAGATGTAGGATTTTAAGTGTTTGTGTGTGGATTGCTGTTTTTTTGGTGTGCTTGTGTTGTGTGTGTGTTTCTTGGAACAGAGATTTTTTTCCCTGGGAAAAAAAATCGTTGTTCTAAGACTTCGATGATTTTGTATTTCGTGGTTAGAAGTTCAAACATATGGTGTTCGAACTTCAGCCATTTCAGTGAACTGATATATACCCCACAACTCCACCATTGAGGCAGTTATCCAGTATCTGAGCGCAGACAAAAAGCTTACATTCTCTGATCGTGATATGCATAGAATCAAGTACTGCCGACACTTTTATAAAAAAAATAAAAAATAAAAAAAAATAAAAACATCCTGATCTATATACAACTCTAATCTAAACTCATCTGTGGAATGATAGACATAGATAATCTTATTACTTAGCACAAAAAAGCTAAATGTACTGCCTTACCTCTAAACAGCTTACTTACTTGTGACATTTAAACTAGCTGGAATTGTGCAATGCTCCCTGTGGTACAGAAAGGCAGATGTTAGCTTAACTGCGCAGCAACATTTACAGTACTTTGCCCCTTAAACTCTTGAGGCAGCCACTGAGTGGGATACTTTCCATGCACACTGCCTTCATTTTCACTCTTTGCTGATGTACAAGGCTCACCTAATAATAATTGATTGTGACATGTTTATTTATGTGTTTATTTTACATTTTTTGACGGGGTTTGTCCGACTGAGCTAATAGACCTTTTTCAGCAGAGGCCCAGAGACAAAAGCTCCACAAATTATACAATAAAAGTTTAACAGAAGCAGTAAACAGAAAGGTTTCAAAATTTTACAATAAAGGTTTAAACAGAAGCAGTAAAACAATAACAAACAATTGTAAACAATAGAACAAAAATTTAAAAATATCAGTTGCTATTAACATAGGTTTTGACTGAGGAGAGAAATGGGAATACACAATTTGAATAGTAGTCTATGGAGGTTACCTTTTATTAGTTTGAAATGACAGGTAATAGCTTTGATAAGGAGGCTAAAGAGAAAACAAATAAAATAGAAGACGAGGTCAAAAATGGGCAGGTAGTGGACTGTTATAGGAGTAGTAAGATAAATTATGGAGGGTGGGTACAGTGACAGGACCAGTGACTTTTTAAGTATTCTTTGGTAACTGCTTTGAATTGTTTAAGTTGTTTGAGGGACCTAGTTTCTAATGGCAGTTTGTTCCAAGAAATGTTAGGATGGTAGCTATAGAGGTTGCATCCAATTTTGGTCTTGAGTTTATAGATCTGTAGTAAGTGTTGATCAGAGCTATGGAGAGACCTAGTGGGAGAATATTGAGAGATGAGAGGTGATAAATTTGGACAGTAAGAAGGCTGATATGGGATAGAGTGAGTAGTCTGAAGCTGAGAGAGGAGAAGCTGGTGAAGTAATTCTAGTCAGTTTAGGTATTTTAGCAAGAGACAATCATGGGATTTATAAGTTTGGTGTGCTGAGAATCTAGTTACTTTATTGTAAGTCAATTTTAATTTAGCTAGGAGTGAGTAGTTGAGATTTGTGAGGATCAGAGAGCTGTGCAATAGGCTGGGTAGGAGGTAAGCATGAGAGAGGGTTACTTTTGCTTTGTTATTGAGGAACTTTTTATTTCTGTATAGGAAGTCAAGTTTTTGATGAGTCTTCCTGATACAATTGTTTGCATGCAAGTCAAACTTAAATTGGTCATCTATTATGATGCCTAAAAGTTTTGTGCTCAGCAAATGTAAAATAAAATACAATAAAGAATAAATAATAATAAATAAAAAAGGACCACAGTGAGAAAGTGTGACAATAATGTTTGAATTTAATCACCTCTTAAAATATAAAAAAACACTGGCCATCCATTCTTGCCAGTCACAGTAATTGTTACTTAACACAAACCAATATAACTACCCAATAGAAATCTCAGTACAGCCATGCAACTAGTAATATGTTACCTACAGTTCATTCAGATTATGAATGCAAGGCACCCTTGCCCTATCCTCTGCCATTGTCATGTATTGATAATACTACCATTTTTTATTTCTTAATGTCACTATCAAAAAATTAGATTCATCACACATGCCTGTTCATGCCCTTAGACAAGAAATACCCCTGTAGTAAACTACTATATTTCTACCCTTGTATGCAGAATCAGTAAATTATACCAGAGAAACAATCATTTTCTGTCATCAGTAATCATGTCCATTGCCAGGCCATTTATATGTATTATAAGCAAATTATGGTAATTTATATGCATTTGTATGAATTGTGGCAGTACACTAATGTGTCACGAGGTATATCATCGAATTTTGGCAATTTGATGATTGTGAGCGCACGTCCAACATAACATGAACATACTTAAAATTCATATGGATGCACTGTGGATGGTTCCGAAGTCCACAACACTTTGCAGCTATCCCAAGCTTGCTACAGGGATGTATGAATGGCTCTACACTTGCCAAAATCAGAATGTTGTAAAAGAAAACAAAACAAAATGTAGTCATCTGAATGTCAGGTTTGCAGCAATCTCATGTATAATCCGTGACCATCCAACATTGTGTGTCATACCCTAACACCTCAAACAAATCATAAATTCCTAAAACTTAGAAATAACATACATAGTTATATTTATCCCCTACAAAAAAGAAAAAAAAATCTCCTGTTTTACATACCATATACTGGTGTTAGGGTACAGAACAAATAACTTTTACCAATAAGCATTATCAATACAAAGTGTTAATCAAATATTTCCATTTTTATGAAATATGGAAGGGAAAGATAACTTGTTTCCTTAAGAAAAACCAGTATGTGACAAAGTAGTTTTGGTTACACCAAACTTGCCAATAGTATCAATAACTGTTGTAAAGACCATGCTAGCAAAACAGGGTCTGCTTAAGGTAATGTTACACTCTTCAGGGAGTGGTTCTAACCATGATTAATACATCACTGGCCATATGTCCCTCATTCTTTTTCTGACTCTTCAAAAAAAGACAACTCTTGTGAAGGTATGAGCCCACACTCCTAGCTGGTCTGATAAGGAGACCTTGACCATGATGTACCTTTTATATGAGTCATACCTGGATAAGATTGAGGCATGCACAACAAATACCACCTGGAAAAAGATTGATATCTGGCAGGAGTTTGAAGACCACCTGTCAACCCTGACAGGTATAACCACTCCGGTCAGCAGTGCCATCAGAGATATGAATACTTGCAGAACTGTTGGGGTGACCATCTGGATGAGTGGGGCAGAGTTCCATAGTAAGCAAAATAAAATATCATATTAATGATAAAAAAATGACATGTTTGCATAACTACAGGTGTTTGCAAAGAAATGTATATGTACCTGAAAATATTACTTGTAATGCTATTATGAAATGCATGGGAACTCATGAACATGTTTGTAATCATACATGCATCTTTTTTAACAGAGTAATGTGCTAACAGATTTTAATAACATACACATGACTCGTGTATTAAAACAATAATCTGTATATGCAACTCTGTAAATCATGTACTATGTTACAGATACAAGTAATGGTGACTGGATGTATAAAATAATGAAGTAGAAATTGAAATTACACATTTGTAATTTATTACTATTGCAAGAAAAGACATAATAGTTACATTAGATGAAGCCAGTTTTGTGTAGGCCATATAAATATAATTAAAACAGTTGCTTAACACAGTTGTGTGATCAAAAGTATTTCTAAGTACAAAAACAACGTATCAAGTCTCACACACCATACCCCAAGTAGTCTACAGTTAGGGGGGGTTGCTGTGCCAAGTAAATGACCAGCACAAACTTTACTGAGAAAATGCAGTTTTACCTCAGCATTCCATACTAAATCAGACACGCATTTCTACAGGAAAAGAAATGCAGTCTTCCCTGAATTGCTACATTTCTGTGTTTGTGAATTAGTTATAAGAGAACACAGAGTTACATGTACTTTAAAAACAACATTCCACATACATTTCACACTTCTTATTTTCCACTGGAATGATAGTGAATATTGGTACAGTATTGTGCAAATTTATAGAGCTATGCATGAGTAAATGAGTGTAAAAAAAGAAAACAAAAAGTAATTACTGTTTTGATAAGAATAATGATGTATATAAGAAATGCAAATACAAGCAATATGCGGTGGTACAGTGGTAGCATTGTTACCTCACAGCAAGAGGTTCTCCCGTTTGATTCTCAGTGTGGCTTGGGAGTGCCTTCTGTGTGGAGTCTGTATGTCCTCCCCATGGTTGGGTAGCATTCAAAAGACATGCGTGCGTAAATGGGTGTGCCTTAGTTGAAGGTTGGGCGTCGAGCTGGCACCTCGGCATTTTGTAAAAATCTACTGCCAATCATTAGCGGACTGGAGTTCCGCTGTGGCGACCCCTTACCGGGAAAAGCAGAAAGACCAACAACAACAACATAAGAAATGCAAATACAGGAAAATAAGAATTGCCTTCTTTTTTTTATCATAGCTGAGGAAAAAAAAAAAAAACTATAATCGCCAGCAGAATAGAAAGGATAGTGGAATCTTCTAGTAAGTATAACAAGTGTCCAAGGGAAGTTTTTTTCTTACTAATTTGTAATATGCACAAGAATCAGAATCAGAATTACATTTATTGGCCAAGTATGCAAGTATGCAAGTATACAAGGAATTTGACTCCAGTTTCATGACACTCCAAGTATGAATTACATAAACGACATACATACAACTATTAAGAACATGACAAACGACATACATACAACTATTAAGAACAAGAAAAAAAGTAAATATACATATACATACAAGGTGCAAAGTGCAACTCAGTGCAAGAAATACTGAAATAAACTCTGAAATAAACAAGTATTAACACTATATAAACAATACTGCAGAATCCTTGGAGGCTTGGGAAAGAAGCATACAAAAAAGGATTTAAAATCATTATAGCACTGGAAAAATAAAAAAGCAATATGTGCTTATGCAGCTGCTGCAGGTATTTTCTGTATTGTTCATAAGGAAAATATTTGATAGCTTTGCAGATGTAAGACATGCAGCTGAAGACGTTACAGTTCAAGTCAATGTTACTGATTTTAACCAGATTATTTGATTAATTAAAAAGAGTATTATTAGTACTGTATTCAGTGTGTTACAGGTAAATAACCCGAGAGATACGTGCACCCCTCCAAACAAGGCAAAAGCCCTTGTCATCTGAATTTATCACAGGTATGCATAAGTGCTACTCATATCATTCTTCCCAAGTATAAAAGCACATCCCAAATTACTATTCCTACTGTATGGATAAGCATTTCCCTTACACAGCTTTTACTTCAATAAAGATTTTACTGCAAAATTTCAGTAGTGCATGAAATGGCATGTAAATAGTACTGTGCGGATTTATTGTGATTTTTTTTCTGTTTCGTCTCCTCCCACTTTTTTCTTTATTTTTCTTATTTTGATTATGCATTTCTTTCTCCTTTACTGTTTTATTTCTCTTCCAGTTATTTCCCTTTTTTACAGGTTCAAATCCCTCAGGAGCAGACAGGGCATGTACCTCCCAGGCTAGGTACAGATCACCTTCTGCCCATCCAGGGACATCCTCATAGTATTGGAGTGGAAGCACCAGTCCTGCAGGCACTCTGGTACATGGCAGCCTGGCAAGTCTCACAGAAATAGAACTTCAGAGTTTGGTTGAGGATGTACTAGTGGAGGTAGTGTGCAGGAGAATTTGGCCAGTCTATGCCTCTTTTTAGCATGTAGAAGATATGCTCTCCCAGTTGGTGCTGACCACCACACCAACATAGAGCCCTAACCACTCAACATCGAGGTCCTCCACTGCAATACCATCTGGTGGTGTATATGTTTGAGGCTCTGTGAACTAGGATTCCAGCACTTCCCCAGCTCTTCTTCCATTATCCTTTCTCCTTTATCATTTTCCCTATTTCCCACCCGCACTACCCTTTCATAAAAAAAATTGACAAAACAGGGGAAGAGGTCTATTTGCTGACAAAAACATAGTGCCCATCCTCTCCCATATTCACCAACACAAATATTCTTGATGTTTCCCTTGTGTGTTCCCTTCTTTGTTTTGTCTCCTCTTTCTCTGTCTTTTCTATCACCCCTTTCTATTTTTTAATGAAATCATCAGTGTGTCCACAAAAGGATACCCCTATATAAAAAGGTATAAGCCCCTTTCCTTTTAAAAAAAATAAATCACCTTTAAGCAAGACTACACTCAGATATACTATCCCCCAATATGCAAAAAAAAAAAAAAAAGTCCCTTATGATTTTGTGAAGTAATTAACACGTTTGTAATGACAAACTTTATACAATGTGCTCTTTTGCAATAAGTGGTTGTGTTTTTAAAAAGTACTTCACTTTTCCTTATCAACGCAAACGTCTTTGACCTTATCTGCATATCCATGCATTGCCACTATTCACAGATATACAAGTCATCTGCGAAGCCCCAGGCTATGAATAAGGACCATAAAGTAATGCATTTTAACCACCCTAAGAGCCTCTTAGCTGATGCTGTTTGTAGGTTGTTAATACACGTTCCATATTTTGCCCATTTTTTCCACATTATGAGAGGTAGTGCTCCACATTCTAGAGATGGAAGTTTGAGAACTATGGCAGTGGCACAGTTGTCTAAAAGGTGCTATACATAAATCTGTATGCCATAAGTCCCAGTTCAGTGATTCCCTATATCTGTTGGATTGCATATCCATAGATGTGCTATTTGTGCAGTAGTATTTGTTGAGTCACTAGAACAATGGTCACAACCTGTTACTTATGCTTATACAATTAAAATAAAATGAATTGTTAACTACAAATCAGAAATGCTACAAATGATTTATTAAAATTCTGCCTAAAAACACATTATTTTCACTTTTCAAATGTGTTTTAATCAAGTCAGGGAGCATATTCAAAGAACAACAGGGTAAAATATCTTTAAATTTAAAAACAAGTTATTACAAAATAAGCCACTAAAAGTTAATGGACAGTATAATAAAGTGATTAGCTTTTAAATTCAAAGTATTGGTAGCATATAAAATTAACTGTCCTTACTTTTACATTGTGGTAAAGGACTTGTATAATTCACAGCCATGAAAACTTTTCTTGCAAATTCCTGTCACTTGAAAAGGATAATGCAGAAAACGTTTATTTCTAGGTACATCATTACCAAATGTATTACAAAAGTGTTTTGAGTCTCTCTCTGAGATGTGCAATGACATGCCCAGTTTTCACATTGCAAAATATGTTGAATGTGCAACTCACCATATAAACTAAACCTCTGGTACATTAGTCAGCATAATTATTGCTATAACATTTTTGTGTACTTCATGGTGTTGACATACATTATTGATCTTTATATATTTACTCGTAATATAATCCATATTCTTACAAGTACAATACTCAGACTTTCCTTTAATAGTATTACCAAATAAAAGTTCCAACAGATTCCTTCCTTGCAAATGTAGAAACTTTATTCGGCCTGTACTGATCTTATCACAGTGCTTTTGGAAAGCATCTTGTCCATAGGATCATAGGAGGTTACTAGGCTAATGACACTAGGGCCCTTACAAGCCTAGCCAAGTTTTACCCTTATATCCATGATCAGCACCTATCACCCCTGTCCAAGAGGTACATAGGTGGAACCCCTTGGGTGAATTTATGGTTACCCATCCAATCATCCAGAATGCGTTTGAAGATAGCCAATGAGTTGCTCTGCTTGACATGAAGTGAGCGTCTGTTCCAAAGGTATGGTAACCACTGTGAGACAAATCTGTCCCTCCAGCAGGTTCTATTAATGTCACATACCAGGTTAAGGCCATTAAAGCAAGTAACCCGTGTACTATTTGACTTATGGATATGCAGCATTTCCAATAAAGCAAGGTCAAAGATTGCCTTATATGCAAGGCATAGATCGTCTCTCATTAGTCTGTATGAAACAGAATAAAGTGACAGTGATTTCAGAAGATCCTCATAGGACAGATGCTGAAGACCTTGAATTTTCCTTGTGAGGAACCTTTGTGGTCTCCCCAGTTGATGCAGGTGCTTGGAAAGGTACATACCAAAAGGGGCATTGTACTCAATTATTGGCCTGATGAGGGAAGAATACAGGGTGGTTATAACTTCTTTTTTTCTGGAGGCAATGCTCTTACTTATAATATGAGCAATATAGAATGTCCTTCTTATTACTGTAGAGACATGGTGATCAAAGATAAGTTTGCTGTCAACCTGTATGCCCAGATCTCTCACCACTGAGTGCATACTTACGGCGTTGTTGTTCATGTGATAGTTAGCAGGAACATCACTCTTACCGAAAGGGATGGTAATATTTTTATTCATTGAGTTTAAGGCCATGACTTTGGCAAAAGTCATTTGTTTGTGTACGATCCTCTTGTAGGATGATGGCATCATTTGGAGATTCTATGACTGCTCTCAGTTTGCAGTCATCGGCAAACTTTGTCAACCACAGACTTTTAGTTTTAGCTTGCACTTCTGAGAAGTAGATTCCAAACAGTAGAGGTCCCAGGACTGATCACTGTGGAACACCACTGTCTACAGGTGTGCTGTTTGAGGTGGTTTCCCCTATTTTGACTATATGGGTTCTATCAGTGAGCCAGTTAGTGACCCATCTAATGATATACAGGTTGATACCTAGCTGGGTGATTTTGCAATTATGCCTGAGTGGGGGATAATGTCAAAAGCCTTGGCTAAGTCTAGTTAGGCTGTATTCACAGCTTTCCCCTTACCAAGGGCCCTGATGACTGCTTCAAAGAAATCCCCTAGGTTTAATAGGCATGATCTCTTTTTGACAAATCCATGTTGAGTGTTTGGAGGTCACCAATATCTTTGTTGATAAGGTCCATGATAATTTTCTCCATGGTCTAGCAGATAAGGCTAGTCAGGCTAATAGGTCTATAGTTCCTGGTGTCAGGGGAAGCACCACCTTTAGCAAGGGGATAACGGTGGCCTTTTTCCATTCAGCTGGGATTAAGCCAGTGCTTAGACTATGATTGAAAAGATTACCTAATGGCATTGTTAATTCTTGTATGATCCCAGTTAGGATGCAGCCTGTTATGTTATCAGATCCCTTGGATGCTCTGTTTTTGACCTTAGAGAGGGCGCTGATAATCTGCTCTTTAGAGATACAAGATAGAGAACAGTTGGTAGAGATGTCTTGGGGTAAGTGTGGCAGGGACAGGGGAGTGAAGCTTTCACAGAACCTGTTGGCTAACAGGCTAGCAATGTCCACAGGCTCAGTATATGTGGTATGATTAACTATCATTTCAGCATAAATCTTGGCCTTTCCTTTTAGATTACAGATGTAACTAAAAAAGCCCTTATGGTTGTCCTTAGTTGAGGAAGCTAATTTGGATTCATAGTTAGCTTTGGAGGACTTCACAAGAAGTTTTATTTGCTTATTTACACTGAGGAGGGAGTCTTTCCAGTTTAAGGCTCTCTCCCTCTTACTCTTAGACAGCAATTTCTTCCTCTTATTGTAAAGCCTGTTAATGGCAGTTGTCCACCTAACAGGTTTGCTCTTCCTTGAAGAGCTTGTTTTGGTCTTATCAGGTATGGCTGAGTAAATGCAGTTGTTCAGGTGTTTTTTAAAAGCATTTGTGTAGAACTCGACATAGTTGCCAGTTCCATCTGAGGGGGGAGGTGTAGTGAAGCTATTTATACCATCTTGTAAGATGTTATAGTCTGCTTTGGAGAAGATTTTTAGTTTAGTTGGTGCTAGGGACTGTCAGGTGTGATAGTAACTTTTAATAGCCTATTCTGCTTCCTTACTGAAAGCATGATGGTAACAAATCAAATTAAAACAAACCAGAACAAATGCTGATTCCCAGACTTTTCTGTTCTATCAGGAAAAGGGTCTATTGCTGTCTCAGTGAAAAAAAAAAAAAAAAAAAAACATTCTAACTCCTTCCTTCAACCACTTCTCTTAATTCTGGTTGATCTTGCAAGATGATTCTGTAAACAATTCTTTGAATACTCTATGGATAAAAAGTAAAATTTCTCCATCTCCAGAGCTTCATCTCTTTCAGTCTCATCGGTGATATTCCTTATGAGTCTTAAAAACGTTCCATGAAGATTATCACAATTAACATAGATATTGGATGCACTTTATTCACACAAATTGTTATTCCCCATACTGTACATTGAAAATTACATTTTCTATGTTCTTTATAAATACCTACATTAAGAAAGTTAACAGTCAGAATTCTGATAGTTGCCCAGCTTTATTGGGCTATAGCAATTTGTAGGCTCTCCAAAAATGGCTCCAAGTCACCTTTAGTGTTATAGCAAATAAAATGCAATAATCTCAGCATCCCTTAAAGTATTTATGTGTTTAGACTATTTATATTAAGGATGTTAACTTAAATAATTCTAATGATTTTCAGACTGCAACAGTGATACATCAGAAGGTCAAATTTACTTCCAAGGCTAGTTTTAATAATACCAAGGGTGCATTCATGATGAGGTACACTAATGATATTAAATACATTACCAATATCATTAGGAGGAACTGGAATGTATTACTTATAGATCCACAGATTGGTGAATTGGTAGGCAAAAAAACAAGTTTTAGATATAGAAACAGTAAGAATTTAAAGACTACTATGCTCTGAAAAGATTAATACAGGAATAGTTACGAGAAGTAGACAAATACTAAGATATGGCACATTTCCTTGTAATAAATGTAATATGTGCAGGGTTATTGCTAGTGACCATCAGTTTATTGTCACCGATCTAAATTATGTATTTGTACCAAGTTTTTATGCTACCTGTGAAACCACAAATTTAATATATTTAGCTACCTGTACTGAATGTAGGGCATATTATGTAGGCTTAACTTCCAGAAGATTGAAAGATCGTGTATATAATCACATTTATGACATAAGGAAAATGAATCTAACAAATGCTCTAGCCAAGCATGCAGCCACATATTCTGATCATACTTTTAAATTTAGAGTTTTGCAGATCGTAAATCTTAATAAACGAGGGGGTGATAACCTGAATTATTTAGAAACAGTGGAGTTGAACTGGATTCTAAGGCTGAGAGCCCATGTTGAACCAGGGCTTAATCAGTCTATTAGTATAAAACCTGTGCTAGCCACACGCAGGTGAAAACTTTGTATAGATCTTGTATATGTCTTTTATGTATATACACATATTTATATGTATATATGTATATATCTATATATATACAGTTTCAGTACTTTTAGTACTTAGTTTTAGTATTTAGTATTAGTTTTGTATGTAATATTAGTGAATAACATTATTTATTATTATTATTATTATTATTTGACCAATTAATAGGTTTTTACATTTATATGCTTCTGAAACTGGTTTTAATTGTAGTCCTAGTTATAATTATAATTTTATTCAATAGATTTAGTCTTGATGCAATATATATATATACATTAGGGTTTGAGCATGTCTGAGTGTTGTATTATTTATCTATTTACTTCTGTTATTTTGCTGATCTTTTTTGCTGAAAACAATAGTTGCATGCTCTATGTACCCTTTTAGTGACAATGTTTTACTTTAAGTTTTAGTTAGAAAATTGAATAATTGAATAAGTGGATTATTGATATATTAATTAAATCTTGACTAGCTATATAAGCTGCCACATGGAATGTTAGTTTAAAACCTGAGGAAGCGTATTTGGATATATGTGAAAGCGCTTGTTTTTATCTTAATAAAGCCAATATAATTTATTTCATCGTGGTGGTCTCTACTTGTTGTTGCTTCATGTGTTTAGACTAGTTTGATGTAAATAAATGTTTACGCTCCTTCAATACTAAATATGTGCAGGTGCAGAATGGGTTCACTGGCATCCCCAAAGGGATACCAAGGCAGTGTTAAAATATTTGTCATCAGAACAGAATGTATTGTGGATGGGGGATTTTAAATAAGGCTATGTATCACTAAATAAAATTTTTGATCATGTCATGAGAAAGTAGATAGTAGATATTGAATATCCTCTACTTCTTCCTCTGAATGAATACTACTATGCAAAAAAATGATTTCAAATGCTTAACAGTCACATCTATTGACTTTCACAGTATTTAGAGTTAGTAATAAAAATATTTAATGTATTTCAGATCTCCTGTGTTCATACAATTATAGTATTAAAGGCACTTATGCATTAATGCAACCAGGAGGCAAATGTTTCATACCTTGGCAAATTATTGATTGCTGTTCAAAAGCTTACCAAGAATAAAAATAATTCTTGCCTGTCTTCGATTTTGCTTAGGCCTGATGTTACAAAACTCTTTCATCGACACTTTCATTTTCTGTTATTATTGTTGTTACTACTATTATCTTATCTGTACTAAATGAGGTCACCTGAACAAGTTAAAAGTACAATAATGTCACTATTACCTACCGTGTAGGTAGCATCATGGGGTGTCATTTCAGTTAGGGGCTTTAGTTTACCCCTTATTTGCACTTGGGGAGGGGTCACATAATTCTAAAAATTATGCAACAGACCAAGCATAAGAAAAATGGATGTACCTCTCAGTTTGTCAGGATTAAATAAGTCATTTAACAAACATGTAGAATGTACGCCAAACCTACAAGTCTAAATAGATACTGCAAAAACACAAAAATAAAACTACTCAAGTTGACAAGGTCTGACCAGTGTAAAACCTAACTTAAGAAAGGGATGCCTCCCTGCACTACTTCTACCATGAGAAGTATTACACTACCTTAAGAAAAGACCCCCAAGCCCTGGAGAAAGTACGCATCCAATGTTGAGAATTCCCTTTAAACGACATGTGGCAGACATTGTTAAACTGTTCTTATTTATTTCATTTAACCATTTCTATTTGTAATTAAATCAAGTTCTTCTTAAACATGACCTATAAATAATATATATGTGAGCAGCACTGCCCCCTGCATATGTGAAGCAAACTGTGAAACATTTGACTCCTGGTTGCTTTATTTGACTCCTGGTTGCTTTAATATGTAAGTTCCGTATTAAAAATAAAATCCTCCAAAAAGTATCTTGTCTCCAACAGCCTATCATAGACATTCATGAATGAAGTGGTTGTTGTTCTTTCGGCTTTTCCCAGTTAGGGGTCGCCACAGCGAAACTCTGGTCCGCTAATGATTGTCACTCAATTTTTATGGTGCCAAGGTGCCAGCCCAATGCCCAACGAAGGCACACCCATTCATGCATATCTTTTGAATGATACTCAACTGTGGGGAGGACATGCAGACTCCACACAGAAGGTGCTCCAGCTGAGAATCGAACAGGAGAACCTCTTGCTGTGAGGCAACAATGCTACCGCTGCACCACCGTGGCTATGAAGTGGTGGTGAGATTCAATTATTATGAATATTCAGCATCCCATAGAACTCTAGTAATGTAATAGTTTTTACATATACATATTTGTAAAGAAGATTCTAAAATAATTTCTTTAAAGTTTCTAGATAAAATGGAATATTCATTACTTGTTTTATAAATGTACTAAGTATGGATTCATGTCACTTGACTGTATAATATACCACTTTGATATAATAACTTTGTTCCATCATGATAACTGTGTCCCTGTCTGCACATTAAATAATTAATACATTTTTTGTGATGAGACATATGGATCACATTAACTATGCACCATCATTTGTTAGTGAATGGGTCTACTACTCATGCTAGGACTCTAGAAACAGAATCTACATTAATTAATCAGAATGTGATAATGGTTGCTTTGGAAGGTAGCATCTGTAATACTAGATGTAACCACCATCAACATTGTAGGCAGTGTATTACTGGTTGGCATACTATCACCTCCATGACTGGGACAAAGTTGACTACAGCCATGTAGACAGATGTATTTTATCAAAGCTAGTAGACACATGTGCCATCCTCACAGAAAACCAATGAGGGTGCCCAAAATGCATATCCCAGTGGACACAAAGGTTTGTTTAACATTAACCGTTTTTGCTACAGGGCTCTTTTAGTGTCTGTAAGAGGATATGTGAAGAGAGCTTCAGGACTCATACTTGCAATTCCAGTCCATAATTGTGACGCTGATGCATATGGGGAAACATTTGGTCCTGATGAACAGCAAAGTAGAGAATCAACACTCTGTATGTATTTTGCGACATATATAACTTCTTTTAGGTCCTGAAGACTGCAGATCGGATCATATTACTGCCAAGACCCCGCCTGCTCCTCATGATAGCTAGTATATTAAACTGGAAGGGCTTTAACTTCCAGCTGATGGGCAATGCACAGGGCATTATTTACAATTTGTCTGTATACCATCTAGGCAGTTCCCATGACTCCCACATTTGGTACACATGCAACTTTTGCCAGAGTTACATAGAGAGAGTAGGAACTTTCCACAGAGTTGAAGGTCCTGTGCCATGTACATAGGTAGTGTTAAAGCCATAATGGCATTTGTTGTTGTGTGTTGCAGGTGATACAACATATACCTTGAAATAATAGCTGAGACCCTCAATCATAGGCCCCAGACATTGAAAAAGATGAAGTAGAACAGCACTCTGGCACAGAAATAAAACACAATTTAAGCATGTTTCAAATGCTGAAGTCTTACTTGTAATGCATGAATACATACGGCAGTGCACTGCAGTATGTTTGTGGTATGGACCATGCTATACAACATGGAACTACAAAATGTGCCACAGCAAATGAAGAGTGTCACATCTCATGACATATCTAGGTCAGCAGTGGAAGAGAATATGACTGAGGAGACCCAAGAGAAAGACGCTGCATCAGGCACCATGAAGTACAGAGCAGGTATATTAAGCAAAGAGGCAGACCCATGTCCACAATTATCAGATATGACAAGACAAGCACAGAATAAAACGTATGCATGCAATAAAAAACAGGCTATGCATTATGATGCCATAATATGCATCAGATATCGTCAGCAATGCTGTCATTCATGGGAAATGCATAAGATGTGCATATTGGAAAGCATGCAAATAGCTGGAGAATACCAAGAAGTCAGAGATCTTATCCTCAGCTGATTTTATGGTGCTTCTTAAGGTGGAATGCTGTCTGTGTCTACCATCAGGTCCTGTAGTGTCAGGTATGGAAGTATGTGGTCCAGAGATGTTTTATCACTTTGACTGCATGTATGGGAATGTCACCATTTCCCTGCTGACTGGTTCTAGATGAGTGATGGCCACCATTGCACCACAGTTGCATATGAGTATGTCAGTTATGGGACATCTATAGTGGAGTTGGCTGGGGCTGATCTGCTGGACTCTGAGCTGAAAGGCCAATGTGGTTTGCCTGCAGCTGAGAAAAATGAACATCAGCTATGGACATGTGAATGTCAATTGAAAGGAGAGAGACAATAGTAGAGCCAAGTGAGGATCAGAAATGGCCTGGTGGGCATCCATAACCAGTGGTAGAGGCAGCCATGGACAGAAAAGCAATAACAGAAATGGTGGTCTGTGGTAGAGAACAGTATATACTTGAAGTGCTCATTCTTTTTCTACCTCAGATATAATGTCCAGATCCCAGTGGATGCAGAGGTGTACTTGTGGATATTATGTGGACCGCTATTGCTTAATTTATTTATTTAAATTTGCTTACCAGGATAGAACACTTATCAAACAATCACTAAATACAGGCTCATCTAAGATTAACTCATGAATTTCCTGTAAGGGTTGAATTTCTTCACCTATGCCATGCAGCACACTGAGCAACTTATTCATGTTAAAGGTAACATTCATGTCATGGATTAGTCAGTAATCCAGCCACTGACTGACACCAGAACTTGTTTCCTCGGTGACATGTGTGCACACCTTGAAGGCATGCAGTCCATGGATTCTAGTTCCGTACCTTATATTATGCGTGAGTCTCACATGGATATCATGTCCTGCACAAAACATAAGTGGTGAGGGATGTTTATCATGGTCTTCTGAAGTGCCCCTCAGTTGTAGGAGAGAGGAGTGTTCCCTCCACTGCAAGCAGTACTGACTATGCCACTGTGTCACTAGACTGTGACAAGGGCCCAAGGCATCATTGTCACCCTCCAGAGATATGCTGATATCAGGCATGTGCTGACTTGTAGTGCAAGCATTTATCCCAGTGGAACCGGTAAATGTATACAGATAACATACCACTGCATAACCATGTATATGTGTGACTCCAGCCACAATGAATGACACAAAATAATACTTACCAACATTATACCTAGTCTGTGAACACATATGTATCTTGTGGTGCAGGTTGCCTCTGTTGCAGGACTGATGCCCCTGCAGAATGGTATGCATAACTGAACTATGCAGAGGCACTAGGCTGTGTCCTATTGGAATAGCCTATACAAGTCTTCACTTTGTGCATCTCTCACAGACAATTGGACAATTATATCATGTCATCAAAGTTTATTTATTTATTTAACATTTGTTAACCAGGATAGTCTGACTTGGAACAAAGCCAATTTTCAGTGGAGGCCAGGGGAGAAATGCTCCAGATGCATGTCTTTGTAACGTGGAAGGAAACCGGAGCACCCGGAGAAAACTGACACGAACACAGGGAGGACATGCAGACCCCTCACAGATGGCACCCCAGCCGAGAATCGAACTGGAGAACCTCTTGTTGTGAGGCGACAATGCTACCACTGCACCACTGCCCTGTCCACAGTGAAGTGTTTTAATTTGCATCTCTGATGTCCATGAGTGACATTAACACATAGGGCACATGAGAATAAAGCAGGATGATCTGCTAGGCAATGTCTTACTGCTGTGGCATTTCTTATTACTTACCTGAGGTACTGCCAACAGACACTTGGCAGTGCTGATGGGCAAAGCTCTCACATCCAGTCTATAACAGATTATGTGTGTTCCTTCTGTTTCAACACTGATGGATGATAGGAACTGTTCAGTTTTTATGAGCTACTGCTGTGTTCTTAGTATGCCTCAATGGTCTAGACTGGCCTCCTGAAAAAATGCCTCCCATGCATTTTACCTCACAATAATAGTACCCATAGCAGAACTATTATGTTAAAGAAGTGATTTAATATGGTAGTATTTGCATCATTCCAATAAAGCAATGCATTATGAGATCTAGTCCATGCTATGAGTCCTCTTCCAGCTCATGCACAAGCACTGGCATTAGTTAAGACATGCATGACTGTGTAGCCAAGCCATGCTTATAATCATTTGCATCTAATGAATGATGTGTTGTCTATGCATAAGGTGAGGAGAATGGTTGTCGACCACAAGTGATGATACTACACTTTTTAGGCTTTAGGTTGAGCCAATTTTAGTCCACCAAGAGTTTAGTAGATAGTATTAATTTTGCATGGTTTGGATGTCAGATGGTGACTTAACAACAGCCCTATCTTATAAGTCCTCTTTAGAGAGAGGCTTGGCTAGGCTGTCAGCATGGAGATCTAAGAAACAGATGCCAAAAATAGTAGGCCATGAGGGGATTAAGATGGCTGCCGACATACGAGCTCTGTTATTCTTTGTCTCTAACAAGGATCTCAAATTATCCCAAATAGTTTTGGTACAGAGTTCATCTAAACATGTGAAATATAATCAGTCTGCTAATAAAATCTATATTTTGGATGCATTACTTATACAATTTGGCTATATGTACTAACTCTGTTAACATACCCCTTCTAACAACACTACTTCTCTAAGTAGTTACATTCCTAGCTGCAATTCTCACCACGGAAGCATTACTAACTATGGACTACATTGCCTAAGTGATTCTCCCTGCTTAATTTCCTAACTAATGTTATGTTCCTCCACATATATAAATTCAACCATATAGTTGTCTATATTCAAGTGTTTAAAGTCTTGTTCTATTTGGTATTATGTATATATTTGTGCTTTTACATTTTTATCCTGTAAACGTGTTAACACTCATTTTTTTGTCAATTTTGTTTATAATTTCTATTACTTATTGTGATAATTTGTACGTAAGCTTAGACTGGAGCTTTTCTCCCCTGGCCTCCGCACTGTCCCAGTCGGACCATCCCGGTAAACAAATGTAAAATAAATAAAATTAATAAAATTATAAAAAGCAGATTTTGACATAGCCTTTCACTACCAAGGGAAATGAATAGGCCAAAGATGTCAAATGAAACTGATAACATGGACATTCAAACCACTAAAACTAAACGTTTAGTAGTAGCTTTACCTGAAAAAGATAATATGTCCAAAAGAGCCAGAACTGGGAAGCAGCAAGATTCAAATAAATCAGCAAGTAAAAACAAACTAGAACAACCCACAAACCCTGAAGAATTAAAACTGGCTCTTCAGCCACTACAGCTTGCTGTTCAAAAATCTTCTGACCAACTTCAAACCTTTGGAGACTCTGTTAACCAAATCGCAAATAGGATGGAAAAAGAAACAGAAGCCAAAGTCCAAGAAAATGAGATCAGACTGGACCAGCTTTAGAAATAACTGAAAAATAGCTTTAAATGTCTACAGGATATGCAACAAAAGATTATTTATCTTGAAGCAAGATCCAGGCAAAACAATATTATTATAAGAGGTATCTCTGAGGAAATCAAACAGCTATAACTTCTGGAATCAATGCAGCAGATCCTTGGCTCCTTACTGGAAAACCTACCCGAGGACAAAGCCAATAATTATTGAAGAGCTCACCCTATGATCCTTCCTTCCCTGAACATGGATAAGCCGAGACAGGTCCATGTCAAGTTCATTAACTCTCAAGAGGTTTTCAAAATCCTTTCTATTGCTAATAAAAGAAATTTCTTAACTGGAATGGCAACAACATTTTTTCCCACAAGACCTTCCACTACAAATAAAGTAAGAGAGATAAAAGCTGTCTACATTCTGCACATATCTAATCCAAAATAAAATTAAGTTTCAGATGAAATATCACAACACACACTACTCTTTCATCACAAAGGCATAAAATTTATCATGACCACTATTAAAGAAGCAAGAAATGCCTTTCTGAATGAATTTAATGAGCTGCCTGATGTAGAAGCTTCTAAGCGCTGACTTTCCTCCATAACAACTCCCACCTACATTATTTTATCTCTGTTTTGCCTTTTCAGCTAAAATAGTAAAGTACTACATAAGTTAAATATATTTTCCTTCATTTTTGTACCTTGTGGGTCCAGAGATGCCAGGGTAAGGGCTACCAGACGGAATTTTTTTTTAGTTGACTTTCCTGTCTACAAGAAAGGTCTTCAACAGCATGCACTTGCACTGCCCCCCTAGCAACGTAACTTCCTCTTCCTCCTAGGTTACTTCATTCACTTAAAGTGACACAAGCACCTTTTAAACATTCAAAGATGCTCTCTACCCCAAAATACACCAACAGCAATCATCAGCAGGACCCATATTACTCATGGAAGGATCACAGTCGCAGGGATCAGTCTTTTGAATTGATAATTATTTTCATTTGCAATTCTATCCACAACAAACTGTGTGGCAAAACTGAAAGCTTCTTGGCAAAAAAGTTTTACAATGTCACTTGGACTGAACTGTCTTTAATATAAAATCTCAACCCCATGCTCTTTTTTCTTATTGCTGCACTGATTTTGTTGGTGTGTTGGAACAGCTCAGTTCTAAAATTATAATTATTCTTTTCTGTGCTTAGCTTGGTGATATATTACCACTAGTTGCGTGGAAAAGGCTAGTGTAATACATCCTTAATTTTGCATGTTAATAGTTTAACACTTCTACTGTTTGATAGGTTGTATATCAGTAACCGATCTGATGCTTCCTGACAGCCTGTTGCATAACACTTTGGATTGTGCTTTGAAGTTTGTTATGGCAATATTACTCTGTTTATTGTCAAGGAACTTTTTCTGGCTCCCACACTTTTAGTTCTGTATATAGCCTCTGGAAGTAGAACTCTGAAAATTTACAAGTATTAGTAAATGAACTGTGCAGTTCTCCGTAAAGACATATGATCTTATTAATTTTTTTCTGATCTATCATCAGTTATTGCAGGATGCCTTTTTTTGAATTTAGCATGGCTTGGTTTGTCTTCCCTTTTGTCTTACAAATTAGTTAATAGAATGTTCAACCATCCACCAGCTGGCAAGTCTTTGGCTGAGTTATTCATTATGGCTGATTTTGTCTTAGTTATGAATAACACCTTTATGGTCCACACCATGGGAGATCAATATGGTTCTGATCAATTGTATATTTAAGGAGGGATAATCACCTCTCGTGGCTTTTAACATTGACAAATCAATCATTACATCTGGTTGTGAGACATTATAGCTCCAGTGAACAACCCAGAATGTGTACAAGAACTATACCACAAGACTGGAAGCCTGGGAAGCAATTATCTAGTATATAACCTGACATTTATCGGGATTATTTTATTATATTTACTAATATCTAGTGCTATAAGTGAAAGAAAATAGGGTGGCTGTCTTTCAATTGTCTGATATTGTGTTGCTGATACAGAGCTGTTAACCCTTTAAAACTCACCAAAAGAGGTCAAAGAGACTACTTTATGTATCTAAGCAGGCATATCTTAGACTTTATGGATGCTTATACTTAAGCGAGCCTATGTTTTTGTTCCAAAGACCAGATATTCCATCGTTAATAAATAAGTATGACCTAACTTTATTAATTCAAACAGCTTTAATATTATACTTGCTGTTATGTCTGGTTATAATATTATACTTCTTGTAAAATGTTTTGGAATATGTCTTACTTGGCTACAATAAAATGGCCTATCAAATCTCTCTAATATTCAATTACATTAAACAAACTGTTTTTTTATCGATTTTTACAAATATATTATATCCATTAAGATCAATACTAGGAATGGAGACCATTTCCTGTCTCCTAGTTCATCATGTGGGTTATGTATGCCTAGCATGGCTTCTAGCCAGTTAAATATCCTCTGCACTATTTCATTCTTAGAGTACATTTTTATTTTATAACTTCTGTCTCTTTTCTCCCAATGTTAGCTCTCTACCCTACATCCTTTTCTTTCTAGCACCTAACGAGAGCTAAGTAATAAGACATAAGTGTGTCAGCAAAGTTATGCTACTCATACCCTATTTGACTGATGTGTTTTTTTACTGGAATTATATGAAATAAAAGAAATATATACTAGAGATGCAGTGTTCCTAGATTTGCTTTTTGTCTTTCTTACAATGCCTTCATCTCTCTTCCGGGTTAATTAGATTTGTGAGTAGGCACATGGTTAATGCAAGAAGAGATAAGTGCTATTTGCCACCAGTCTAAGATAAATGCTCTACCTTTGTTTATTTAAGATTTTTACAATTAAGCTTACCCTCCCTGACTATTCTTTTGGATGTATTATGTGGATTATTGGTTTGTGGAATGTAAAGGAGATTCAATTGGACAAAAAAAGAAAGTTATTTTTTTTCATTTAGCCTTTGAATCTAAAGCAAAACTAATTCTAATAGAAGAGACACACATGCTGCTTGAGCAATGGTAACATGATATGGGGAAAATTGATTAAAACTATTATTGCCACGGGTAACAAAATCCACTAGTGTAGATGCAGCAATCATTATTATACAAAAAACATCCAAGAAAACATTTTGTACTATGATGCTGGTGATGGTGTTATGTAACAGTTAAATACCCATACTTGATAAACCTTTATTATTTTTAAATATGTATTGTGTTTGTGTTAGAAAACAAGAATTATTTATGTCTACCTATAATATCCTATCCCATTTGCCTAACTATTAATATATTATAGGGGGTACTGGAATACCATTCAAGATCCGATGTCAGATAGGACAAATATAAATAATCAAATAACATATATGCCAGCACAGCCATTATGGAATTAAAAAATGATTTCACTCAATTTGATCCTTATACTTTTCAAACTAAAAACACACTAAAATATAAATTCACCTTCTATTCTCATTGTCACAAAGCTTGGTCCAGACTGGATTTTTTTTTCTTAATTTCAGGGATCTTTATGAATTTTAACAACGACTTCCATACAGAGCCTAGATTCTACTCTGATCTTTCAAAAATTATACTCACTCTCAACTGGCTCAGTAACAGCAGTACTAGAAATAGGGGTTATAATTGGACGTTGAATCCTAACCTATTATCAAAAGATGATGTGGTATGAGAAATATATGTCATTTTGGAAGAATTTCTATCTATGCCTGATACTTCCCAACTACCATTTGACATTTACTGGGCCTCTATAAAATCCTTAATTACAAAGGGGCCCTCATCAATAAAGCTTCCTATTATAAGAGAAAATACCTTTGTAAAGAATCATTAATCAAAAAAAAGAATTATCAAACTGGAGACAGAACTACAATTAAGCTATAACCAGGAATCTTACAACTAGCTGACCTTCTGAAAGAATTATGTTTATTAAATGCAAACCATTTATCCTTCCAGAAAATAAAAACCTTGGTGAATTACTCAGAATATTCACAAATGCCATCTAAATTCTTGTTGAGTCTGACAAACCAGAGAAAGCAATCTCCTATTCTGTCTGAGATATCAAATCAAGGAAAACTTGTTATACTAGACAGGACATAGTCCACTTATTTGAAAACCTGTATTCCCAATCTTATAGTGCCCAAAAATCTCTCCTACCAGAACAAGAATTAGACCACTTCCTAAGTCAATTGAATTTCCCGAAACTTAGCCAAGCCCAACAAGACTCCATCTCATCTCCGATTACCCAACAAGAAATAATTACAGTAGCAAATAATCTCAAGCTGAACAAAGCACCAGGACCAGATGGACTCACTTAGGAATTCTATAAAATTTTCAGTCAGAAATTTTCAAAAATTATTTTGTTCCTTTTCAAACATATTAAAGATAATAGTATGACAGACATACACCTGAACACTTCTAAAACAATATTCATTCTTAAAGAAAACACCGACCACAAACATCCATGGAATTATAGATCTATTTCTCTGATTAATCTGTATATAAAATAGTTTACCTCAGTTTTGGCCAACAGACTCAAGCCTATTATCCCCTGCATTGTATCACCCAACTAATCTGGATTCATACAGTATAGACAAACATGATAATATGCTCACATTGGATGCCATGATAATGTGTAATCTAAGCAGTACCCCAATATTTGCCCTTGCAATTGATGCATCCAATGCCTTTAATAAATTCAACCTGGAGTTCTTATTCTTGATCTTACCCCATTTTGGTATATCACTAGACTTTATCCAAGCTAACAAAATGCTCTACTCCAATGGTCATACTTCTTTATAGATTAATAAGACCACCTCTTCCAGGATTGATACTAAGAATGGAACAAGACAAGGGCGACCATTTTCCCCCTACCTCTTTAATTTATTTATATATTGAACCCCTGTTCTTATTTGTTATACAGAAAACTTATCGCCATATACCTGTTCTCTACAATACCAGGCTTGCCCTATCTGCATTCACAGATGATCTAAACCTATAGTTCACATTACAGAACTCTGACACATGGAAAATTCTGAACTTCATAGATACTTTTTTTGGAAACTCTCAAATTACAAATGAAACCAAGAGAAATCCTCAGCCTTTCCAATTAATACATCTTGACAATTACTCACCTACCCCTTACCAATGGAAATCAAAATAAATCACTCCTTTAAATATTTGGGTATATCTTTCCAACAAGACTCAAAACTGTTCTATCAAAGCAATGTCACAAAATTATAGATAACCCTACAACAGGACCTCCTTAGTTAGAATAAACTCCAACTCTCATTTTTTGCAAAAGTTGTCATTATTAAGATGAACATCCTGCCAAGAATACTATACATATTCAATGCCTTCAATATAACATTATATAACAAATTCTTTAAAATGTTAATTTTTTCACTATCCAAATTCATTTGGTCTCCTAAATCAATCAGAATTGCATACAAAAAGCTGGAATATCCCAAGGATAAGGGAGTCTCTGCATTCCTCACTTCAAGCTATACTATGACATAATCAACTGTAACAGAATAATGGCTATCTCTGATTATAACCCAAATAAGAAGGCATGGTCTCTGACCTGGATAGAAATATTTTATAACTATGTAAAAACTTTCAGCTTAAATCCAAAAGCTCTTTCTTTCCTCAACAAGGAGAGTTTGAAAAATCTTATGTCACACATATCCTTAAATAATAAAATAATCAACCGACAACAATTTTTTGAAGCATAAAAACTATCCAGTGCCTTCAGTACTTTGTAACCATTGCCTCTTAATCCAAATCTTAAGCTCTGCAACAAAATGCTTAACCTAATTAACTACTCACTCCTAAAAGAGAAAAATGTACTAGATATCTACCCTTTTAGGAACCAGTTTATCACTGAGATGACAGTGGTAATGAACCTTCCCAAAAACTATGCCATTATTCTGAGACAACTTTGGAGCATCTCAAGCTGGATCTGAATGGCATAAACGCATGTAAAACTCTATAGAGTCTACTTTTAATGAGGGAAAAATAATTTCAAATTGATATAAACTTATAGTCTCAATTAAATTCTTAAATGAAGTGCTCTTCTCCAACTACTGGACTAAGCTAAATCCAGCAATCTCACTCAACCCAATAATCTCCTCTATCCAATTAACCTCAAAATCTATTCCCTTTAAAAAACTTAGCTATACACAACTAATGATACTAAATGATGCATAGCCCACCACAGCTCTATTAAAATAAATTTACTCTACAATCTTCCCACTCTGTCCATACTGTGACAACCAGAAGGCTGAACTCCTCCACATCTTTTAGAGCTGATAATGTTCCTACAAGCTTTGGTGCTTGCTAAAAGTTAAACTACAAAAAAAAAATGGGTCATGAGAAAACTACCCTCTCTTGGAAGTGTACTATGCTACATATCCCCACTCCCCATTTAACAAAACTACAAATACGCATCTTAGTCACAATATTTACCCTAATCAAATTTGATGTTACCTTGAACTGGAAAGACAGATCACTACTTTCATGGACAGGATTCAAACAAATGGCAACTAAATGCCTAATGGCCCATAAGTTCTTAATGCATAGCCAAAAACTTCAACCATATTTTGTTGCATACTAGGGTATACGACTCGACCATGTTCTGCAATAAAGTTTCGGCACCTTCTTTCCTGGTGCTTGGGTTGGGCTTTTAATCTTCCCATACTTACTATATTATCCTCTCTTTCTTTCTCTTTTCATCTCTTTAATAACTAGGTATTTAAACTTCCACTTCTTATTGTTTAGTCTATTAAATTGGTTAACTTCAATTATATAGCTTACATGAATGGCATTTAGCACATCTGTACATAGCTTATTAGTTGTATGTTATATTGTTTGCATGTCTAATGAACCATCATTCACAATTATCACTTTCACTGTTGACAATTGTCTTTACTGTGTTGTTTGTGCATTATATTTTAAAAAATAAAACAAGTAAATAAAGATTTTTGAAAGAAAAATAAAAGGCCATGCCACTTATCCATGAGGAACACTGCTGTTCATTTTTATACTTTCTGATGAGGCATCTGCAACTCACATTGTGTTGCTACTGTTTTTCATTCAATTTGCTACCCATTTTAACTCATATGTGTCACTTTTTGAAGCATTTAGCTTTTGTATGGTACCACCTAGGGAATGATGTCAAAGGTCTTGGCCAAGTCAGGATACACAGTTTGTACTGCATGGTCAACATCTACAGTGTCCACACCCTTTTTTAGACATTTCCAGATTCAATAGACATGATTTATCCTTCACAATGCCAAATTGCTGGGAAGGGGGTAAATGTAATTAGATTCTTGACCCGGTAGTTTATATGGTCAATTATAATACATTATTTGGTGCATTTTAACTGATCTTATAAACTACAGATCAAGAATCTTATTACACTTAACCCCCCCCCCCCAGCAATTTGGCTGGGCTACACAGTTGTGCATCACAAAGATGACTTGTAATAGTACTTGTAACAGTAATAGGTCTGTAATTACCTTGGCCAGTTGTAAGGCCACCTTCATGAAGGGACATCATGAATACAGTGCACTACTCATCAGGGGTGAAACCAGTAGCAAAACTCGGGTTAAAAAATGTAAGGAGTGGGTCTGCAAAAGCATGTTTAACAGTGCTAACTAAATGACTAGGTATATTGTCATGTCCCAAGGAAGATTTTTTTTTCTCTTTGTTAGCACTTTTAATAAAAAGAACTCTAGAAATAATTGGGAAAACTGATAGATTTGGACATTTTAGGGCTTTGGGTAGGAGTTTGGGGGTGAAATTGGCACTAAATTTGTTTGCAAATATATTGGTAAGATCTGGTGAGTCAGTATAGGAGATGTCATTCTGAATAGGTTCAGGGTTATGAGTTTTTTTTATCATGGCTAAAAAATTATTTATAATTACCTTTGGCTACACTACAATGCTATTTGTGTCCATTTTTACTGTCTAATGACCAAAATTGGGCCAGTTATACCTGCACTTGCCATGAATAGAACAACTAGAATGAACCCATGTACCTCAGCAATGAGTATTATGCTTTTTTGACTATTAACCATTGCTTAATTCAATGCCTAAGAAAACTGGTAGCTTTATCCAAGTTTATCCATGTTGCTGTACTAAACTGTACAAATTATCCCTGCATGTGCCATGTATTTAACAACTGAACTGAACCTTCATACCTCAGCTGCAAGAATTTTTCTTTTTTGTTTTGTCAGTTTAAACATCACTTAGTTGTTCATTGCCTAAATGATCATCTCTAAGCATGCTATATGTGCTGCTGTAATAAGCTGTACCAGTTATCTCTGCATTTGTCTTGGTAGACAAGATAACTTCCTAATATGTTTACCAAAGAAGTGAGCATTTTTTCTGTCTAATAAGTTCTTTAATGTTTCATTGTTCACTGGACATACACTCAAGGGTCTACTTCCATTCACTGTGCTTCTGTCCTACACATCACTGACAGTTAGAATGCAATTCATATCTCCTGCTGTTATCCTGATATCCTGACTTTTATAGTCAGTTTTCTTTGGCCATTGCTTTACAATATTGATAGCTGTTTGTCCCTACAGGGTTTGCTTTAAGAAAGTTTTCCATACCAAAACAACTATTTTTATCTTTGCCCTGCACTGTTTTCTTTCAAATTTCCTGTGTTAATGATGCTACTTTGTTATTTTCATTTTTTATTGTTGGAAAAGACATGGAGCAAGAAACACTGAGGCAGTGGCCACTAAATCTCACTGGCCACCACACTGACAAGTTAGTCGCACCTGTCTCCAGCCCTATTTCTCTGAAATTCACTCTGTAAGAGGGAATGTCAAGGGTTCTTTGTTGGCCTCAGGTACAGCTTCTTTGACCCAGTCATTAGGATGTCAGTAGCAAAATTCTTTTTATCCCTTTTTTCCAGGTGCATTATAAGTGATACATGTTTCCTTGTATAACTCTGCAAGTGGGTTATCTACTAATTTTAATAAGCTCAGACATTCTACATTACTCATTTGGCTAAAAATAACGCATGAGACAGACAATTCCTTACTGAGATCAGCAAACAGAAAAACAAATCCACAAATAAAAGTTTTGGCCTCTTGTTATTTCTACAAAAACAAAAAAAAGCAGCACTTGCACTACGAACAGACTGTGAACAGCATCATTGCAAAGTGTTTAACCTACAGATTATACCTGGGCTCCACATGTAAAATGATACAGGAACCCCATGTGAAATAATTCTGCTATCTGTAGTTATTTCTATAACAGTTTCAAGTATAGGATGATGAGCAGAGTACAGACTCCAAAAAATATTGTTACACTGTGCTCATCTGAAGCAGTGAATGTAGCAGTACTGTATGTTTAAAATGTTAGCCTTCACTAGCACATACTAAGTAATCCCTTCATTGTGACTGATAAGTGCATATTTATCACCTTCATCTGAGTACTAAGGACATATGAATGCCAGTGATGCAATACTTTACGTTGGCTTTCTAAAATAATATTTATTTTCGACCATTATAAGGTCATAGTCTTCCTAGATAAGTACTATGCAATTGGTCTGCAGAGCATTTCAAGCTTAACCAAAAAAACTTTTTCAAATTGTCCCTGTAGACTCAAGGAGGGTAAGACAAGACAGACATAGAGAGAATTTGAGGCTGCCCATCCAATTATCTAGGTTAACTTTGAAGTTGTAAATAGTGGTTCTCTGCTTGAAATGTAGTGGCAAGTTGTTCCAGAGGTGAGGGATATATTAAGATATGGGTCTATTACATCAACATTTCTTATTAATCTGCTCATGAAGATTTAGTCCCTTTAACAGAACATTTGATGTACCATTGACTCTGTGAAAGAATGGTAGATCAAAGAGGGCTGAATCTTTCATATTATGAAAGAACAGACATAGATCTCCATGGAGGAGTCTGTAAAACACTGACTACAGAGAAAGGGCTGCAAGTCTCACCTGATAACTGAGATTTTTCAGGCCACTGATCTTTTCAGGTATGAATCTCTAAGGTCTCTCAAGTTATGTGATAGGTTTAGATAAATACATTCCAAAAAGTGCATTATATTCAATAATGGGTCTGATAACATATGAGTAAAGGGGAATTAAGATTTCTTTGGATCTAGTGGAGATGCCTTTGGAAAATAAATGGGGCAGATTAAAGGCTTTATGAACTACTCTGGAGACACAATGGTCAAATGATAAGGAATTATTAACAAAAGCACCCAGATCCTTTACAACAGTGTCTGGAGGGGTGCATCTCCTATATGGCAAGTGAAACTGTTTTGTTTACCAAAGTGAACTATACAGCATCATTTTACATTTAATTTGAGAAACTGTTTTGTTTACCAAAGTGAACTATACAGCATCATTTTACATTTAATTTGAGAACATTGTCCTTGCACCAACTTTTAACATGGTCTAAGCCATGTTGAAGCAATTGTGAGTCATTTGATGATCAAATAAAAACACCCAATTTACAGTCATCTACAAACATAGTTAACCATATGCATACATGCATACATACATACAAATATTTTAAGCATGGGTATTAATGCCCTTCTAGCCTGCCAATATACCAAAACACTTGTTCCCATAATAGGTGTCCAGGCTGTTCTTAAAAATATCTAAACCAGTTCTTGCTTTAATCTAATTTGGTAGTCTGTTCCATGCATCAGCTGCTCTCTTAGAGAACCAGTTAGTGCACTTCTCATTCCTATAAAATCTTCTACACAGGTTGTCTGATGGTTCTCTACTATTTTTTGATGACCTCAAACATTCCCAAAGATAGTTGTCTCTAAATGCACTATATACCTGAATAAGATCTCCCTTTAGATATCTATAAGAAACACTGTACAAGTTCAAATATTCTAGTCTTTCATAATAACTTAAATGTTCACACCCATGGATACTCTTGGTATCTTTCTGCTGTACTCTTGCCAGTTTACTCATGTTTGTTTTCTTCTAAGGTTTCAATATTGTTATACCATACTCAAGTTTGGGTCAAATGTAACTAACATTACAGTATTTGCATGCTGAGCTACATTAGCATTTTGGCCTGTTTTGTCACATATTCATCCTATTTCCATGAGATCAAAAACATCTGTAGTAGTTGGAAAACCATACATGGGAATCTAAAATTATATACAGTTGTGAATCAATCAGAATTCTTTTTTGCTAGAAGAACCATATGTGAAGCGTTGTAGCATGGAAACTTGTGGCACATTCCTACTGTGGCTTCTTCAGGAGGTATCAGTTTATAAATAAATGGTCCAAAGTGCTTATTCATTCTTTAGATAAAAATCACAAGCCAGATGGGGAGCAGTGACAGCTGATGACTTCATAGTATAGGAGGAATGTAGAAGATATTGACCATGGGTGCACATTATACAGCTGATGGTCTGGGAAGGAAAACAGAGCACATGTATAAAACCCACACAAAGAAACAGTAAGTGCAGGCTTCATAAAGAAGTAACCACAGCCAAAATTTTAACCAGAGAACCAATCATTGTGTGATGTTAATATGACTCACTGCACTACTGTGCCAGTGAGCTGTTGCCATCACACACTTTCTACCCAAACTGCTGCCGTCATCCACATATTGTGCACAACGGTAGTGTCTAAATGTGCTGCACACCAAGTATTCAAACATAGAACCAACTGCTTTGAATTGGTAATGTCACTCATTGTGCGACCATCTCAGTGATCAGTTGCTATAACAGACACCCTTACCAGACTGCTGTCACATTTCCACAGAGCTCATAAGTGCTTAGCATCCTTCCCACTGTTTCCAGAGTGTTGGTGTGCAGCTATTACCATCCAGGCAGAGCTAAGTACTTCAAATCAAATTTTTGCACTTTTTTAAGTTATGCAAGTATACTGCACCTGTATTTTTGAAATATTTATTGCTTTTTCTGCACTTCATCATTGTAAAATGCCAAAGACGTTTCACTGTCTGATATTCTCTGTATTGCAGTCATTTTAGAAGTATCTGTAGCTTGTTGTTTGAGTTGTTCTTTTAGCATCCACTTTGAAGTTAACTGTAGTGGGGGTTTACATTATGAAGACTTGGGACTGCTTTTCTAGTGGCAGTAGAAGGTAGCCCAGTCTGTCTAATCATACAGGAAGGCTTTAAGTGAGATTTTTTCATTGACCACAGGGCAAAGTTGTCTGTTTAGTCATTTTTTTTCCTATAAATTCAGCACATTTTGCATTGTATAGACATTGGTACCTAGAATTTAAATTACCTCTGAAATTTCCACAACACTCAGTTGTACACAGAGCAGCTAGTCTGCACACTGAGAAGCACCTACACATCGGGCATGGTGTTCGACAGTCTAGATAGAAATCTACACATTGCAGCAACCAGGATAGCCAGCTGTTAACCCATCCAAAACATCCATCTCAACCTCTAATCTGGACAATGCCTAAAATAATGTTGGGACAAAGGCCAAAAAATAGGAGCAGATTTTAAATATTGCTCTAATAAATTTAAAAAGTTTCTAAAGTAATAAGATTTGTATTAACATGCATTTTCTGAAGAATGTGAAGTCTGAAACTTAAATGTATGTCATTATTTAGTGACTTCAAACCTCAGTGATTTGCCAGAAAAAAATATATACATTTTATGAGACAGACCTAAAATATTATTCAAAAATCTGGGCATCTGGCCAAAATCTGGAGTGTTGAGAGGTTTGCTCCAACACCATGTCCTTGTAGAACAAAAAATAAGGATCCATAGCCATGTGCATACAATTCCCTGCTATCTCTGTAGCTGGTGTACCGGCTATGGACATCATGAGGAAGTGCACCAATTGCCTTGTGTATGCTGACATCCACTTAATTCTCCAATAAACAGATATAGTATGTGAGTGGTGTAGTTATACTATGTCATTGGAGGCAAGGATTTCACATACAAGAACTTAACATACAAAAAGAATACCAGATAAGTTGTCAGAAACACACACACACACACACACACACACACACACACACACACACACACACACACACACACACACACACACACACATGCGCACACACACACACACACACACACACACACACACACACACACACACACACACACACACACACTACAACCACCTCAGAAAGTATGAACTAGACACGTAGACCCACGTATGCTGTGGCCCTTAATTGTAACCTCTCTAAACCTCAAGCACCTCCTCAATACTGCACTCAAAAAGTATCTTCAGCAACCTCTATAACAGTCAACAAAAACATCAACCAATAATTCACATACTGCCACTATATTGGTATCACAACTTATAAACCCAAAAGGCATATCGCCACGCAACTTAATGTTTTGGTCCTAGGAGACACCATAGTGAGACATAACAAATATCCCATTCACCAGGCTAAATAAGGAGAAAGTATCACTCAGCTGCCTATCATGGGCCAGGATCCATCATATTATACATGCATTCAGGTCATTAGATCACAAGTATCAGTATGACTCTATCCTAGTCCATGAGGCTATAAATGACCTGATATGCACCATATGTACCTACCTGGACTGTATGAAGACAGACATTATGGAGCTCTCAGATTGTGTCTCAGGCTGGTATGAGCTTAGCATTGAGCAACATCCTACCTTCTCCAAGGATGATCCACAATATGAATAAAAATGACTTTAATAATTGGCTTAGTTTTTGGTGTCATTCCAAAGGGATACAATATTTGTCAGCATCGAGGATATGGTCAAGAGACTATGCAGCTTTGGCAGGGATGGTCTACACCTGTCCCTTCTAGGCTTTCAGATAATGATTAAAACATTGACCTCCTCCACAGTGTCTTTTTAGGAAATGCCATACTGACAAACCTTCTGAAATAGCAAAACCAACTCTAGAAAATCTAAAGGTGCTACTGTTCAATGCCAGGCGTGTAAATAAGAAACTCCACTTTCTCCAAGCTCTTCTCACATTTGAATATACATACATTTGTACCGTTACTGAGAAATCATTTAAATCTGCAGAGAGCACCTCAGCAGTGCAGGGTTACAATGCCTTCCACACATTTAAACCAGCTACTGCGCAGACATGGACTGAAGGTGGAGATGCCTCAATTTACATCAAAAACAATCATAGAAAAAGGGTGGTCAAGCAGGATGATGAGCTACAGCTTCTCTATATCCAACTTGCCATAGGCAAAGTCCCATACCATATACTTACAAACTATAGGTCCCCCACTATATCCCAGGAAAACCATAACACATACTTACACTTACTGGAGTCATTCACCATTCAACCCAATACCATATATGTGAGTGATTTTAACTACTCTACTATAAACTGTGAAACATACATGACTCCAAATTTCCAGGCCAAGAGATTCCTGGACTTGGTCAATACAACCAATGTAGACCAAATAGGCCATATCCCTAATAGGGTTGTAAACATACTGGATCTGGTCTTCACAAACATAGCAAAATGCTGTCTCCTCAGACCAGATAGACTGGAGTTTCCTGTTTATTTCAGACTATAATACTGTTTTCTTTGAAATAAAGTAAAAATAAAAGCTGGGACCCCTGCAATCCTGGAACATTCAGGACATATTACAAGGCAAACTTCCTGTTATTAAGTGATAACAGACAAAATTTCAGGCCCCTCAAGCCCTAAGAATACTGCTGCCTTTGCAGAATTCTAAAATTATTTTAACTGATTCATTGAGACAGCTATGCCCTTAATGAATAAGAACAAAACAAACACTAAATACAAACCACACTTATAGAATCTCAATATCAATAAGGAGTACAAAAAAGGAAGAAAGTCATGGTAAAATTTAGAATGTGGAACACCCTGCTGGATAAAAACTAACCTTTCATCAATCTAAACAAGAAACTCAGACGACAAATCAAGTCTACTACAGCCAAATTTGAGGAAAAAAACAAAAAGAAAAATCTAGCAAAAAGCTAGACTTTCTACTGTGGGATTTCTTAAACCTCTTGTATTAGAGGTGACATGAGATATATGCAAACTACCTTTTAAGAACATCAGGTGTTTCAACTAAAAGGCAATTCTGAACATACCATGACTGTTCTTTTAAGTCTATTTGTGGACAAATTCAGGCCAATAAAACCAAACCCCACTAGCTATAGTCATGCATGTTCCCGCCTTCTTATAGCATCATCAGTACAGCATAAGTGGAAAATCTGGCTAACATTTGGAAACATAGGGCTGTCATACCCAACTGATATCCATAAATTATCCCAACTAACAAATTAAAACAATGAATAAAAAGGTCACACACAAAAATCAATCTGTTAAAAAACAAAGAAAAAGCTAGCAAAGCTAGACTTTCCACTGTGTGATTCCTTAAACTTCTTGTATTAGAGGCGACATGGAATATATGTAAATTACCCATTAAGGATACCAGATGTTTCAGCTAAATGGCAATTTTGAATCTCCATGACTTTTCTTTTAAGTCTATGTATGGACAAATTCAGGCCAATAAAGCCAAACCCCACTAGCTGTGGACATGCATGTTTCTGCATTCTTAGAAAAAAAGTATCCACCCAGACCAAGAAAAAAAATAAAGCTTTCTTTAGCTATGTCCACAACCTTAAAAGCAGCACACAGTAATGTGCACAACTAATTGTAAAGGGATAAACATACACAGAGCCAAAACACATAGCAAATCTACTGGCTGACAAATTCAGGTCCAATTTTACCCCCCCCAACCACCTCTCAGAAAATACCATTGAACATACCCCCCCCCCCAACTATCACTATGGGGTAGGTCCTTGGCTCACTCTCCAAGATCAAGAATAATACATTGATGGGTAACAATAATATCCCATAATGCCTCCTAAATAGCATGTGGCACAACATATCAGGACCAATATTGTCACTATTTAACTTTAGCCTTCGGACAGGATTTGTGCCATGTAAATGGGCATCTATGGACTCCAGAAAGCTCAGACCCATATGCTTGACTATTCTTATATGCAAAGCCATGGAAAGAATTATCATATAAATGATTAACAATGATATAGGAAATCATCAGGCACTAGATCTGCCCTGGGCAGATCATGCCTGCTCTACCTGGTGAATTTTTTTTGAGAAAGTCACCAAGGCAATGGATGACAAATATGGTGCATTCTGCCTACCTTGACATGGCCAAGGCATTTGATAAACTGCCACACTCAGGCATTGTAGATAAACTCATGGAATTGAGTATAAACCTCTGTTACCTGCTGGATAGCTGGGTGGATTTCAGATAACATCCAAGATGCTAAAATAAAGGACTACACCTACACAAAGAAGCCAGTCACTAACAGAGTCTCTCAAGGCTCTGTGCTAGATCTGTACCTTTTTGGCATCTACTTCTCTGAATTTATGGCCCACATCAAGTGCCTCTGTCTGACCAGGTTTGCAGATGATTGTAAACTATGTACAGTTGTAGAATCCCCAAAAGACACTAACATCTGTCAAGATAGATAGACAATTATTCTATATTGCACAACTTATAAGCAAGTGTATTGCAACCAGGTCCAAGGAAGTCATTGTTCCACTGTCTTCGGCCCTCATCAGTTTGATCATTGAGTACTGTGTTATCTACTTGACTAGGAATATACAATAACTGCAATGTCAATAGAGGTTCCTCAGAAAAAGGATGCAGAGTGTAAAAACATGTCCTGGATGGAATGCTCAAAGCCCTAGACTTGTACTCAGTCTCCTATATACTGCTGAGAGATGATCTATGCTTGGCATACAAGGCATCCTTGCATTCTGCTCTGGTGGACCTCTTTCATATCTATAAAACAAATAGCATTAGAATTACCCAATCTAGTTACTTAAATATTGCTTGCAATATAAATAGGTCATGTTGTAGGGACAGGTGTGCATCTCAGAGAATATTACTTCACTGGAACAGACTTCCTAAGGATGTGAAGCGGAGCTCTTTCCTGCTATATTCAACCATAATTTGGACCAGTAGATAGAAGACTGAAATTCACCCCTGATATGGCACCTGTGTCCCTAATTAACAGAGTCAGTTTGTAAATTCTCAACCACTAAGCCCACTAGCCTCAGACCACATATAATTCTTACAATAATATTACAGTTACTATACTTGTCTGATTCATTTAAAATGCATAGCTGATTTTAAAAAGACCCTGGTGGTCATTAGCCTATTTTACACCTATGAGCCTATGACCCTATAAGCAGACCCTTATTTTATACTGTGCTGATAACTAACTGCAATAAAAAGTGAAAAGATAATGCCCAGCTTGTTACATTTACATGTACTCTAACACCTCTCCCTATATAAAATCATTTTCGTCCATAGACAGCCTCATACTGATCAATTACAGCCAGTACATTGAAGGAGCATACGTCAAATGTATGAGTGTGTTAAAAAGTTATAACAGTAAAGTATTCCAGCTGGTTTTACACAAACTCATACTATTTCTACAGATCCAGAGAAATGACTGCTTAATGCCAGTAAATGTCAGAAGGATCAGCCACTTGTAATTTCCAATAGCCAGCAAGTCCCCCAATATACAAAGCTAATAATATAAAATTTGTTGATTTAGTAATTTTCAGGTGTCTGATTCAAAAAAATACATAGCGGTCACAGTCATGCATTTCAGCTTTATATAATACAAACAGTAGCTGCACTAAAATATTCCATATTGCTTCGCACAAATGGAAATTCATCCTACAAAGCCATGAAAACATCAGTCACTGTCAATCACAGAAAGCTCCTGTACAAAATAATTATAACCACTTTGTTGACTGTGTAATGCTCAGATTCTGATTGCAGTAACAAAGTAATGCATTTTAAGTTTGTTTCATGCAAGCAGCAGCTGCAGTAAAAATATTGCAGTCCTGTTTCACATTAATGCATACTCATCTTGCAAAGCCGGAATAATGAATGTTTAGCTTGTGCAGATCGCAGCAGTGTCAGTCACATCCATATGAGGATTCTTGTACTCAGCAGTTTTATACAGATATCTGGTTGTAATAAAAACTAAAGGTTGCAGTAGTCTAACGTAACTTTAACTAACCCAAAGCATAACCACAGTAAGATATTCTAACTTGCTTCACACAAATAAACATTAGTCTGACAAAGCCAGAATAGTGACTGTTTAACATGATCTAGTGACTGCAGCATCATTTACTTTCATCTACAGAAAGCCACTGCACCTTGTAATTATTGTCAGATTTGTCAAATATATACTCAAGATATCAGATTGCAATAAACAACAGTAGTTTTTCTAACAGCCCTACACACCATACACACACACACACACACACACACACACACACACACACACACACACACACACACACACACACACACACACACGGATGTGACCATCAATCCATCAATAAGACCCAGTTGCATAACTATAGTTGAACATTTTAGATATACCTTTATGATCAAATGAATGAATGAATACTTAAATCACTGGCACACAAGAATCTATTTTCTTTGCTCACTGCTGTCAGAATACAGTGTGCATCCCATTGTAGCCCCTGGCCATGCCTCTTCACATCTCAGTTCAAGAATTAGGGATTAGGCTAAAATAATTGTGGACAAAGACATAACATCAGAGATGAATATTGCTTATATACTTAGAATGTTGCAAGAATAAAATGTTTTGTACAGGCATGCTTTTTCTAAAAGCTGCACTGTCTCAAACAGAAATGTCTGATATTTAGTGACTGCAATCCTTACAGTGATTTGTGGAAAAGCATATATTTCACAAGACACAGATGATAATCATGGTCATTCTATGAAGTCAGGTACAGCTGTGTGCTTCTTTGACCCACCGCACAAATATATACACACACACAGATATAGATATAGCTATAGATATAGATATAGACACACACACAGATATAGATATAGCTATAGGTATAGATATAGACACACACACAGATATAGATATAGCTATAGCTATAGATATAGACACACACACACAGATATAGATATAGCTATAGCTATAGATATAGACACACACACAGATATAGATATAGCTATAGCTATAGATATAGACACATACACAGATATAGATATAGCTATAGCTATATATATAGACACACACATAGATATAGATATAGCTATAGCTATAGATATAGACACACACACAGATATAGATATAGCTATAGCTATAGATATAGACACACACACAGATATAGATATAGCTATAGCTATAGATATAGACACACACACAGATATAGATATAGCTATAGCTATAGCTTTAGCTATAGATATAGACACACACACAGATATAGATATAGCTATAGCTATAGATATAGACACACACACAGATATAAATATAGCTATAGCTATAGCTATAGATATAGATGCACACACAGATATAGATATAGCTATAGCTATAGCTATAGCTATAGATATAGACACACACACACAGATATAGATATAGCTATAGCTATAGCTATAGATATAGACACACACACAGATATAGATATAGCTATAGATATAGACACACACACACAGATATAGATATAGCTATAGCTATAGACACACACACAGATATAGATATAGCTATAGCTATAGATATAGACACACACACAGATATAGATATAGCTATAGCTATAGATATAGACACACACACAGATATAGATATAGCTATAGCTATAGATATAGATATAGACACACACACAGATATAGCTATAGCTATAGATATAGATATAGACACACACACAGATATAGATATAGCTATAGATACACACACAGATATAGATATAGCTATAGATATAGCTATAGATATAGCTATAGATACACACACATATATAGATATAGCTATAGATATAGCTATAGATATAGATATAGACACACACACAGATATAGCTATAGATATAGATATAGACACATACACAGATATAGCTATAGATATAGATATAGACATACACACAGATATAGCTATAGATATAGATATAGACACACACACAGATATAGCTATAGATATAGATATAGACACACACACAGATATAGCTATAGATATAGACACACACACCTATAGATATAGACACACACACCCACCCACACCTATAGATATAGACACACACACCCACACACACCTATAGATATAGACACACACAGATATAGCTATAGATATAGACACACACACAGACACACACAGACACAGGCATAGATATAGATATAATAGATATAGATATAGATATAGATATAGATATAGATATAGATATAGATATAGATATAGATATAGATATGGATACAGATATCGATATAGATATAGATATAGATATAGATATAGATATAGATATAGATATGGATATAGATATGGATATGGATATAGATATATACATTTGACATAATCTCACTGGCAATGACCAATATAGTGTGATTAAAAATGCTTTAGAAGAACAAAACATGAACCCATGCTTGCACCTCTACAGCCATCCGTTATGTTCTTCTTTCACAGTAGAAAACAGACCCATACGGTTTTATATAGCAGCCTAGTGAGCCAGATTTTGACATATGATTTTATGTTTTTGTCATTCTCAAAGTATCAAGAAAATGTTATTCTCTATTGGGAGAAGGTGTAATGTCAGAATGTTAGGCAGTTTCAAACACAACCCAAAGATCTGCCCCCCCCCCCTTTTTTTTTTGTAGGTACCCAGAATTCCTTGAAATGAAATTAAGTCAATAGTCATTTTAAAATAAAAAAAGTGCTGTAATACCATTTTTTTTTCACTTGGGGTCTTGCAGACTAGAAGCCAATAGTACCGTGAACAACCCTGGTAGGAGCTTTCTCGTCACACTGATAGGGTAGTTTATTTAGAAATATGTTCCACCTGTCATGCTTTTATATAGGGAAACTAAAAAGAAAACTTTGTGACAAAATGCTGAACATCATTTTGCAGGTAAACATAAGATTAGCACTATTGCTTTTATGCACATTATGATGAATACAGTCATTTCAAGAACATTATTTCCCTTGTTGCTGGTTTACAGGATGATGCAAGAAGAGGTAACATTGGTTCACTTTTGCTATTTAGAGAGCGTTATTGTCAAATTGGCAGCACAGAGGTACAATAGGTAACACAGCTGCCTCACAGGAAGAGGTTTTCTTTCATGGGACTCAGCTAGAGTGTCTTCATGAATTATTAAGTAAGAAACCAGGAAAGATTGTTTTATTGTATTCAGGGAACATAGGAATGTTTTACAATCACTGACTGGGAACAGAAAGTTTAGAATTATGAAGGATGAAAAGGGGTGGGCTATGATTATTATGGATGTTGAACAATATGTTAAAATGTTAACATTAGTGTCTAATAATGACTTTTACAAGGAAGTCAGCCCTGTGAATATAAAAAAAAATTATATGATCTCTGAACACTTGGCTATAAGATATGCCTTCAGAAGTTATCATGCCTTGGGAATGGAATGAGATTTTGTTGAACATGCCAAATTAGAAGTCATTTTTGAAATACCTAAAATCCACAAAAATGAAAAAGATCCATGATTGAGACCTATAGTCAGAGCTGGTTCTCAAGGACTGAGCCTTTGTCCATTTTTATTGACCATGGTGTTTAAATAATTGAATTATCAAAGGTCTTATTTAAAAGATTGTTTTTATTTTGTGGAGAAGATCAAGTCAGCAAAGGTTGATGGTATAGATATTTTAGCAAAGATTGATGTCCAGGGCTACATGCTGTCATTCTTTATGATAAAATTATCATCCATGGGATGGTTAAGACAAATCTGACACACGACAAGACATGTCAATTCAAAAACCAAAAGAGTAATTGGCTAAGCTTAAAATGGCCTGTAGAGATGGCTAGTTTACCTATTAGCATATGATCCTGTATTGGCATGGAATGTTCAGCCAATATTCTGTTGGAAGGAAATTATTGACTTAGAAGTGAAATCAAGTTTTTAATGAATTCATCTGAATATGTACTGTTTATTTATTTATTCTTGTGGAAATATTTTCCAAAAGTTTAAAGGAGAAGCCTTAGGTCCAACGGGCCACCAAATGATGTCAGTCTTGTGAAGGCATATTGGGAACAACAGTACATTTATAATAGCATGTTCTGAGATGGCATACTTTTAAACTCATTTAATTGATTGCTTTTTATTTTGATATAGAAGGGCAATATAAAACAACTTATAGAATGTGTATTTATTATTCATGAAACAACTGAATTTTTGAATTTTACATATGTATAATTTTAACAAAAATGACTTTCTAAGACATGATTGTATTTAAAAGGTAATATCTATGTGATTTGTGTACTTGGATTAAGTACAAGTATTCGGGCGGTGATACTTATTTATATTATGAAAGCATGCATCCCAATTATTTGAAAAATAATACTGAAGGAGAGTTACATAAAAAAAGAGTTCAATTTCAGATAAATTATTTCTGAAATAATGTAAAATGCATCTGGGTAATAGATTTTTATTATGAAGTTATCAAGAACAAAGAATTAGTGGTGTTTTAAGTGAAGATTTTAATGATGGCAAAGGCAGTCTCACTGATTCATTAATGCCATGTACATGTGCTGGAACTAACATGATCGACCATGTTTGCACAATGAATGCCATTGCTCATAAAATGTACTAGAAGCCAAAGCACGCAGCACAAATACAGTCTCAGCTTTTGGCCACAACACAGATTTGTGTCCAGATTGAGTAAGTAAATAAAGAAGTGTGCCAAAACAAACTGAAATCTATACTTGTGTGTGTGATGGCACAACAAAATATAGGTAAAGTAGGAATATATAAAAGGAAGGAGAAACCTACCAGTAAGTGGACAAGGTAGGTTTATACTGGTACACATTGCAATGAGTGAGTTCATGGAAATATGGAACGGCACTGGCATTCTCATTCACTTTAGAAACTGTCATTGAATGTTCATTGTTAGAAAAGACATGCAAGTAACAAAAGTTTGGAACTTTTCATGGGCATCTGTATCAAACTACTGATGCAAGGATACTGGGAAAGCAAATACATAAATGTGTGGAAAAAACAGTCATGTGGAGGCAGGTCATTACCAACTGTATGTCTGTTTGTGTATGAATGTGGGCATGTTTTAAAGTGTGATAGCAAAAACACTTATGAAACTTGTCTCCAGGGAGAAGCAATTACAACACTTTTGTGTATTATTTCATTATCATACAAAAGTATGAACAACAGCTGTATGCACTGTTTCAAAGTAATATGTGATGGGAGTGGAAGGTATGTTTCCTATGCAAAAATAACAGTTCATGTATGTTTGCTGCTGCTGGCACACATGTACAGTTAACATTGTAATGATCAAGTACACATCTGAAGGGTTTTTGACATGATGAAAAATAACTACCGAACTGAGCATTCTGCAGCAAATCATAATACTTGGATAACAACACAGTGCACCTCACAGACAGTTGGAAAAGCACATCAACTTTTCACTGAACTGTGAAAGCTGCTAGAGTTGACACAATTTTTGGTCACACCTATAACACTGTTGTTGTCTTCTGCACCTGTCGCATCACTTCTGTTGTACAACAGTCAGCAGAATCATGTGGCCGAAGACAAAGTTTCAGCAGTTTTTGCCAAGAAACATACATAATGGCTACCATTGATTATGCTGTTTTGTGTTAACTATCACACAAAGGAAAATGTAATACATGCATCATGTAACTGGGCATGCTCACAAGGACGTACAGCAATTACTAGATGAAGATCAACCACCCATCAAAAAATAACATATCGGATGTGTTGACTGTCATTCTAACATGTCACCAATGCCATTATTTATATTTGTTTTTACACACACATACTAGGTAGATAATGCTCAATATGAATACATGGCCCTTTAAGTCAAACAATCTGCAGACATATGAAGATGGGAGTGGAAGGTATGTTTCCTATGCAAAATGAACACATTTGAAAGGATAACCTGAAAATTGTCTAGCAAATAACATAGCACTAAATGGAAGTTGCAGGAACAATACATGCAGAATAGCGTAGAGGAGGACTGACATTTAAGGGAAGGTAGGAAATGAGCAATTTATGTAATACTGGAGTGAAAGTCATTTGTTATAAAGTTTTTACTCTTTATAAGACCTGTATAATATCTGTAAAAGAAAAAAAATATTTTGTATTAATGTATGTGTGATTATGTCTTAAGTGCTAATTTTATAAATATTTGCAGTATATAATAAATGCTTGTGTGAAAGGAATATACATCAAAAGATAGTTTTATGTGTATAAATGGCAACAGTTGAAAATAATGCTCCTCTTTTTTATATGTCTAGTGGTAGCATTTCGGGGGTTGAATACACATTTGAAATGATAGGTGGGTGGTAGGGACAGCAACATTAGGCTCTGATTTCAAAATGTAAATTTCTGGCTACACTCCTGAAAATTAATAAAAATATGCTTTGCTGCTTGATGACAAGTATTGTGCAAATGATGACTACAGGCACAGATGTGTGTTTTTAAGCTTTGACATGATTAAAACTGTGAAGTGGAGTTTTCAAGACAGTGTTGAAATTAGGGAATAAACAGAGTGTAGAGTACTAGTACAGTAATTAAGGAATAAGCAGGATGGTAGTTATAGCGTAATATAACCCCCCACAACTTCACAGGTTAAAATGTTATTATATTATAAAGACCACTGTTACCAGTTCTGTACACAGTGCTGACTCTGAACACCTGCCACTCTTACTCAACATTCTCAAGACCTGTTCATCTGAGCATACCACAATGGAGCTCACATTTCAGTGGGTAGAAAGCACATGTTGTAAGGGCTCAAGAGAAATGTATAAAGGAATAGATTAGGTGTAGAACAGATTTCACAACAGTACTGATAAGTGAAACATCAGATAAGGAGTACATTAAACCCTCAAGCTTGTTATACACATAATAATGATAATAATGACTGCCTCCTCATACTTTATAAGCATTGCCTTCTGTTGTACAGCAGCCTAAGCAAGGCAGGGCAATGAGCACCATACAAATACAGCTGATGGCACAAACTCATCAGTTTTTGCTTTATGAAAGGAAGCTGTGATTACTGTTTTCAAAGTATTGGTTATGGAGCTACTCAATGCCAAGTGTCATGCAAATGCTGAGCACAGAACTAGAGAATTCTGTTTATGGGTCATTTATGGCCTTGTGTGTGGTGATTGAATCTTTTTTTGACCAGATTAAAGGTGTGAAATTGGGTTGATAGGGCAATGGTGAAAATGGGGAGCAAGCAGCCAGTAGGACACTGATGGAGTTATTAAGTAAGGTACAAATGATGTTGGTAGAGCACCATAGCTATTCTGTTTTGCAGAAATTAATATTGCTTTTTTTCTAAAAAGTTTGGGAAATTTGCATTATCACATCATAGAGGATAATAATGATGAATGACAAGTGGGACCAAATAGAATGGTTCATGCACATCACATGCACATGAAAAGCAAAGAGCTATGTATGCTTTTTTTTTGGAA